>NC_056726.1:1505471156-1505716156 GCF_019279795.1 Protopterus annectens
TATCCCCCCACACACAACAAAACAAACTATATAAATAAAATTTAAAAAAAAAATTATTTATTATATATATATAAAAACAACCAAACACACCACAACACACAACAAACACACAAAACATCACAACAAAAAAACTTTTTATTTTTCCAAAGGGAAAATTTTTAAACCAAAAAATTATACAAAAAACACTAAACCAACAAAAAAACCCATATATAATAAATAATATAATATATATATAATACAACACCACATTTTTTAAAACACAAAAATTTTTTAAAAAAAACAAAAAACCACAACAACCCCAAAAAACAACACACAACACAACCCAACAACACCAATTTAATTTTTAAATAATTATTATATTAAATTTATATCAATTTGAAAAAGAAATAATACAACACATAAAAAAATTTTTTCACAAAAACCAAAACATTTAAAACACACCTCTAACTTTTACACATAAAACACACACAAACACAACACACACAAAAAATATTATATAAAACAACCACAAAAACAAACACAATACACTTTAACCCAAAAAAAACAAACAAAACTCAAACACTATATAAAATTTACAAAAACAAAACACAACAAAGAACACACTTATTATATATATATATATATATAAAACCAAACAAACCCCCAACATTACACCAACACAAAAATTAAAACCAACCCCACATGTTTTTTACAACATACCCGGGCTTTTAAAAAAAAATTATATTAAAATTTTAGTATATTTATTTGTAATTAAAAAACCCCCGAAATTGTAACACACAAATATTTTTAAAAAAAATATACACCCAAACTTTTATTTAATACAAACACTTTTCAACACACACACAAACAACAAAAAAAAAAAAACAAACCCCCCCAAAAAAAGTTTCTAGACCGAATAATCGCATCTAGGAATCAGTTAGCTCTGTGCCTATCTATTTATCGAAGGAACCCTATAACTGCCTTTCGGTTTAATGTGAGATAATCCTGAGGGTTGGGAAGATCAGTGCATTACCTATGATGTTTGTTGCACTAGATGTCCCAACGTATGCTGTGCTTTTAACCCCATGAGCACTTAATGACTTGGTAGTCAGGTTTCAACAATGCCGGAAGAAACCAAGGCAGACATGAGGGCTGTGGGGATAAAGGCACGTTACTTCTTTAATAAACCCTCTAAGTTATGTGAATCTTTCTCTTGCAATTGGTTAAGGAGGATTGCCTTTCCGGTCCCTAAAATTCCCCCAAGGTTCCCCTTGGTATTCACAGTTTGAAAGGGTGCTAACATTTGCATTGTTTACCATGGCCTCCCAGAGCTTGAGATTTTGAAGGTGTGCACTGAGAGATTACCCAGTTCATGTCTCGAACGTACCATGTTCCAGTTTCCGTATCAAATATAAACAATGTCCGACAGACCTGTGGTGCATGTGGTTTGATCTGGCTCACAACCTACTGGGGTTCCTTGAGCCGTTGGACCATTGTACAGGGGTTTATATTAGTAAGTTATTTGTGCCCGATGGGTTTGAAATGGCAGGTCAGATATGTGGACTTTCCTTTTATGGCTTTTGAGTTTCAGGTCCCGGTTGGAGGACTCCACAAGCGACTGGTGATAGTGCTGTGGTATGTTTGTTATGAGTCCATGTGATTCCATGCCTTGAGATGTGTGGTATGGGCATGTTTATGTAAGCTCACCTTTTGGTGGAACGTTGGGTCTGGGCACTTCCTGTATGACTGATTGATGGTTTTTTGGGTAGCCCGGTTTGTAGGAGGCCTGGACGCCATGTCCATACTTTTTTTTTGGAGGCACCTCATGACATCTGGATGTTGGGGCAGCCTTGCCGGAGATCTTGCTCTAGGGAAGTTGCTAATGCTCCAAATTGCATGTCTGTCAGTATTTGTCATTGTCTAACCCTTGGGGTTGACCAGTTCAACAACTACCTTATGAGTTGGTGTCTGTGCAATTTCTCTCAACTCTTGAGATTTATAGGTGTATTTGCTGTAGACAGAAGCCCCATGGTTTTGCTATTGAAGCTTTTCTGTTAATTATATCAGTGGCAGGTGGACCCCTTTGGAAATGGGTTGGTCAATCCATGTCGAATGCCAGAAGCTAAGGTCAGTGTGATTCTGGTTGTGCCCGGGGTTCACCCTTTTGCTGAATTGAAAAATTAAAGTAAAAACGGGGGGGTTAAATTGGGGCCCAAAATTTTTATTTGATTTAAAACCTGGTTAAAAATTCCCAAAATTTTTGGTAAAAATCTAAAAGGTCCCCTTTTAAAAGGAAAAAAAGAGGGGTTTTTTTTTCCCCTTTCGGGGGGTTTATATGTTTTCTTTTGGGATACTTTTCCATTTTTATATTGAAAAATTTTTGATGTCGTTTTTTGTATGTTTTGGGGGATAAAAATTTTTGTATTCAGTTATATTGGTGATTTCATTTAAAAGGGTCTTTCCCAAATTTTAATGATCTGTGTGGGGGGCAGGAAATGGGTTAATAGTCACATGATCATTTTTTTTATAGCATATAAGTTCACTTACACCATTTCAACATATTTTTTTAGGACACAAGCAGTTATTACGGTTGCCTGACAAGGCCCAAATAACCTTTATTTCCCTATGAAAAACTGCATTGAATGATTTATTTAATTTTCAAGGCACCCTTGCACAACAACTTTTTATTAGGTGAAAAACCTAAAAGGGGGAAAAACAAATATAGTTATTATATTTTAAATCTAAAACATTGGAGCAACCCTTGGAAATTGATAGCATGAATAAACCCAAATTAATTTTACTCTACCTGTGGTCTCTAAAACCAAACACAACCAGATTTTTACATGTGTGAACACATTTTTACAATTTAAAAATTTAACATGTGTACACACATTTCCAAACCCCTAGTACCTTTTTAACAGACATGCACATTTAATGAAATTTTTGATGACAACAACACCACCCCTTCCAAAATACTGTAAAATTTATATCATAATTACGTTTTTCCAGTTGAAATATGCCCATTATTCCCAAATTTAAAACAATAACCACATATACCAAGCCAAAAAACGGAAAGGGTATCTCAACCTAGAAGTCCAAATGGAAAGATGATGAAAGGGGCCCCCTCAGCAAGGATAATTTTTTGTCAAAATTTTTAAAAAGGGAACACCCGGAAATGGGGCCCAATTTTAAAAACCCACAAATAAAATTTCCTATTACAAAATTTGTTTAAAACACAGTAAAACCCGGAATTAATAATTTTATAATTTATATGTTTTCAATTTTGTTTTACAATAAAAATCCATCTTCATAACCAAATGAATATATAATATATAAAACATCCCCTAAACATTCTATATATTACATTATATCATTAAATTTTAAAGCGTATCAAAATTTCGAAACCTTGTTTATTTGTCACCCCCCCTTTAGTGTATTAGTTCTGCAATATGGGGGGAAACCACTTCAAGATAGATGAGGTATGCACTAAAATTTGTTTAAGAGATTGTAAAAGTTGAAGTCTATTTTAAAAGGATTATCCCCTTTCTTAGGGCCTTACAGTAAAAAATTTCCTTCTGGGATACCACTTTTACAGTAAGCCCTCTGGTTTGTATTGGGGATTTATGGGCCATTTGTATCCCAGTCATTTGTATACTTGGGTGTTTTATGTCGACCGCGAAGAATCACTAACCATTTTATTAGTTTGGTGGGGTTTAAAAATTCATTCTACTTTAATGGATTTTATCAGGTTATGGTGAGCCTTTTTAAATTGTAGAATGTGTTTGGAAATTTTTTTTTCCCTTTAAAAAATTTTTTATCTCCCAAAAAAAAAACAAAACACCCCATCTTTTTAATTTTTTTAATAAAAAAATTTAAATTTTAAATTTTATTATTATACCTTTTATAAATTTTTTTTTTTTTTTTGGGAAAAAAACCCAAAAAACCCCCCTTTATTAAATTTTTTTTTAAATATTTTTTAAACAAACCCAAAACCCTTTAAATTTTAAACCCCCCCCCAAAAAAAAACCCCCTTAAAAAAAAAAAATTTTAAAAATTTTAATTTTTAAAAATTCGGGCCCCCAAACCCCTTTTTAAATCAGCTACAACACACCCATCTATATATATAAACAAATTTTAAAGAACAATTTATAATTATCACATAGCCATTATACTGACAGATCACTTATACATATGTCATCTTATCAACCCGGTACATATACACATATATCTCTATATATTATGATATCGGAAAAGGTATTACTCAACCTATAGGGCAGTATATATAAATCCGCCCATAATATAAAATTTGTTATAGGATGCATGTATCACACAATGCTAGACCACACACCACACACATTCATACTACTCCACCACAACATCATGAGTACATATGATCATTAGAACTGGTACACTCATAGTGATGTATACTATAGCTATATGACTTCATATACTGAACAATGGTAGATATATAGTGTCATGGTCATACTAGGCATGTCCCGTGCTAGTACTTCATTAAGCTAGACTATCTGAACTGCACACCCGATTGAACGTTTTTTGGGTTTGTCTGCCCCTGCATGGACCATTTGCAGTATTGGGAAACTGATCCCCTCCACTTGAACTTTGAAGATTAGGCAGGGCTTGCCACTGAAGGTTTTTCAAGGAGAGCCTTGGTAGCCGTCTCAGAAATTTCTAAATATTGTGTAGGCAGCCTACATGGGCCAGATAGATACAACATTCCTAACCCCCTTGACATCTTTTGCAGCAAGGCCCGTAGTTCAACTGATAATTGAGTTTTAAAGAGCTGCATGTTTACCGACCCTTGGTGGTACTGTCTCATTGTGCAGGCCGAAAGTACACCAAGGCATTATTATTTGCTGATTGGAAATAAGGTTTTCCCTTACAGTTGACCCTTAGTGGTTTAAATTTTTGGTTTTTTTTAGTTGTTTTGGGTCTTATTTGTATATGTTTTTGGACTTCCACATTTTTGAAGATTTTTTGGGGGTTTTTTTAACCCCGGGGGCAGTAACCCCCCCCAAAATGAAGAAGGGAAATGTCACAAGTTTGCTGTTTCCTCTTTTTGGGAGTTACCTGCCTTGGGGGGCGATATTTACAACTGCCCAAAACCCGGAGCACTTTTAACGTGACCATGACTTGGTCCAAACCATTTGGGAACGGTATGTAACCACAATACACATATGAAAGGTTATAGTGAAGATTTTGCTTAATGCCATCTGAAAAGTTACAAATGGATCAGAAAAAGGGAATTAGGGTGTGGCAATTTTTGGGGAATGTAAGTGACCGGGAAATGAGATTTAAAACCCGACCTGCTTATTTAGGGTACCCCCATGGTTTATGGAGATGAAGGTTTTGGTTTTCCTGTTAGCCTATTATGGAAACCCCCCCGGGCAGCCTGTTTTCCTTTGTGAAACTTTTTCTGTCCTTTAGGATTTTCTAGCGGAATGGTTCCAGAATTCTGAGTAACTAACTTTTATTGGAATAATTTTTTAATTTTTGGGGAAAAAAAAAAATTTTTAAAATTTTTAAAAAAACCCCCGGGGAAAAAGTTGGGGAAATTAAAAAAATGGGCGATGTTCAACGGCCAGGTTCCCAAATTGCTGATAAAGGGTTCGTATTGGAACTAATTTGCCAAAGGGGTATACTATATTTTGCATTACTTTAAACTCAAGTTTTTGTCTCTGTAGACTTTTTAAGTGTTTGGTAGCTGGAGAGTTGATTATGCCGTTTGAGTGTCTAACTTGGAGCCATAGTGTGCTGTACTCGGAAAGTTTCAGTGTCTCAACAGACCTGTGGATGCCACTTTTTTAAGCTCCAGGCTTGCACTTCACCTTGGTCTGTAACCAAATTCCCCCATTGTAATAGTTATTTAACTGTGTTTCTTTCCTATGTTTTGAGAGTGCCTATGTATCCAATAGGCGGTGCTATTCCCTTTCTAGTTGAAAATTTCAAAGAACAAATTCAACAACTCCCCTTGACAAAGCCAACTGGGTAGGATTATGTTTATCCAATGTCTAATTAATCACAGCTCTCACCAAAACCCCCAAGCACAGATTATGGGATGTTTCAGGTCAAAAGGCAACCTTATGGAGTGGACACTTTTGGACACAGGGATAATCTGTGACTATTTTAAAAATGTTTATTGAGGTTTCCCCCTTTAATTATTAGGGACCAAACTGAGTCTGGCCATGAAGACTGCATAAGCTTTTGGCCTATGATATAGGATTTTGGGGAAGCCCTTATAGTTTTACTTTTGAGGGGGGTTCATATGAACTTTTTCAGGATATCCGTGTCTAGCTTCTGTAGTTTTGAATAAATCTAAACACATCTGAATTATCAGTTCTCACATAACTGAAAAAAGCCTAATGATTGTTTGTTTGTATTTATGCAGCAATTCGATTTACAGACAATTTCAAAGACAAATGCTTCCAAAAATTTTCTAATTAGACTTCATCTGTTATACAGTATTATGCAGGTCCACCAGACTGGGCACAGTTTAATATTTTTGTTTGTTGGGATAGAAAAATTTGGAGATGCCAAGATCTTTTTGGGATTCATTAGGGGAATTTTCATGGCCTAAAATCCACCTTTAAATAAAAGTCGCTTAGATTACCACAGCGGAAAGGGGTCGGAAAATATAATAATTATGCTATTCAAATATATACTCCCTTGAGTTACCACTTCTGTAACAGTACCCACAGATCCCTTTTAAATGGTACATTTTTAACAGCACACTCCTCTAACACTAGACCCACACAAGACACGACACCACCCACAACAATGAATGCCCTACACCAATTATGTATCAAAGATTTCATACACATATTTCCATACAGACATGTATTCCAAAAAATTTCCAACCCAAACACTGATTACTGATCAAGGTATAAAATGGTGAAGCATCACAGATAGACTTCTGCACCAATCCGAGATTCCTAAAGCCTTTGGAAATTTTTCCCCTTTTTTAAAACAAAAAAATGAATTATGAGACTATGTGCAACAGTAAACACAGCCCCATGAGCCCTATCAATTTTGTATAGAATCGATGTTATTTAGGGATAGTTAAACTCACTGCACCATAGTTAAATCTCCTTTAATTCCCACCTCTACCCCCAAAACTTGGTTATTTGGATTTATTAAGGCATACGGTACATGATAATACAAAAATCACCCGTGACAGACACCCCGCAACCACACTAGCTACTTGTCATCATACTCACAGCTAAAAGACCTGCATCATTTAAGGCAAGACAACCCCATAGTCATCCAAAACATGACATAACATCATACTATATTAAGTATATTTCAAAACAAGGAATATAATACGCAATATAGACTGTTAACCCCCCTTAATATCAGGCCAGGTATTTTTTAACAAACTTAAAATTACTGTAAAAATAGTTCTTAAAGAACCATCAAAGTATGTAACTAGATATTGAAAATCTCACACTGACAGTTACTTCTGCAAATACTGAATCTACAGTGTGCTGCATACAAGCATATATAACAGAAACCATGTTTGATTGTTAAAATCTGTAGGTGCCTATAAGCAGTACATATCCGTAAAGGCCTGGAGACACTGTATGAAACTCCTAAACACTAAACACTTTATGCTTACCCAGGATGGACAGGCCACATCCGATTCTGATATTAACACAATATTTTGACTATGGTAAAATCAATAACTACTTTACATAACAGTTATTCTTTTGGCAAATCTAATGAATAATGCACTACCTCATCCCAAATAAAAACCCCAACCAAAAAATTATTTACTAAACATTGAATCCACAGTTCAAACAATCAAGTAACCCCTAAACATACCAATCAGAATAAAAGACAAATAAGAAGTTTCAAAAAAGGGTTCGGAAATTCTTGACTATGTTTAAACATCGGGTTTTTTAAATTTTTTAAATTTTAAAAACCCCCCCCAAAACACTATAGCATAAATAGATTAACACCCCTAACCCCCCTTTTTTAAATGATTTCTTTTGGATTTTAATTGAGCTAAAACAAATTTTATGTCCCACCCACTCCAACCTTCCACGTTGACAGATTTATGATACTATACTGAAAGCCAAGGGCATTCAGTTAGAAAACCACCCTCAACCACCCTATTCTTTCCTTGTGTTTCTATGTAAGACTACCCCTAAAGGGCTAAACCAAAGCTCAAATAAAAGCCAAATGAAAGCAAGCCACTATACGCTACGAAATTCTGCATTCACAAAAGCAACATACACTGATCCCTTTATTACACCAAATGATAATATCAACAAGTATTTTTCTTTAAGCTCATTCTAGTAAGAAAGTTATAAGCACTCAACAAAGGGTTACATGATAGATATTTCTATAACTCTTCACATATCAAGGTGTACTTCCTTCACACCCATAACAACTAAGCATGGTATGTTTAAAAATTGATGTACTAATGTGGGATCCGCACAAGGACACCCCGACCCTCATCAGCATGTAGTTATGTACTAACAATAATCTTAAACAAGAGTATAGTTACAAGCAAGGCCTTTCCTAAACTGATATGTAAATTTGGTATTAGATAAATATTTATGTCTCTTTGGATGTTATTTGGTTAGGAACAATCTAACTGATTCACACTGACTAACTCCTCCAACAAAATAGCCAACACACAAAATTTGTTACTACAACTTGCACATATGGCAATACAGTCAAGTACACCCCCAAAAAATTCATGTGCAGGAGGTGTGTCCTGTTACAGAATTCTCAGTGGCTGAAGGGGTTTCGTGCAATATCCACTGTGCGTCCCTGTGCATCTAAGGATTTGAATGTATTCATTTGTTGATTTCCCACCACATAAACGGAATTGATTACAGTACAAACCAGGTCACCTAATGCTCCACCTTACTATTTCACCCTACAAGAATTAGTGTATATTGACACAGGCCAAAAGACATTACCCTCTTAAGGCCCGATCAATAATATCCTTAAGACACGAAAGGGCATATGCAGATCCAATAGGCAGTAAGAAATACAGAATTCAGACTCCAGAGGCATGCTGGTTAAATATCCATGCACCATCACATACTAGGTGTGGATGTCAATAGATAAGCGATTATCGCTTCCTGAAAAATTTTGTATGGCATCCAAAAAAACCATAAAGCGGTTTATCCTTAAATTCCAAAAAAAAAAGGTATTTCCCAGAAAAAAGTAGTACAAATTAACTAATTCGGATCCCAACGTCCCACGTAAAACCATGAAAAGGATTTTACATATTCCAAAAAGGTATCGTAATTCCCACCCAGTTTGGAACATATGCAGAATTAAAAAAGTTCAAACCTGGATCGCCCCATCCTCAAGTAAAGACAAATTCATCTTAAAAAAGAAACCCAAAAACCCCACCTTAACTAAAATAAAATTTTACAAAAAAACTCAAAAATAACACAAATTTTAATACTTCGCTCCTTTGGGTCATTCTGTTTCCTATTATATCCCTTTCGAACTTGGTTGGCTTCTTATATATATATATATATATATATATATATATATATATATATATATATATATATATATACATATACACACACACACACACATATATATATATATATATATATATATATATATACACACACACACACACACACACACATATATATATATATATATATATATATATATACATATATATATATATATATATATATATACACAGACACACACACACACACACACACACACACACACATATATATATATACCCACACCTTCGGAAACCATCCAGGTGCAACTAACCATAGGCAAAACTGCTCTACAAATTGTAGCATGCTACAGGCCACCCTCTCAAACTCAGGAACCCCACACAGCCTTTCTGAAGACACTGGAGGGTATAAATGTATCTCCAAACACCATCATATTGGGTGACTTCAACTACCCGAATATAGACTGGGAACATTACTCAAGCCCTAACTTTTTAGCCCAATGGTTCCTGGAGTTCATAAATTCAAATGCCATGGAACAGCTAGTCACTGTTCCCACGAGAGGAGAAAATATACTAGATCTCATTATCACAAACATGGGGACAAAATGCTCCACACCGAAGTATATCCCTCATTGGTGAGATCTGATCATAAACTAATCTCACTGGAAATCCACAACTACCCGCCCCCCCCAAACAAAAAGACCACAGTGAAGAACTTCTAAAGCAAACTTCACACTACTCAAGACTGGTGTGGTATCCTTCAATGCCCCTGAGCCAGTGGAAACCACAACCCAAGCTGCGGAAGCCCTTACAAATGCCTTCTATGAACACCTCCAGGACTGCATGGATCAGGCAATCCCAAATAAAACCAAGACTCTTTCCACAAAGGGCAAACGTCCAGTCTGGTGGACCCCAGCCATTAACAAACTTTACAATAAGAGGAGAAAGCTATTACATGATAGAACAAAATCCATAAAAGGGAAGTCACCCTGATCATTATTAGTAAAAATACGAGCACTCATAAAATCAACTAAGGCCAATTTTGAGAAAAATTACCATGGATTCAAAGGACAATCATAAGGCCTTTTCAGCTATGTTAGGAACCTGGGTGGAAACTCCCAGATATGCTCAGAATTAGTCCAAAATGATACAAAAATCACTGAACCCACAGACATTGCCAACATACTGGCAGACAGGTTCAGTGCAAACTTCACCCCCTCTCCCCCCCCTAAAGGAGAGATAACTATCCCAGCAGAGTGTAGCCTCCCAGACATCTCAAATGCGCAGGTGAAAGCTGCTCTCTCTAAAGCTAAAAACACAGCATCAATGGGACCGGATGGTGTCCCCGACTGTGTGCTACACGAGCTAAATGAGGAATTAAACCCGCACATAAGGCAGCTGTTTAATCTCAGCCTTACCACAGGAGTGGCGTACGGCAACTGTGGTCCCACTCCACAAAGGCGGTGCCTCTACGGACCCTGGTACACACACACACACACACACACACACACACACACACACACACACACACACACACACACACACACAGACACACACATAAATGACACACACATCTCCATGTATATTTACTTCCCTGTTATCTACAGATATAGGTTTATATGTCTATGTCTGTATCATTCTATATGCCCTGATACTGGTAATTAAAGCTGCACTATGACACATACAGAATGTTGCTCAACGGACCAAATGTAAGGGCTCAACAGTAGATAATGCACTTCCCTACAGACTGCTGTGCCTGCTGGATGTCACAACACATACACGAACACGTGAACAGGTGGTATGTATCATGTTGTGTGCGCATGCATTGACAGGGGATATTGTTTTTGCCAGCATGCTTTCCCATGCCATTCCAAATGCAAACAGCCACATATGACCTAGTATTTGCACTTGCCCATGCCCATCCAAATGCAAACAGCCACATATGACATAGTATTTGCCTGCAGTCACATATAATTTAGACGTAAGCTGTGGTGCTTGTTGTAAATACTATGTTCTGTGGTATGCAAGACTAGATAGGTAGGGGTTCTAATCTCACTTCGGCCCACTTGGTTTGTGTGTGTGCATCTCCCTGCATAACAAATGGGAATCCCACATTGATTTCTAAATGTCAGTGGTCCTGCACTTTTTGGCCCTTGCAGGTGCTGCTGGCCTCCAAGCCTCTCTCTTCCACAAGGCCTGCTGATGTTATGTACCTTAAAAGTACTGTGTCTGTATGTTCATCTGCCTGCAAAATAAATATGATCACCACACTGACAAAGAAAGGCCCTCTGATGCCATTTAGCAGGGTCTATATTAGAACATTGAAGTTTCAAAACTTCGAATGTTCTTATATTGAACCCTATTCAGCAAACGCTGAAAACAGCAAAGCTTCAAAAAACCATTTTTTTCCTAGGGAAAGAATTTGGTTGTCCGTTTCTGTCACTTTGCTATTTTCAGCGCTGTGGTGGAAAGTTACTGGTCGGGTTCATGTAAGTGTGCAATTGGGCATGGGTTAGGTGAGTTAGGGTTAGGGCATGGGTCAGGTACGTGTGTGATTGTGTGGACATGAGGGTTAAGGTGGGGTAGGTGAGTTAGGGTTTGGGAGCAGGTGAGGTGAGTGTGCGATAGTGATGGACCTTAGGGTTAAGGTTAAGGTAAGTGGATAGTTAGTGGTGTATGTACAGTTTAGTGTAGGGTTAGATGTAAGATTTTAGGTGTATGTGTGTGGATTGCTGTGTGTTTGGTGTGCTTGTGTTGTGTGTATGTGTTTTGGAGCAGCAAATTGTTTCCCTAGGAAAACATTTGCTGTTCTGCGTGTTCGATGTTATCAACGTTCATTGAATAGGGGTCGATATTAGAACATTCAAAGTTTTAAAACTTCGATGTTCTTATATAGACCCCATTAACCATAACATTACCTAAAGAGATGTTAATTGCATGCTTGGGTTTGGCACGTGTGTTAAGTACAGTGATCTCTAGTGTGTACCATTAGGTAGATAGGAATTTTAATCTAACTGCAGCCAACTTGCACGGTGTATGCTGTGCAGTGTTCTCTACATATGAATTGATAATGATACTATACTCACTGTAGCCAGGTGTGTGTGTCCGGATGTTAGAGCATTTTACATCAGGGTATGGGATCACAGGATCATTATACATTAGTAGTCAAATGAGCCTAAGTCCCATAAAATCCTAGTTATGTTCTTAATCTTATTTACATGATCAGCACAGATTCCCCCTGTCCACAAGGGACACACACAGAAGCTCTGTGGTGACATGACAGTCATCCAAGCAATCATGCAGATGGCATCTGAGGAGTGCCAGTGAGGTGCACTCTGCCATTAGGTGGGGATGTGTTTCAATGGTTTGTTAAAGTGAGGTAGACAGATCTCCCCTACCAACATGTATTACTAATGTCGCATACCAGGTAATGCCCTTACAGCAGGTAATATGTTTACCATTCCACTTACAGATATGCAGCATTTGCAATACAGTAGAGTCAGATATTGCCCTGTATGCAAGGCAGAGATCACGTCTGGGTGGTCTGTATGACAAGCTACCATGACCATTATTGCACATGATCCCTGTAAGACAGATAGTGGGGACTAGAAGTTCCCATGTGCGAAAACTATGTTGTGTGCAATTGCCATGGGTGCTTGCAAAGGTACATGAGAAAATGGCCATTGCAGTGAACTAATGCCATGCTGAGAAGAGACTACACTGAAGTTATAACTACATCATTATCAGGTTAGAGTGCCCTCACTACTAACATGAGCATGATATACTACCCTTCTTACTCCTGTTGAGACATGGTGATCTAAGTTAAAGTAGGTGTAATCCTGTGTGTATATCATTGTGTGCCCAGGTCCATCACCCCTGAGTGTGTACATAACTGTGTGCCCAGGTCCATCACCCCTGTGTGCCCAGGTCTATCACCCCCGAGTGTGTACATCACTGTGTGCCCAAGTCCATCACCCGAGTATGTACATCACTGTGTGCCCAGGTCTATCACCCCTGAGTGTGTACATCAGGTGTGGCTAATGATGTGCTACTTACCAGGAACACAGGTGTTACCAATGGAAATCATCCTGCATACACATTTGCATGGGGTTACAGCCATCAGTATGTGAACAAACATATACTCATGAAGACCCTCATGTAGGAGAGTGACATAACTGGGAGGATTGTATGACTGCTCCCAGTTTGCTGTGCCATGAGGTGCTTCTTGTCATCCTGTCAGCTACAGTGGAGTCTATGCAGTTCTACAGGTGTTTGCATAAAGCATTGCTGTAGAGGCCACCATATTTTCCAGTCTCATCTGAGGTTGGTGGTGCAGTCTACTCTAGGTATACCATTCCATAGGAGGTTATCCTTTGCTTTGCTGAAGTTTACACCTGCATTTGATGAAGGTGGGGGTCAGGTGCGAGTTTTACATGTTATGACAGAGCTGGGTCAAGTCTTACCATGGAGGACCTCACAGTGCAGGTGCTACAGTGGTCAACCATACTGGTAAGCACCTGATGCAGTATATTGGCTCCCCTTGTGGGAATGTCACTCCACTGGTTCAGGGCATTGTATTTAAGGATGTGGAATAACCTTTGCCCAAGTAAGTTTGAGCATGAGTAACCAACACAGCTGGTTTAGCGAAAGTCATGTCACACCATGGTGTTATGATGTAGTTGGATGGACACAGGTAGATTCAAGTACACACAATAAATTTTGTGAGTCATGGAGTTGCCCCATAGCTGGCAATGGCTTTATTAAGTGGTCTACTAGCACAGAATAACATCTGCATTGTCTCCAGGGAATCACACTGTTTAGCCAATCTGGATGCCTATCTATTTGTATCGACTATGGATACACCACCTGCATTAACTGGCACACATTTACTGTGGGTTCTCTACATGTGGAAGATACATTAAGCCTGGAATGGTTGTGGTGCTGCCCACAGATGGCACAAACGTCTGCATCTTCGAAGGTGGGGACACCATCCAGTGAGTGTTTAGTGGTGGCATTCCTAGCATGTACCAGCATAACCGTGATGCTGTTTGATGATAGCTTTTCATGTATGGAACCTTTCCCCATGAGACACTACCTATAAAATGCACTATGGTAATGTCAGCGGCCTTGATCACCACACAAACTGCCAGGGAAACAGATGAAAACCATCTGAGGCAAAGCACTGAGGTCTGTTGAGCAAGTCACCACAGGCAGACGTTTACTGTGTCCCCTTAAAATAATACCACATGCTAAGCAAATTATTGACTTCAATCATTTTCTGTGTGCATTAAGCTATCATCCTAGGTGAAGGTGTAATGCAGCCAGGGATGGCCTTTCATCAGCTGGTGCCCTGAGCAAAAAGGTTCCACAACACCCCCACACCGCTCAGTGCCCCCATCCTGGTCTACCTATACCATCCAGATTACTGGAAAAGCTCCCTGGCTAAAGCAGTGCCCTAGGTGGCTGCCTAGTTGGCCTATACCCAAGGCCAGCTATGAATGCAGCTGAAGGGTAGGAACATACCTGCCAGAAACAGAGTCTGTAAGCATAGTCATGTCTCAGCATACAGTCCATTGTGGTATGTCTCAAGTTGTACACACCAGTAGGATCTATGACATCATCATAACATCACCTGATCTTGACAGACCTGTGTGCATGTGTGTTATGGCATATCCTGGGACCTCACATACAGCTAACTGTGAGCTTTCCCATGTGTAGCCTGTAACAGGGACAGTGTGTTACATGATGTAATCACCTATGAATAACAGGGTTGAGTTTGTGTTGGCCTCAGATGTTTGACCAGTGAGACAGTGGTGCATGCACTATTGTGAGTACTGTGTTCTGCATGTGTGTGTACTAAGCTTGTAAATGAGTTTCTGAGGTGTCTGTCCTTTGTGGATGTGTCTGGTAAGGAGCTCCACACATGCAGTTCTGTGTGATGTGCATGTGGGTGGAGTATGTGGTGAGGTGTGCATGTTGCCAAAGTGGTCATTGCCATATGTAATGATCGGTGTGTGGGGTGGCATGGAATCATGGTTTGTTATATAGTCACATCGATCACATTTTGTGTGGCATAGAAGTATAGGGTCTGGGACACTGTCCACATTGGTCACTGATACTGCCATTAGCAATGGATTCTTGCTTGTGTGTACGTCACAGCAGGCCTTTGTTAGGCAGTGGCCTGACAGACGCTGCAATGTAACATATCACCTTTATGTAATTCACCTAAGGTAATGTAGCACCTGACAGTGTGACATGACATGGTTGAGTGGGTGCAATGCTTTGCCAGGCAGATGGCTCCTGCATCAACCATACATTCATGATTAGGCATGGTCGCAATAGCATACCTAAAAATGTGACCATGTACAACTCCAGCAAAGATAGGCTCATGCTGCTAAACCCTTGGGGTTGACAGCCTCAAACACACTGTTTGTGGGCACTCCTTGCAGTGAAGATGTGGATGTCTGTGCATGCACTAAGATCTAACTCAACTTTGCAGTCATTACTCTAGCCTTGCTAGTGTACACTGCCTGTCAAGCAACCAGACAGCACACCAGATGTTGTGTGACATGATGTGGAAACAGACATGTGTTCTGGTTACAGAAATATACAGTATGACATATGTAGGACATGTGTGGGTACACACACTTTGGCCAAATGTGGCCACTCCCCTGCAGTAGGCCTCCAATCCATGGCATGCAGACATGCACCATGAAGCTGAAGGTCAGGCTGCATGAATTGCTGTGGAATTGTGACCCAACAGGGATCACCACCACTGTGGTGCTTGCTCGAGCAACCTTGCACATGTATGTCACCAGACATTGTACATTATATTGTGGTACTACAGCTGTGCTCTGACTCACCATCTGGTCATTACCCTACTGATATCCTACAAACCCTGGAATAGTAGGCATAATACACGCCACACTAATTATTGCTCTGAGTGCTATTTAAGGAATCTACCTGGAAAAGGGTATGTCAACCCTACAGAGCCCTGCATGATGGGGGACAAGTATGTGGATGAGAAAACTGGCTGTGGCCTGCTCCTCATGCAGAGCTTGGTACTAATGTTTTGCTTTTGGTGCAAGACAAAGTGTAATAGCATGGTATCCCAGGAGAAAGTGGTTGTGCTGAGACCAGCAGTTGTAGTAGCCAGACACCAGCAATTCAGGGGACTACCCTCTTGTCTACATACCTCACAAGGTGATTGCATCATCGCAGTACACACTGGTTGAGTGGTGTGCAATTGCAGGATAACTGTGTAAACAGCTCAGGGTATATGTAGGATTCCCCCCCCACTGCTTGCCTATGGTCTGTACAGATGCAGACATGTTGGCCAACTACCTTCTTGGAAACCAAGATGGAATTAAAGTCAATACATAGTTGTACACAGGGCTAGTAGCACACAGTGACAGGCAGTGTCCCCAGATGTCTCAGTACTGTCACATTTACAGCCATGAAAGGACTTATCCTGGAACAATGCAGTACACCAACAGACACTGTCCCAAACCCAGTTTGTTTTTTTCATGGTCAGATCATGCCTACCCTTAGCATTGGACCTAATTGATTGTTACAATATGTGATGGATGCTGGGCAAATGACTCACCCTACCTACCATGGCTTGACAAGGCATTTGACTAGATTAGGCCAGCAGGCATTGTAGACACACTGCAGAGGTTATTTACAAACGTGTATGTCAGCCATTGGATAGCCAAGTGTCTGACAGTCATTATCTGGGAAAATAGGATTGTGTAGGCCAGCACTACAATGAGGCCAGTCACCAGTAGACTACATACACACATCATTCCTGGGAATACCCCTCCTAGACAGTCCATTCTCTGCAGTCAAGGCCACTGTAATTGACTTCAGACTGACTACATTTGCAGATTATTGGAAATAAGGAGCTGTCAGTGTTTCCCACACAGAACCAGCAGTTACCCAGGATGGGCTGACTCACACAGTCAGTCAGTTGTTGTCAGAGCCACTGACAAAGAATACAGGCCAAGGAATACATAATACTATACTTTTGTCATAGACTCCTTGGAAAATAATGTATTGTCTTCACACTTCCAACAGTTGACCCATTAGTCGGGGACTTATGGACACAGACAGTGATCTAGCACTTGACTTTTACTGGTCAATAAGATGTGGGGCTTCATGCACTTAGAGAAAGGAGTGGCATGTAAACCCTAGAATGTCATTGTTACACTGTATGTGGCACTCATCACACCGATCATTGAGTGCAATGCCACCTTTGGTATGTAAGTACACAGGCATATCTGACACCTGTGACAGCCATAAAGGTCCCACAGTA
The DNA here is from genome assembly GCF_019279795.1 of Protopterus annectens. Classification (NCBI taxonomy): domain Eukaryota; kingdom Metazoa; phylum Chordata; order Ceratodontiformes; family Protopteridae; genus Protopterus; species Protopterus annectens. The sequence continues at coordinate 1,505,488,919 of NC_056726.1, forward strand.
ACCCAATGCACATGTTAAATGAAGACAGTGTCAATGCCATAACTGTGTTGTCTGTCTCCTACATGCTTTGGAGGGGAGGTGTATGTCTGCCATATAGGGAGGTGTCAGATCCCACTATGTACAACCTGAACATCCAAGAAAGGACTAGCATGAGACATATCTGTTCTACACAGCTGCACCATGACTATGGTACAAATAGGCCATGCTTGGGAGACAGGTATGTAACCATAACAATACACACTACATGCAACAGGCTCTCCATCCATGTGAAGCACACTCCTGCTGTAATGCACATCATGTGAAAGTTACACAATGGGATGCAGAACAAGGCAATCATAACTGGTGTAGGGCAAATGTCTGTCATGGACACAGGGGAATTGTAGATCGTGCATCTCATATGCCACAACTTGTAGATGTGTCAGCTCCCAGACCCTGCTTACACTTATCAAGGGTACCACACCATGTCAGATATTATGGATGCATGAGTAGGCTGCATGAAGCCATTGTCTCTGTTAGCCTATGATACACATATGGACCTATTGTGCCATGCACCTATACTGCTTTACCTTTGTGAAGACATTTTCCTTCTGTGCTCCGATATATAGGAGTTTATTCTAGCAGTGTACCCATAGGTGTCCCAAGCAATTCTGCAGCTGAACATAAACATTTCTATGAGACACCTTTCATTGTGTAATTATACAGCCATTACATCATCATCCAACTTAATGTACACAACAAAATGTGGTTTACTCATTACAACTGGCAGCAGACAATATCTGTTAGTGACCAGTACAAGTGGCATGTGAAAGGCAACAGTGGATTAAAGAAATACATAGTAATTTAGGTATTCACGCTTTGCATCAGACACATACCTTCAAGTCCCCGCATCAATGACAAGGATGACAGGAATGTGGCACAGGTATCAATAGGTTCACAACTGTGTGTGTGTGTGAGTCAGGAAGGGAAGCAGGCAAGATGGTCCAAGGTATGTGCCGTGTGTGTCTGCAGGTGACCTGATTGTGACAGTGGTGTGTGCATGGCTGCATGAACACAGTCAAGCTCAGTGCTATCCCTATATGTGTGCATGATGGACAGCTTTGACCAGAGCATGGCAGAGGTGACACTTCACGGTCTCTGGCCACAAACTGGCTCTGCCAGCAGTTGTACTGGCACCTCCATGCCCAAGATCGGAAGCAGTACTGCTACCTGAGTGTTACCACTGTCTGCTGGAACTGTGTACCCCACAGGAATGCCCATGACCCCATGGCCTGCCACATCTTGGTGTGAACAGCACACTCCCCTCTAGAGCACTGGATGTACTGCCACTACAAGACTGACTGAGCACTGCCACGAGGGCTATCAACAGATGTAGCTGTGACCTACGTCCAGGAGTCTGACGCTCCACTCCAACCAGATGTTCCATCACACATATGTTCCATTACAGACCATGGCTGTTCCAAGAGAGATATTCTGCAATCTCTCTCAGAACACTGCATCAGTCAACTGATCCAAGGTATCAGCAACATGGTGGAGGCAGTCACAGATGTCAGACTGTGCTGCATCCATATCCCTGAGCATTTGCCTGGAGGTCCTTTTGGAACATGCCTGTGCCTCCATAATGACCCTAAACATACAACAAGTGACACGTGATGAGACATGTGCAACAGCTAGAAGGACAGCAGGCCTCCTATGAGCACCCCTATCAATCCTTCTGTGTGGAACCTCGCCATGTCATTGGCTATGGCCATTGTTCAAACTCACTGCAGCCATAGTACCCACACCTCCCTGTTCAATGTCCCCACCCTCTGACTGTCCCAATATCTTTGGCCCTGTGGGGACTGGGTATGTGTAGGCATACTGTGTACAGTGATAATGAGGGCAGAAGAGGGATGTCACCCTGTTTGACAGAATCAGCCCCTGCAACCCACACCTATGCCTTACTTTGTTCATCATACTCAGAGTCTAAAAAGACGCTGACATCAGGTTGTGAAGGGGGCAGAGACCAACCCCCCCCACTAGTCATCTGTGATAAAAAGGGAAAAGCAATGCATTAATACATGCACTACTATACTCTACAGTACTATCTTGCAATAAACGTAAAGCTGAATATAATACTGTCAGTATTATAGACTTGTTTAACCCCCAACCTGATATATCAGGACCTGAGGGTATTATTTTCTAACAAACGTCTGCAGTTACTTGTAAAGAATAAGGTTCTTAATTAAGAAACTCATGAGCAACAGTGATGTACACTCTAGATATTTGCCAAAACTCTGCACAGCTGACAAGCTGTACTGTCCTGCAAATACTGCAAATCTATCAGTGTGGTTGCAGTTACAAGGCATAGGTATGACTGGAAACCATGTTTGATTGGTACAAATCTGTGAGGTTGGCCATCATGAAGGCAGTACATCAATCCGGTCAGCAGGCCTGGGATGACACTGTAGTGAATACTATGCACTAAATCTACATCTATAACACAACAGTGTTATGCTTACCAGGAGCTGGAGCATGGCCACATCCGATTCCTGAGGTAATGTAAAACAGCAACCTATGTTGCACTATCACAGGCTAAGATATGCAAATAACTCACATTTACAGTACATACTATGTTAGTTGGTCTGTTGGGCACAATCTGAACGTGAGATTCACACTGCAACTAACCTCCTCCCCAGACATAAAAATACCTGCCAACCACACAAAATTATGTTCACTCTGACACACTGAATGCCACAGTATTGCAATACTAATCCAAGTAAGCACCCACATCCACGACATACCATGTCATGGATGCCTGGGAGCTGGCCTGTGTTTCTAGGTTTACCAGAAATTCCTCAGTGGCTGACAGTGGTTGTTCCGCTGCAGGATATCCACCTGTGGCATGATCCCTGACTGCATCTAAGGCTATTCTGCAGGTGTTTTATCATTTTGGTTGCATTGTCTTGCACCTTCTCATATATCCTGATCTGGTGATCAATTGCACTTACAGTACAAACCAGGTCAGCCCATAATGCTGCCTACTCTTCCCTGTTTGCCCTCCCCCTGGACAGCAGGAGTTAGTTGGTGGTGTTGACACAGGGCTTCCAGAATAGTATCATTTTCCGCCTCTGTAAAAGGGCCCCGACATCAGGGATACATATTCCCTGAAAGACAACAAAATGGGAACATATGTCAGGATCACATATGTGGCAGTATAGTATGTAGATATACAGTAATATCAGATGGCTACCAGTAGGCATTGCTTGGTTACACATCTCACATTCGACACCATGCAAACATACTGAGGGTGTGGATGTGAGTAGGATAGTGACAGTACTCATCTATCCCTGCTTGTGCCATGACAGATACTGTTGTATGGTCACACAACCTACACAAAAGTCCATTAAGTTGTGGCCTGTATGTTTAAACCTCCCTTGTAATATGTAAAGCCAGCAGTGCCACACAAATACCAGTGTAGTATTACCACCGCTATCAATGGGGAATTCCCAGGAAACAAGTGTACCTAATTAACAGAGCATTCTCCCTATACTGTACTCGTTCCTCTGTAGGTGTAACATCTGGAGATCAAGGACATGTCATCAGTATAGTTCCAAGAAAGGCTTACTGCTGTAATTCCCATCCCCCTAAGTATATGGATACATATGCATTATATTGGAAAAAAAAGGTTACAAACCTGATGGAGTACTGTAACCCCCATTCCCTCCAAGTAGAAGGACAAATATGCATCATGTTGGAAACAAAATGGTTACATACATGGAGTACAACACTCTTCTGTTGAACGGTACAGAAAGATATACATTTTGTGGCAACAAGTTCACCCTGCAAAGCAACTCTCATACACAATGGTTCCCCTAGCTAGCTGTTTACCTTTTTAACATGGTTCTCAATTAGCAAGTGATTGCCTCTGAACCAAACTGTGCTTCTGAAATGCTAAGTGCAGCCTACATGGCTGATTTGCAGTATGATCAGCCAATCCCATACAACCACTGAAAAAGATACAAGGCCTCAATGTAGATTGCAATCCATTTCTCATATGCTGAGTTGGGAAATAGTGGGGGGACAGACATGACATCATGGCAGAGAGAACACCTGCAGCAGCTATTTACATACAAATGTGTGTGCTACAGGCTGAAGCTAAATGTGATACCGCAGGCAATATGCATAGACAGAAAGGGTGAACACTTTGCAGGGCAATAAGCTTTAAGGGTATGTGTGGGACCTGTGGCAGCCTTGTTGTCTAGGCAGGGCCAGATTGATACCTTACTTCCCAGTGGGGTAGGTACTGTGCGTGTCAAGCAAGTCTGTCAGATGACAATATCAGCAAGACAATGCAAGGCAAACTGCTTGATGTGTCCTACAAAACAGGTAGGTTTACCTTAACCATGATGTCACGCAGTTGGACAACTGCCAACTCACGTATGTCATGGTAGTCCCCTGTTGAGTGTACAGCTCCCCAAACATGCTTACATAAACAATGGTGGTGGCTGTCAAATTACACTATTAGAAAGGATAAACCCATAAATGCGAACCCCACATAAAAAAGGAGGGGGTTGTTTTACTCACCATAGCACTGGTACTTAAATATATATGGTTATTTGTAAACATATACAGGTACATAGTTATTAGTTAACATTTACAGCCCACATAAGAATTACAGTGTGATCTGGCTTTTCAGCAGGATGCATCTCTGTTAAATCACTGCACTACAGTAGTAACCACAGATGACAAACGGAATCTTAGCTGATTTACTAGACAGGTTCACATAGGAAGGTTCACGTAGGAATGTCAATCAATGAAGGCAGCTAAAGGAGTCTAATCCTTGTTGACAAGTCTAGGACTTTGAAAAGTCTGAAAGATGTTGTACCCTCTAATGAGCTCCTATGAACAAAATGTCCTAGGAAGAAATATTTGTATTTTCACAGGCTCTGTTCTATGTGCTACTCGGAAAAAGTGTTGTTAAAAAAAAAAAAAAAAAAAAAAAAATGCTTCCTGCCTTTTTTTTTTTATTATTATTTTTATTTATTTATTTATTTATTTAAAAAAAATAGATACATCCCTCTCAAACTTATTTTTTTTAACAGTAGGGTGCAGGGCTGGAGTTTACTGATGGTACATGTGGTAATGCATGGGACATCAGGATCTTGACCAAGTCAGGGCATTACAGAAAATATTCCACATGCAAGATACAAGATAGCATTAATGATGCTACTAGAGGATCTTCTCCAGGTTTACCTGTTCCCTTCCCATCCCACGTATGGCTGTGGTAGACCCAGCCTAAATGGATTGTAATGGGGGTTCTATAGTTAAACTCAGTAGTAACAAAAAACAGCAGATGGTCAGCTGGCAAAAATGTATTAAAAAAAATAGAAGGTAGTGAATTTCATACTGGCTATTATTCAGTTTTTATGGGTGATTATAGAGTTACTTACAATAGACCTTAACCACTGCCAAACCCACCCACTAACGCTGACAGTACAAATATGGGGAAATAAAACATCTTAAGTATGCATCTTAAGTATGAAGCTATATAGATTCATAGGTGTTTACTAGACTGACCACAAGGGCCTTTTTAAGCCTAGCCATGCATCCTAAATCTCTGAAAAATTCTTGTACCCTTGATAAGTGTAAGCAGGGCTTGGGAGAGGAAATATTTACAAGTAGGGGCCTGGGAGATTAACCATTTAGAGGTTGCCTGCGTTCATTAGAAACATAAGTTGCCAAATCAGGGATGCATTTCTGGTTCCCCATCCAGCTGTCCAAGTTACACTTGAATTAGTTTAGGGAGGAACTCTGCTTCACATGGATGGGTGGGAGTCTATATTACCGTATCGAATGGAAAGAATATTAAATGCTCATATGAGCGAAAACACACAAGAACATTTTTTTGGGTTGCGGTAAAGTGAGGATTGGAATATTTGCCCTTTCCTCACTGTAGTGCAACCTTGGAGTTGGAATATATATTTAGTGGGGGGGGGGGCATGCAGCCCCCCCCACAATAGCAAGTTAGTTCTCATGCATTTTCGCTATGAGCGTTCAACATTCTTACCATTCGATAAAGTAATATAGACCCTGGATGAGGAGCCTGTTTCAGAGAAGGGGTAGTGCCTGGGGTACATACCTGTCTCTCCAGCAGGTGCTGTTTATTTCACAGACAAGGTTTAAGTCTTTATAAAGGGTAATTCTGGTGCTAGTTTTATGGATATGCAAGAGGTCCATCAGAGTGGGGTCTAACAATGCCCTGTATGCCAGGCATTGATCTCCCCTCAACAGCCTGTAGGAGACCGAATATAGGAGACAGAATACAGGGATAGGACCTTCAGGTGCTCTGCATGGGAAATGTTACTCACATCCTTAGAGAATTCTCCCTACCCTGCAGTATACAAGTGTTGGAGTTCCGATATTTGTGCTCTCAGATTTGTTTGCTATCACTTTAGACTCACTCAAACTGCTCACAGTTTTAATGTATGCTCATAATAGTGTTTAATGTTTTGATGATATATACATATATGTATGTGCAGCTTCTTCTTTTGGCTTTTCTCAGTTAGGGGTTGCTACAGTAGTAGAATGGTCCGCAGAATGATTGGCAAGGGAGATTTATGGTGTTGAGTTGCCAGCCCAGCACCCAACATTCCACAGAAGGCACATACGCACACACCAAGGGCCAATTTATAGTGTCCAATCCACTTACAGCAATACTCATGTGTCTGTGCATGTTTACTAATACCCATGTGTCTGTGCACATTTAATAATACCCATGTGTCTGTGCACGTTTACTAATACTCATGTGTCTGTGCACGTTTACTAATACCCATGTGCCTGTGCACGTTTACTAATACCCATGTGTCTGTGCACGTTTACTAATACCCATGTGCCTGTGCACGTTTACTAATACCCATGTGTCTGTGCATGTTTACTAATACCCATGTGCCTGTGCACGTTTACTAATACCCATGTGTCTGTGCATGTTTACTAATACCCATGTGTCTGTGCACGTTTACTAATACCCATGTGTCTGTGCACGTTTACTAATACCCATGTACCTGCATGTGTATACAAATAAGCATGTATCTGTACATACTAATAACCATACGTCATGTTCACTAACTGTTACCTACCAATGTTTACCCATCATTCTAATTCAGACTCTTATTTAATAAATCTGATATTATTCATTTACTCACTTCTGCATATAACTGAACACCTGCAATCTTTATATTACCATCCAGTTTACAGCCTAACTTAATTTCCTGAAGAAAAGCTATGCTGAAATTAGAAAAACTGAGCTTACTCAGAATAGCTTTTTTTTGCACACATCTCCGTGCCCCTGACATTCCAGGAAACTAATGTCATACGTTCTGATGCTTTCCTACTAGGTAGCAAAGCATTAATCAATAAATATATAAATAAATTAAGAATAGCCACAAAGAAAAGCCACACTGGATCACATAATAGTCTACTAAACGAGTTAACTCAGACTTATATTAATACCTATATTACAGGGTATCAATGCAGTAACATACATTACAAACAGGTGGGATTAGTCCTAAGAATAATGTACTCAAGATCTTAACATAAGCAGAAGCTAACTAGTGTACTAAGGATCCCAACTAATGTAAACAGAAACTAACTAGTGTACTAAGGATCCTAACCAATGTAAAAAGAAACTAACTAGTGCACTAAGGATCCTCAGCAATGTAAACAGAAGCTAACTAGTGTACTAAGGATTCTAACCAATGTAAACAGAAGCTAACTAGTGTACTAAGGATCCTAACCAATGTAAACAGAAGCTAACTAGTGTACTAAGGATCCTAACCAATGTAAACAGAAGCTAAATATTGTACTAAGGATCCTAACCAATGTAAACAGAAGCTAACTAGTGTACTAAGGATCCCAACTAATGTAAACAGAAACTAACTAGTGTACTAAGGATCCTAACCAATGTAAACAGAAACTAACTAGTGCACTAAGGATCCTCAGCAATGTAAACAGAAGCTAACTAGTGTACTAAGGATCCTAACCAATGTAAACAGAAGCTAACTAGTGTACTAAGGATCCTAACCAATGTAAACAGAAGCTAACTAGTGTACTAAGGATCCTAACTAATGTAAACATAAGCTAACTAGTGTACTAAGGATCCTAACCAATGTAAACAGAAGCTAACTAGTGTACTAAGGATCCCAACTAATGTAAACAGAAGCTAACTAGTGTACTAAGGATCCCAACTAATGTAAACAGAAACTAACTACCACACTAAGGATCTTCAGCAATGTAAACAAAAGCTAACTAGTGTTATAAGGATCTTAACTAATAGGCAGATGGTAACTCATGCACTAAGGATCCTAAACAATGTAAATGGAAGCTAGCTAGTTTACTAAGGGTCCTAACAAATGTAAACAGAAAATAACTAGTGTACTAAGGACCCTAACCAACATTAACAGAAACTAACTATTGCACTAAGAATGCTAATCAATGTAAACAGTAGCTAACTAGTGTTACAAGGATCCTAATGAATATAAACTGAAGTTAACTAGTGTACTAAGCATCTTAATTAATGTAAACAGAAGCTAACTAGTGTACTAAGGATCCTAACCAATGTAAGCAGAAGCAAACTAGTGTACTAAGAATCCCAACTAATGTAAACCGAAACTAACTAGTGCACTAGGGATCCTAAACAGTGTAAACAGAAGCTAACTAGGATTATAAGAATCCTAACCAATGTAAACAGAAGCTAGCTAGAGCTAAAAGGATACTAACTGATGTAAACAAAAGCTAGAGTACTAAGGATCCTAACCAACATAATCAGAAACTAGTGTTATAAGGATCCTAACTAATGTAAACATAAGCTAACTAGTGCACTATGGATCCTAACCAATATAAACAGAAGCTAACTAGTGTACTAAGGATCCTAAACAATGTAAATAGAAGCTAACTAGTTACTAAGAATCCTAACTAATGTAATCAGAAAGTAACTAGTGTACTATGGATCCTAACCAACATAATCAGGACCCTAACTATCGCACTAAGGATCCTAACTAATGTAACCAGAAGCTAACTCATGTTCTAAGAATCCCAGCTAATGTAAACCGAAACTAACTAGTGCACTAAAGATCCTAAAGAGTGTAAACAGAAGCCAGTGTTATAAGAATCCTAACTAATGTAAACAGATACTAACTAGTGCTAAAAGGATACTAAACAATGTAAACAGAAACTAGTGTACTAAGGATCCTAACCAACATAATCAGAAACTAATTAGTGTTATAAGGATCCTAACTAATGTAAACAGGAGCTAACTAGTGTACTAAGGATCACACCGAATGTAAGCAGAAGCTAGATAGTGTGTTCAGGATCCTGACTTGCATAAATAGAAGCTGACTAGACTATCTGCCATCCTTAAATATCATACTTTGTTACAGGAGACTAACTCACAAATCATTTAAACATTTATATAAATCAGGCTGCAATTAACAATATTAGAGAGAGCCACATTATGTAGAATAATTTAACCTGCCCACATGGTTTTGCCATAGCAGAACATAAAACACATGTAATTATTATAAAACACATGTAATTATTGTTTTGTATAAAGACATATTGCTGCTCTGTTATCCCTCATGCTTTATCATTACAACCTTTTGAATTCCTTCTCCATGACCAAAGAATGGTGCTAGAAATTTGTGGCTAAGGATTTGTAGCTTTGTTCTTCACTGCAGTTATCTTGGGGGAATATATATATATATATATATATATATATATATATATATATATATATATATATATATATATATATATATCACTGCAGTTATCTTGGGGATATATATATATATATATATATATATATATATATATATATATATATATATATATATATATATAATTTAGTTATTTATTTATTTATTTCCAGTTTGATAACCAGGGAAGTCCACTGGGCTCGAAAGCCCGTTTTCAGTGGAGGCCCGGGGAGAAAAGCTCCATGATAATACAATAAAGTAATACATTGCACACAAAAATACAAGCATAACACAGCAGAAGGACTGTAAACTAATACATTATACACAAAAACACTCTGAGTTCTAATAGCACAATATTTTAACAATTCTTCAAAAATGAGATACATTAGGCAGTATACATAAGAAAATCTTGTTTTGTGCAACTGTAATGTTAAGTGAAGTAGTAAAGAAGAAGGAAAATATAGAATGAGTTTGAATGCAAGAGCAGGAATGCATAGGAGAAGCGAAAGAGAAGCAAAAGGTTTAAAGGAGAAGAGAGGTCAGGAGGAAGATAGCAGAAAAACAGATAGAGTAGTGATCCTTTTATGATAGAGACCAGAAGAACACCTTAAGAAAAAGGCAAAAAGATTCAAATGTGAGACTAAGCATACAGGTGGGCAGAGGGAAGAGGGCACTTAAAGGAAGTAAATGGTTTAGTCAGGGAGGGGGGAGGAGATAAGAGGAAGAGGGAGGGGAGCTAAGGACTGAGTCTGAAAAAGGGGAACCAGGGGTAGGGGAGAAAGGAACTAGGATGAAATAAGATCTAGGTAGGGAGTATACAATTACATTTCCAGTTTTGGGAAAGGTGAGAATGGAGAAGGGATTTGAACTGTTCATAGCTTGTAGTGACTCCTAGGAGGGAAGGAAGTGAGTTCCATTTTTTTGCTGTAGTGTAAGAAAGTAGGAGTTGGCCAGGGGGTCGTTTGGGTCTGTACACAGGTATAAGATTTTGGTGGCTAGATCTTAGGGGCCTTGGAGGAGTATATATGGTCAAGCTATTGGATAATGCAGGGCAAGCAGTAGGGTTAAAAATTAGTTTGTGTGCAGTAGTAAGTTGGAGGAAATCGAGTTGATTAGGGAGTTCTAGCCATTGGAGCCTATGGAGGCAGATGCAATGGTGTGTAGAATGGGGGGAGTTAGTAGCGAATTTGGCAATTTTATAGTAGCAACTTTCAAGTTTTGAGGAGATAGAAGTGGTGAGATTAGATAGAATAGGGGCACCATACAGTAGAGAAGGGAGAAGGTAGGTCGTGGTGAGAGTTTGTTTTGAAGATGGAGTAAGAAAGTTAGCATTTCTATAGAGCATACCGAGTTTCTGATGAGTTTTTTTTTATGTTTATTTGAATATGATTATTAAAATTCAGGTGTTCATCAATGGTAACTCCGAGTAGTTTAGCACAACTAACAACTTCTATTGAGGAGTGGGAAAGGCTGGAGATTATGAAGGAAGACTTGTCTAGAGTCATTGCTTTTGAGGGAGAGAAGAGAATGATGTGAGATTTGTTGGCATTAAGGGAAAGATGATTTTGAAGCATCCAATTTTCTGTGGTTGTAAAGGCCAATTGGGTTTTGGCTTGGAGCTCGGGAAGGCTAGGGGCAGAGCAGATAACAGTGGAGTCGTCTGCATATTGTACTATTTGAGCATGAGGAATTGAAGAGAGGAGATCATTGATAAAAATGTTAAAGAGCAGAGGCCCGAGTATAGAACCCTGAGGGACACCGGTAGGGGTAGGTAGGAATTTTGAGGTACCAGTATTCCATTTCACAGCTTGGGATCTATCAGAGAGATAGCTTCTGAACCAAGAAAGAGAGTTGTGGGAGAGATTGAGGTTAGAGAGGTGGTTGAGAAGGAGAGAGTGGGATATTGTGTCGAAGGCCTTAGAAAGGTCAAGAAGAACAGTGGAGACAATATTTACAGAGTCACGTGCTTGGTTGACAATTTCTAGGAAGGAATGAAGAGCAGTTATGGTACTGTGGCCAGGTCGGAACCCATGTTGAGTAGGAGTGAGAAGATGGTTATTGAGGAGGTGGGGCATGAGTTGCTGGTGGATATATTTTTCAAGTATTTTTGAAATTGGAGAAAGAATAGCTATTGGTCAGAAGTTAGAGACGGTATTATTTTTGCCTCCTTTATGGAGGGGCAGAATGTGGGCTGCTCGCCAAAGTTTGGGGACATAAGATTCTTGGATGGATCTGTTTATGAGAATGCTGATAGGTATGGCAATGCCATCTGCTGTGAGCTTGAGAAGGAGTGATGGGATGTTGTCAGGGGCATTTGAGCATGGTTTGAGTTTGAAGAGAAGTTGTTTGATCCTGGTGGTAGACAAGGATTGTAGAATGAAAGTGGGAGGAGGGTTAAGAGAGTTGGAGTGAGGGATGTATGAAGAAGAAGGCTTTGGGTTAGGGGAATGGGTGGAAGTGGAGAAGGATTTAGTCAGTTGAGCTATGGAGCCAGTAAAGAAGGAGTTAAAGAGAGTTGCGATTTCAGTGTCTGTCTTATTGTCTGGACAGGGATTGGATTTTGTACCTGGATGTAAGAGTGAATTGATAGAATTCCAGAATTTTTTGGGATTGTTAGTGAGGGTAGACTGAAGTTTGTTGTAGTATGATTTCTTATCTTTCATAATAAGTTTTTTAGCAAGATTGTGGAGTTGCTTAAATTGCAGTAAAGAGGCTGGGTTTTTATTTTTATTATATATTTTCCAAGTTTTGTCCCTTTGTCTCATAAGAGTTTTAGTGTCTTTAGTTAGCCAAGGGGCAGAGTTGAACTTTATTCTTTTTGTACGGTGGGGGGGGGGGGGGTTGGGAATCTAGGATTTTAAGGAAGGTAGTATTGAATAGTTTTAGTGCTTCATCTAGGGGGAGGGTATTTAGTGAATCCCAGTTTGTTAGTTTAAGGGTTTCAGAGAATACTGAACGGTTGAAATTAGTTAGGTTATGAGAGTTGGCATAATGTTGTTGGTGTGGGAGCTGTTGGGTTTTTCGGTCAATGAAGGCTGGGAGATGATCACTTAATGAGTCTGGTAATGTACCAGAGTTGGAGATATAGTCAGGGTGGCTGACTAGGATCCAGTCCAAGATGGACCCAGGAGGGTTAGTTTTGTTAGGTCTGGTAATGTTGTTTATTAGTTGAGTAAAGTTATAAAGATAGATAGATTGAGATGGAGTATTATTATTAATTATATTCCAATCAATATTTACATCACCTAGAATGATAGTCTCCTGTTTAATGTTGTTTGAAGCCCAACAGAGAATATTTTCAAGGGTGGAGATGTTGTCTCCGGGAGGGATATAGATGGTTATTATACAGATACTTTTGAAGATGTTTATTTTGAGGATTCCTATGATTAGTTCTGCATTAATAAAGTTAGGAATGGTATTTTGGTAAGGGCTGAGATTTAGCAGGCAGTTGTAGACTAAGGCTTCACCACCTCCTTTTTTGTTTTGGCGATCGGACCTGAGTGCATGGTAGCCAGGTGGTAAGATTTCAGAGTTAGTAGTTTGGGGTTTTAGCCAGGTTTCTGTTACTTCAACTATGTCAGGTTCAGTAACATTTAGCCAGGCATGGAAGTTTGTTATTTTGTTATTAATACTCTGGGTATTGATGGTAATAAGTTTAAGGCATTTAAGATTGTGTCTATTTGTGGAGGTAGTGGGAGAGAGAATGTTAGTTGGTGTAGGCCCAGGGTTAGGATGGACATCTCCTGCACGGGCAAGACATGATAAAGGATAGAGAAGTTAAGACTTAGAATTGAGGAGTAAGGTAAGAGGGAGATGTAATTTAAATTTGAAAGAGGGATATTTTATGTAAACTGTATGGAGTTTTAGTTTAAAGTAATGAAATGGATTTGATTGAAGGAGGGAGGGGGATATAAAATAAAAATGGAGGGTTGGAGGTTGTGGATAGAAAATAGTGGAGGGAGAGTGGAGTGGAAAAGAGGCGGGTAGTGTGGAATAGGAATAGGAAGATGCATTATACAGAGTGAAAAGAAAGAAAAGCCATGTAAATGAGGTGAGGTAGTGTGGAAGAGGCATGGAAGAGTAGGGTAGGATAGATATTAGAAGAGTGGGTTGGGTTGGCTGTGAAGTTTAGAGATATAAGGAGGGGATGTAAGAGAGAGAGCAGCTAGGAAAGGAGAGTGAGAGAGAGAGGTGTTGTTTAAAGAGAATCCTCTAGGTGGGGGAGGAGCAATGAGATGGGATAGGTAGAGTGCAATAGGGGAGGGGACAGGAAGGGACTATAAATATAGATGCACTGGGGGTGGGTGGGATTTGGGGGTAGGGTAGGGGAGTGGAGTGAGCAAGAGGGCTTAACGGAGCGGGTAGAAACCACCAGGTGAGATAAGAAAGGAGACAATCAAAAAAGGCAGATACGTAGAGTAAAATAGGTATTTAACTAGCTAGAAGAGAAGGATAGAAACCAGAGTGAACCAGATAGATGAATAGTGTAAGGTAAAATTAAGTCAGAATAAAAGCATACAGTGGGAGCAGAAGAGAAAGGGTAGAGAGAAGAAGAAAAGGTAAGTTACAGATAAAAAAAATAGTAGAGTTATATGGGATATAGATGGACAATAAGGTAGAGTGGAAGTTACAGGAGAAAAGGAAAAAACATGTACCAGCTATGAAGTGAGAGAAGGGCAGATTTGGGCCAGAAAAAGTGGGAGAAAGAAAGCCGAGGTGGGGGGGCACCTACAGTGCAGTGAAAGTAAGCAGGAGGGAGAAGGGATAAAAGTGCACTAGGACAGTAGAGAGGTAAAGGGGAGTAGAAATAAGTGGCAGGGAGAGAGCTGTTAACACTGGGGGAGGGGGGCTGAAAAAGGGTGGAACTGGCTGCTGGAGACTGAGGCATAGGCTAACTAAAAACTATTATAGGAATACCCACTAAGAGCCCAAATATTTCAGTATTACAGCGCTCAAACCTACTTTTCGTTCCTGGAGCAGACTGATACTTTATGAGGTTTGAGGCAGACCGAGTTGCAGTCACTTTATATATATATATATATATATATATATATATATATATATATATATATATATATATATATATATATATATATATCAGAGAGAGAGAGTCATTAAACAGTTGTTGTTGTGTCTTTCGACTTTTCCCAGTTAGGGGTCACCACAGCGGAACTCTGGTCCGCTAATGATTGGCAGTAGATTTTTACATGCAGAGTTGTCAGTTCTGACGTACAACCTTCAATGAAGTTACGCCCATTCACGCATGTCTCCACACAGTCTAGCTGAGAATTGAACAGGACAACGTCTTACTGTGAGGCAACAACACTACCGCAGCACCACCACAGTATAGTAATCACTCGTATTAGTGGGCTAGAGTTAACACTCATATGAGCATACTCTCTCCATACCTCCCATCAACTTAGTGCATGACATCTGGACAAAGCTTAAAGGGGAACAGAATCCCAAAAAATAGGGACTGATTTTAAAATATTGTTCTTATAAACTTAGAAAGTTGCCAGAATAACAGGATTTGTGTTAACATGCATTTTCTAAGGGATATGAAGACTGAAACTCAATTGTATGACACTAATCACTGACATCCCTTTGAACTGATTTGCTAGAAAGCCATGCATTTTAAGATAAATATACCAAACATATGAGGTAAAAATCGAGACAGTTGAAAGGTATGGTACTCTCAAAAAAATTTGCAATTACTACTTTCTATTTTTTTGGAAGGGGCAAGCACTCCTTCACACTCTACGTTGTAGCCTGTAGACAACAGTGGGCTAAGGGCAAATTCTCTTACACTGCTGCAGAGTGATGCCATTCAAAAGGTTGCTAGCAGAAACGCCATTAGGAAGAATATTTGCTTACAAGAGTTTTTTTTTTTTTTTTTACAGCATGAAAAAGCATTTGCTCTTCATAATTGTAACCATGTAGATGTGTGGCATGAAAGAATTTGCTCTTCGTAATTGTAACTGTGTGTGTATGTGTATGTGTGTGCGTGTGCGCATTGACTTGTCAGTCTAACTTTTGAAGAACTGATTAGCTTAGTCTCAAATCCTTGCAATGTCAAGTATGCTTCAAGATTGATAGATATCACAAAATAATGTTGATTGTTGGCCCTCAAGGTAGAAAGGATGACAAAAAAATGTAAGTTGTGGTTTTATTTCCAGGAGATAGGCATTTTAATTATGGTGCAAACTCTTTCCTTCTTCTGGAGAGTGCATCTGAGTATGTTTTCACAAACCAGGAGCCAGGACATATAAGACTTTCTTGGGCCCTTCATTTCACAGACGTGGCTAAAACTTTTTATCCTGAATTCCAAAAATTGTAGTTGATTGGAAGATGGATGGAGGTTTTTCTTTCTTCTGTAATGCTGTTCCTCTTTGTACACTGTAGGCACATTCTAAGTGTGATATGAATCAGTCGCTCATTAATGTACCACTTTGTATTTTTGGTAATAGTGCACCACTTTTATAATGTATTTTTGGCAACAGTACTCAGATGTTATCTGCTTCAAATAATGTTATATTAGTTAAGAACCGCAGGAAGTGTGTATTCACAAAGGCAAGGGCATAGGATGCAAGGGACGAGTCACAAGTCACAATGAAAGTTACCAAAAGACAAATGTTAGTAAAACAAAAAAGTTTAGCACCAAGATGTTGAGTGCTTTTGTCACCATAAACTTTGTGCACTTGCCTTTGTAAATGCACACTTCCTGTGGTTCTTAGCTTTTTTGTGTGTGCATGGCCACTTTTCTGTTTCTGGAATGTTATACGAGTTACCATATTTTTCTACATTAAGCACTTAAAATGAAACTGTTGTTATGTAAACTCTCTCCAGGCATTTATTTAACTCCCGTTCATTATTTTTCTCAGTTTGAGGGATCTAGAGTCCTTCGACAATTTCTAGAGTCCTTCAACAATTTCCCAAGAAAGGTAATCATTTCTGGAACTTTTATTTTTAACATCATCTACTATAGCTTCTAGCTGCTCCACTGCTCAGAAAATGTTTCTATTTTTCTGATTGAGAGGATACACTTTCACTGGAACTTTTAACTTCACCATCCAAGGATCTGACTTCAGTAATTCTCAAAACAAAGTCCAAAAGTCCACTGTTAATAAGAAATCTCATTCTCTAACTCTGCAGTACTGGTGACTTATCTAAACAAATTAGGGTGGGGGCTGCTCACTGGAATGAGGACATCATCTGTGGGGGGGGGCAGAATCTCATTATGGTCCTTGAGAGGTTACTAGTTTTGTAACCTTGTGAGTAGTATATATATTACCAAGTCAGCAGTTGGACCAATGTCCTTGTCTCACTCTGCCTCCAAGTATCAGTATCTTCACATGTACTCAGAGCCTGCCTGCTGCCATAAACTAGAACATATCCATATACTTCCCTCCAAAGCAGAAACACAAGAAGCCTCCACCCCCCAACACAATCCAAATGACACATAGCTCACAAACTCAGTGTGCCACTTAACCACAGCCCATAAGGCATAACAACGTACTCAAAACTCTAGTCATAGGTGACTCTATAGTCAGGTACACTGATGTTCCACTCACCAGGCTAAACAAGGAGAAAGTTACTGTCAGCTGCCTGTCAAGTGCCAGGATCCACCACATAATGTATGCACTCAGGTCACTCCACAGCAAGTACAAATATGAATCTGTCATTGTTATAGAGGTTGTAATGTAATAGAGGTTGCAGCTGGGTCGAATTCTACATGTAATGGATTTGTTCGCAATGAAGGAGGCAGCGTAAATGAAAGAGACAATGGGGTGTTGAATAAATGGACTAAGGATAGAAAGTTATGGAATCAAAATCCTTTTTCGAAAATTGGTAAAAAAGTAGACACCTTTCATAACCCTGAAGTATCGGAAATGTTGTCACGGATGGAGAAGTTGTTATTCAAAGAAACTGCTACATTTTTAAATTCGCAAAGTATGCAGAGATATGAGGAGTTAGAAATTACTCCTCGGGGGTTAAGAGCCACCAAAAACCCCTCCACACCTTTTGATTTAACTGTTTCGGAAGAGCGGGTGTTTCATGAGAGGTGGATAGCCGCTGCTCACAATTGCAGTTTAGAGTGGGTTCATATTTTAGTTGAGCGAGATCTCTTTAAGAGACAGAAACTTAAAGAAGAGATCAAAGGGTTATGTCAGGATATCACAAATATGATCTCACATGAAGAACTGCAATGCTTTTTGGTGAAAACCAATGAGCAGCTGGTTAATTATGAAAAAGAATTGATTGATAGAAAGAAGAGCAAATTGGTTCGCGACATACGCGATTACGATAATAAAAAGGCGTTCCTGGTGGCGACCAATCCAAAGGGACGTAAACAACACGTTCAGTTTGAACAGCAGAAGAAGTCAGCTCAGAATGCAGCAAAAAGGGCGTTTACATCAGGGGAAAGTATGACTTCAGTAACGGAAGGTGAAACAGATGAAGATTTTCCATATTTACCGCCAGCGGGGAACAATACGTATTTGAATTCGTTTCGTGGAGGTTATAGAGGCAGAAAACGTAGCTGGAATGGGACAGCACAAGGCTACTATCCAGAACAGCGTACGTTTCAACGGACAAGTAAACGAGGCAAATGGGACTAGTAGCTCTAATTGTTTGTCAGTATGTGAGTATGTAGTGAATTTATCAGGTTTTGAGCTTTCTGAAGCTCAGATGTCTGTGTTAACTAAAGGGTTAAAGTATATACCTACGGTTTTCCCTAGACTACATGAATTGAAAAGTGATATCTTCCGTTTTATACGGAAGTTAAAGTTAATGCATTTTTTTACCATGGAAAATGGGAATAATAATGAAAATTATGATTCTGATGAATATAGTAGTAGTTCAAATGATAGTTTTTATTCATGCTGTTCCATGGAAGAAGATGAAATTGTCTGTAGTAATGCATATTGTAAATTGAATACAGACAATATAAAAGTTAAAAGTGGGTTTGTTCCCTATTGCAATAATGAGACCATACAATGTTTAGATAAATCTTTAAATCTGAATATACAAATAGTGTATGACAAGTTTATAAGTCAAAAGAAAAAAGGTGTAAAATATAATTTGAATAAAAATGAGTGGCATGTTTTAAATGATTTAAGTAAAAATGTACAAATGGTATTTAAACCATCTGATAAAGGTGGGAAGTTAGTTCTTATGAACTATACTCAATATCTAGCAATGTGTTACAAGCATCTGAATGATAAGACAGTTTATCAGTGTATAGACATATTGGAATATGAGAAAGCCCAAGCTATGTATATTGCATTATTGGAAAAGGGCAAAAGATTGCATTATTTTTCAGGCAAAGATGTGAAGGATAAGCTTGCCATAAAAAATCCGAGAATGCCATGCTTTTACTGTCTGCCAAAGATTCACAAAGACCTGGTGAATCCACCAGGGCGGCCGATTGTTTCAGCCAGTGGGAGCTTTTTGAATAACATCTCATGTTTGTTACATGAATTCTTAGTGCCAGTAGTAAAAAAATTACCTTCTTATGTAAAGGATGTTTTTGAATTTTTGTCAGTAGTAAAACAAGTTAAATGGAATGAAGAAATGTTCTTTATAGTAATAGACGTTGTTAGTCTTTATACAAATATTAAACATATGGATGGCGTTAGAGCAATGAAACATTTTTTAGGTGATAGTCCCTTGGTGGAATACATTGTAGAATTACTCATGATGTGTTTACAGAATAACATATTTGAATTTGATGGGCAGTTATATAGGCAAAAACAGGGAACAGCGATGGGGGCTCCATTTGCCCCTTGTTATGCCAATATATTCATGGGCTTGTTTGAACACTGTTATATCTATACCAATAAGTTTTTGTAAACATGTAATCAATTATTATAGATACATAGATGATCTCATTTTTATCTGTAAAGGGGCAGTGAGTTAGTTGAGCAATTTATAAATCAAATACAAGTTAATAGTATGGGAATAAAATTTGATGGATTACAGAAAGGTAATAAGGTAAACTTTCTGGATGTGGAATTAATAGGGGATAGTTACCAACACAAGGTAATTTCCAAAATACATAGAAAATTTCCAGAAAGTAACAATATATTACATGGGGAAAGTTTTCATCCTTTACATACTATTAAATCTATCCCATATACTGAGTTTAATAGAATAAAAAGATTATGTAGTGAGATTAGAGACAGAAATATTGAATTATATGATAGTTTTCAGAGATTTAAAAAAAGGGGGTATGATGAAATGAACCTTAAAGAAAGTTTAAATAAAGTGTTGGATAGCATGAAAGAAAAACACAGTTTGACATATTATAAGAAGAGTAATAGAAGGGAACATGATAGGAATATTTACTTTACCACGACGTACTCTGTAATATCAGAAGAAATTATTGACATTATTAAATCTAGTTGGAATATTTCAAAAAAAGAAGTAGATTGCCTGCAACAGAAGAAACTTTTATTTTCTTTCAATAGGGGAAGAAATATTAAAGATTTTATAGTGCATAGTAGGTTTCAAAGGCCAAAATTAGAGATAGCAGATAGAATAAAAGAAAAAGGCACAATAGTGTGTGGAAAATGTACGATTTGTAGATATGTGACTCGACGTTTTGATAAAATTAATAATAAGAATTTTGAAACAAATGAATGTTTTACTTGTAAAAGTCAGAGAGTTATATATGCTATTAAATGTACATGTAACAAATTTTATATAGATGAAACTAAAAGACAATTCTCTTGTAGAATAAAAGAACATATAAGGGACGTTAGGAATAATAAAATAACTAGCCCTGTAGCCATACAGTTTAATGAAATACATAATGGCAGTTTGGATGGTTTTGAGACAACAATCTTGGATAGAGTTGTTTGTAATAAATTTATGGGCGATGAACAAGTGAAACAATTATTAAGAAAGAAAGAAGCATTCTTGATATTGAAATTTAATACTATGTCTCCTGTGGGACTAAATCAAGAATGCTTCTGGAAAAGTTTTGTGTAAATATGTAAATATGAATATGTTGTTTTAAGAAGCATGGTTTAAAAGTTTGTAATATATGTAATTAATCAATTATTCTATTAATCAATTATGATCTGCTATATATAGATTGAGAGTTTTTTAATGAGTGTACTCTGTTAAAGGCTTTTGGCCGAGGCGCTAGAGGTTTATTTTATTACTGTCTTTGCAATAAATTCCTTCTGAGGAGTTGCTGGGTTGCTGTTTGTGGTTTTTCAATGAATCTGTCATTGTCCATGTTGGTGTGAATGACCTGAGACGTACCTCTCTGGACTACATGAAAAGAGACATGGAGGAGCTTTCTGATCTTGTAGCCCAGGCAGGTATGACCCTAGCCCTGAGTAGCATCCTGCCATCACCCAGAATGATACCACAGTACAAGGACAAAATGACTTCAACAACTGGCTAAGCTTCTGGTGTAATTCTAAGGGGATCCAGTATCTGCCTGCCTGGGATGACATGATCGACAAACCACAATGCTTTGACAGAGATGGCCTGCACCTGTCACCCTTAGGATTCCGGATACTGGCTAAAGCTCTTGCCTCCCCTATAGTGCCTTTTTTAGGCAAGATTCAAATGACAAATTCACCACCGTAACAGGTACAAGCTAGCAAAATCTGAAGGTAATGCTACTTAAATGCTAGAAGTCTAAACCTCAAAATGCACTCACTCAAGGCACTCCTTAAAATGGAGAACATCGACATCTGTGCAGTTAACAGAGACCTGGTTCAAGGCTCCAGAGAGCACCCCTGCATTATCAGGCTATAATTCATACCACACCTTTCTACCACCTAACCGGGACCGAAGCACTAAAGCCGGAGGCGTGCCCATAGTCATTGAGGATATCCACACCTCCAGGCTAGTTGCTCAGCATAATGCATTTGAGATTATCAAAGTGCAAATAAATCTGGGGAAGACCATAATGCAAATTGTAGTTTGCTACAGATCCCCCACCATGTCCCAGGATTCCCACTCATTTCTTGATACAGTGGAAAATATTAGGGTGCAACCTAACACCCTAATAATGGGTGATTTCAACTACCCCACCATTAACTGGGAAAACTACTCATGTACCAACTCTTGTGCTCAATGTTTTCTGGAATTTATAAATTCCAATGCCTTGGATCAACTTATCCACACCCCCACCAGGGGCAGCAATATCCTAGACCTGGTCATTACCAGCATGGGCAACCAGTGTTACACACCAGAGGTCAATTCCTCATTGGTCAGATCTGACCACAAGCAAAATCACCCTAGACATTCACATCCCATCCCCACCCCCCATTAGGGAAACCACCGTAAAAAATTTCTCCAAAGTCAACTTGACACTTCTTAAGACAGAAGTGGCAAACTTCACGACACCCATGCTGACTGACAATAGAGATAGGACTGCTGAATCCTATACAATTGCACTTTATAAGCACTTACACGAGTGCATGGATCATGCAATCCCTAACAGAACCAAGATGATATCCTCCAAATAAAGGAAACCAATCTGGTGGCCCCCTGCTATAAACAAACTCTACAACAGAAGAAAGAAACTGTTGCAAAAAAGAGTAATATCCCATGATTGGAGGAACTCAGTGGTCAGCCTCAGTAAGAAGCTGAGATCCCTCATAAAATCCTCCAAAGCTAGTTACGAAAACAAAATAGCCACCGATTCTAAAGACAACCACAAAGCATTCTATAACTATGTCAAGAATCTCAAAGGCAACACTCAGATCTGCTCTGAGTTACAGCACAATGGCACTAAATATACAAAACCAACTGATATTGCCAACATCCTGGCAGATACGTTACCCCTCTCTAATCCCCTAAAGGGCCCATCTCTATACCAGAAGAATGCAAAGTACCTGTAATCACAGTTGCACAAGTAAAAAACACACTCACCAAAGCCAAGAACGCAGCATCCATGGCACCTGACAACATCCCAGGCTGTGTTCTACATGAACTACAGAACAAATTGGCACCCCACCTAAGTACCATGTTCAATAATAGCCTCACCTGAGGCTTTGTGCCCACTGAATGGCACACAGTAATGGTTATCCCACTCCACAAAGGGGGAGCCACTACAGACCACAGGAACTTCCACCCAATTAGCCTGACGAGACTGGTATGCAAGGCTATGGAGCGTATCATCATGGAACTTAAACAATGACATTGGTAATCTCTAACTCTGGACCCTACCCAGTTCGGGTTTGTAAAAGGTAGATCATGTCTCCTAAACCTGATAGACTTCTTTGAAGCGGTCACCAAAGCCATAGATGAGGGTAAGGTGGTTCACACAGCCTATCTAGATCTCGCCAAGGCTTTTGACACTATTCCCCACTCTGGAATTATAGACAAACTTGCAAAACAAGGTATAAATCCCCATGTCACAAGATGGGTTGCCAACTGGCTCACTGACAGAACCCACACTGTGAAAGTAGCACACTAAATCCAACTTCAGACCAGTGACAAGTGGAGTACCACAGGGTTCAGTCGTAGGTCCTTCTCCTGTTTGGTATCTACTTCTCTGAAGTACAGGCTAACATAGAAGGTCTTTGGCTAACAAAGGTCGCAGATGACTGCAAACTAGGAGCCATAATCAAAACTCCTAATGATGTGGACATCCTACAAAAGGGCCTCACTGAGACAGATGCCTGGTGTCAAAGCCATGGCCTCAAGCTCAATGCCAAAAAGTGCATTGTCATCCCCTTTGGTAAAAACTCTGTACCCATGAACTACAACATAGGCGGTAGTCTACTTAACACCGAAAGTGTGATAAGAGACCTTGGGACACAGGTGGACAGTAGTCTCTCCTTTGATAATCACATCACCACAGTAGTCAGGAAATCCTTCTACATGGCACACCTCATCACAAAAGGTTTCTCATCCAGGAAAAGAGGTCATTGTTCCCCTCTACTCATCACTCATTAGACCCATTATAGAGTACAATGCCCCTTTTGGTATGTACCTCACAAGACATCTACAACAACTGGAAAGGCCACAGAAATACCTCACAAAGAGGATTACTGGCCTCAAACAGATGCCCTATGCAGACAGTCTCAAAAAACTCCAGCTTTACTCTGTCACATATCGCCTGCTCAGAGGCGATCTCTGCCTAACATACAAAGCTATGTCAAACCCAGAGCTGATGGACATGCTCCACGTAAAGAAATCCCAATCCCTCCGAGCTACATGCTCTAGGGACCTAAAACCTTGTCACCACAATAAACAGAACATGCCGGAGGGATAGATTCCTGTCCCAGAGATTTCCCATACTTTGGAAAAAAACTACCTATCTATATCAAACAAAGCTCCTCATTAGCACTCAAGAAAAATCTTGATGATTTGATGGGAGATAGGAAATTCACCCCGGGGATCACTTCTGTGGCTCTGCTTGACAGGGGCACAGGAAAATAATTATCTTGGGTGGCAAAATCCAGGGTACCGTTTGGCTAGGCTTATATAGGCCCTAGGGCCAATAGCCTAGTACCTACCTATGAACCTATGAAGCTATATGGCCTGTTGCCCTGAGTACTACACTGAGTTATGCTCTGGGCCATCCAGCGTATTTCAAGCAAAGCTAATGATACCGGATTGGCTGTTAGCCAATCCAAAACTGCAGGTTCAGGAAGTTGTGTTCCTCATACTAGTGTTCATGTGGCTTCTTTTCTGGAGTTAGTTGTCTGCTACTTTGAGGTGGATTTACGGTGTTTGAGGTTCAGGAAGTAATTAAACACTCATTATATTAATTGGCTCAATACAAAAGAAAGAGAAGGAAAAAAAACGTTAACAATTTTAGTTAGCCAGCCTGGAAGAAATGCAAAATCCATGATAGCAGCAAGCTAGTCTGTAAAATCTGTTATCACGATCATAAAGGATGAACGTGTAATGTGACATCAGTGAGGAATTTGATAACGCTGTATTTCAGATCGTGGTCAGCTGCATAATTATTCTCCTTTTCCAGACTAACCCAAATGTCCTTAAACTGCCTCAAGAAAGGGCAGTTAACATTAAAGCATTTAACGAGTGAAACAAGCTAGAAACTATTCCTAAAATAAAAACAGCTTTGGTATAATCATACTTTGTAAACTGATGTAAGTTGGAATGCTTCCTCCTAGAACTATGCTGAATAAAAACACGATAATGTCTCAATAGTCATGAACTGTGTCTTCACTTACAGCTTTAGTGCTGCCATTACTGTGATGTATTTTTAGCGTCTAATGACACCATTACCAGGGATATGATATTAGAAATGCATGAAAGTTTTACTACTCTGACAAAGTGCCATAGTTAGCTTTCCTAAATCATGCTGCAAACTTTCCACTCATGGCATATCACTTTTTATTTTCGAGTTATAATGGCTCTGTTTATGGGCAGGTCATATTTCTTCATGTTTTCAGGAGAAGGCATGTTGCAGATTTAATACCCCTATCCCAATTTAGTTATAAAACTAGTGATTAATGGCTTAATGGTTTCAGCTGAGATTCCTCCCCAAAGTACATTTTGCCTGTGCTGTCTAAATCACTGGAGGTATAGTTTGTTGACAAACAGCATAATTACAGGATCTCTGCACACATTGCATATATGCTTCCAATGTGTATGCTTGCAGATTAAGAAATAAGTTTTATACATTGGATTTTCTCACAGTTGCTTAACTTGGACTCTGTGTTCTTTTAAACTATATTTAATGGAAAATCTAGTTTTTGCCTTCTTATGGAAGGGCCATTCTTGAATTCATGGAAGGAAAGGTGTGATTTCTTCCAAAGCACTAGCACAGTTCAGTTTTTCTCTGAAACGTACCATTCAAAAAGTAAGATAGAAAAATATGTACTTTGCCACTACTGACCTTAAAAAACTCAAAAATAACTCTGAAGCTTGCCTCATACATTTGCATTCTGCAACGTTCACATTTACCACTTCTGCAATTGCTTTCTGCTTCAAATAATTTTATTTAATTATTTAAGTTTGGATTACTAGGTTATCCTACTGGGTTGTGACCTATATTTAGCAGAGGCCTTGAGATCAGCAACGAGACCTATGGCAGATGAAAATGTCTTCAGCATATGAACTACACAAGAACTATTGCATTTAAATATATAACACAGTAAGAAAAAACAAACCTCAAGGTCCCAACTGCCACTCAGGAATGATACAAAAAGGAATGACTGCAGCCAAATATTGAAGCAGCTATGGCAGAATGTCCAGTCTCAAGATGGTCTGATGAAGCAAACAGAAGTTTGTGAAAGCACTTACCTGTTGTAACTTAGCTGCAATAAAGGGATTTTATCTGGAAATAAAACGTGTGGATTTATAACTTGACCTGGCTTGAGACTGTGAACATTCTGCCATAGCTGCTTCAATATTTGGCTACAAATATATAACACAGCATAGTCTGATACAAGTAAGAACAGTTTTGCGTGGTGCAACTATATTAATATAAGGAAAACATTTTACAAATGAAGCTCCATTGCACACAATAATAAGACATTGCACATTTGCCATATTTTATTCGAACTACAATTATATATCTAAGCACTGTAATAGCAACCCTCTTTGTGACTGGCAGCATACTGACCTTTAATGAATTATCAGGTCAGGTATTCACTTTTTTCCATGCTATGATTTGATGTATCACATTTTACTTAGTCTGTTACAATTACTTGGAATATTAATAATCTGTGTTAGGAGACCTTATCACTCTACAAAACATTGATTTAACTCCTTAAATGTAGTAGTGTTTTCATTCTGAAGAACAATTCATTAAAGTAAGGGCTGTTGATTCTCAGAGTATTTATAACTACATTATGATATGATCATGAGGTATAAGCAGGTTGTGAGTTTCAGTAGAATGTACTGTCAGATGTTAGAGATGGATCAGGCTAAAATGTGACATGGTCAAGGGTCATGGTAGTGATGCAGACAGGCAATACGGAGTCCAGATCCTCACCCCAGCCAGATGTCATAGTCCTTGTGCCTGTGGAACCCAGCCCATACTCACAGGAGGATACAGGAAAACAAGAAGATGCAAAAAGGTTTACCTGGTAAGAGATGTCTCCCGCTGCACTACAGTCCCCCTTGGTTGCTGCAAGCTCCACTGAGCAGGAGGAAGACAGAGCAGAAATTGTGCTGATGGCTCTGTATGCCATGGGTACTGCACCCCCCATCCCCCACTACCTGAGCTAGCTACCTCAACACAGTAAAAGTGCAGAGCTATCATACAGAGATGGAACAGGACAGGGTAACAACACCACAGTCCTTGTTGATATGGTAAGTGTTTTATGAAATGTATTTGATATCTTCTGGGAATGCATATCTGACATATGTGACCTTATGGACACAGTACACAGGGAGGTTGCATGAAGCAGGTGTCCACATGCACACAGGTATCATTGCAGACCCAGTTCCTGTGGCTGGTCCCTGGTGATAAGGGTTGCCATGGAAAGGGGAAGCCACAGTCAGGCATACACAATGCCATCACCTCCAGTCCACCATCCACTGTGGACGGGAGTAGCATGTGATGTGGATATCCATGATGGAGAAGTACTTGTGCCAATCTATTGCACAATACAGGCCATCACTCACATTCACTAGGCAATTCTTCCCATTGGCATAATCTAGATAGTACCTGTCATCATCACAGGAGAGGGTGTTCCCATTCAGGGCCATAATTAGGGTGGGACAAAAGGCGCAGTTTCCCAGGGCAGAAGCCATCAAGAGTAATGACATGCAACTGCTGATGGTATGATGGGAGTGCAGTACTGGCATTCAGGAGAAGTGTGGATTTAGTGGTAGCAAGCTGCTTGTTAGGCTATAACTCAGAAGACTTTTTTTATACCTCTCAACTTTTTTGCTTAAGACTTCTGGACAAGCCACTCTGCTGGCATAGAGGGGGGTAAAGCTCTGACTAAATCCCAGTGACCTGAGCCAATTAGCTGCTTGATTGACTGAAGGAGCAATAGAGAAGGTTAGACATGCCCACCCTGAGTGGGAGGGTTTTCAATGATGACTGACCCTGAGGAGAAGCATAGTCGACAAGCAAGGGGGTCGGGGAAAGGGAAGTGGGTAGGGCATATAAAAAGCACCCCTCCATATAGAAGCAAAGATGGCTGAGCTCCTTGGATGCCCTTAGGCTCCACAGCTGGCCACAGCAATTCTGGAGTAAGTCTAGGGTATAGAGAACTAGCTGGGAGACACAACTTGGATGTGGAGCACTTGGGACTGGGCCCGTAAGAATGATGTGCAAGTGGGGACCAAAAAAAAAAAAAAAAAATCTTGACAACTCCAAATATAATGGGAAATAAAGGCCCAAAATCAGGGACAATTTTTGAATATTACTCCAGTTTGCTTAAAAAGTTAATAGAACAACATATTTTGCATCACCATGCATTTTATGGAAGTATTAATCTCTAATGACTAGCATTATTAAGTGACTGTGGTTCGCTGTGATTTACTAGAAAATCAAATATTTTACAAGTGACAGGGCAAAAATGTGAGGTAAAATTAAGGATATTCTGCAAAAATACACACACACACACACACAATTTGCCCACTGAAGAGACTTGATTGGCCTTCCTCATCCATACATATGTGGAAAACTGTGCCCTGTCTTCTATGATATGGTACTCATGTAGCCTGTACCTGATGCACTGTGTGTCCAGCCTATGCATGGGATAGCACAGCCTGGATGAAAATTTGCCCGCATATTTTTTTTTTCTTTTCTATATTACTGCTTTAGTCTGGCCCATAGTTATGAACCAGCCACTGCTTCTTATCCAGTGCCACTATATACTACACTCACGTTCAACTAGTATAGTCTTCCCCTGCAGATGTGTCTTCCGCAGGGTCTTCATGAGGCTCCTCCTCCTTCACAGGCTCCTCCCCTACAGCTGGCTCCTCCACAGGCTCCTCATGAGGCACCTTCTCCTTCACAGGCTCCTCCTTTGCAGCTGACTCCTCCACAGGTTCCTCATGAGGCACTTCCTCCTTTGCAGGTTCCTCCCCTGCAGCTGGCTCCTCCACAGGCTCCTCATGAGTCAGCCTTCTCCTTGACAGGCTCCTCCCTTGCAGTTGGCTGCTCTACAGGCTCTTCATGAGGTATCTCCTCCTTCACAGGCTCCTCTCCTGCAACTTGCTCCTCCACAGGCTCCTCATCAGGCACCGACTCTTTCACTGGCTTCTTCCCTGCAGATGGTTTCTCTGCAGGATTTTGTTCAATCTTATCCTCCCATGTTAAGAGTGAAAATTCTTCCACCTGAATGAGTCGCTCCTTGCTCAACTGCTAGTGCACAATGATGTCATATAATACAGCATAAACTGAAAATATCTTACTGCATGTGGCAGGATCATACTGCAGGGCGATCTCAGATACCTGCAGACAGAGAAACAGGCCTTCAGTAGGCCAGACACACATCCAACAATAACCTGAGTCTGCGATAAGGCATATTTCTAGCTATTCTCTGAATGAACATTTCTGATAACCATGTTGCCTGGACATATCCAGCATTGCTAATGAGATGCCCCTGCGTGAAACCGCCCCCATAATTTCTGATATAAGTCACACATGTATCATGTGTGGTAGCTGTGGGTACTATCTGTGAGGCCTGCAGACAAATTGTATCTTATACTCTGCCCATTACAGACCAGCTGGCAGTGTGGGTACCATCTGTGAGGCCTGCAGACACATTGTATCTTATACTCTGAACATTACAGACCAGCTGGCAGTGTGGGTACTATCTGTGAGGCCTGCAGACACATTGTATCTTATACTCTGCCCATTACAGACCAGCTGACAGTGTGGGTACTATCTGAGAGGCCTGCAGACACATTGTATCTTATACTCTGCCCATTACAGACCAGCTGGCAGTTAATGGATTGGAAACCCTTATGGTTTATATACCTTCTTCACTCTCCCCAGGTGGGGCCTTTATTTATATGTAGGTGCAGTCTGTGGCCTTCCGTAGCTCAGGAGAAATGACCTATGTCATAAAAAACTTACATGGTATTGGCTGCCACCTCTGTGGTATCTAGAAACCACGTATGCCCCCCACATCATGCTGGAGTATTTTATTGAGGAACTGGTGCAGTAGCCTTTAAGTAGATGTCTGACATACATCTACAATTTCCTGCACTGTTCCCTGAGATGTCCCTGCATGTAGTATTTATTTATTTTATTTATTTCCTGTCTGTTAACCTGGTTAGTCCAACTGAGTTTGATAACAAACCCATTTTCAGTGGAGACCCAAGGAGTAAAGCCCCAGCAAACATAAGTAAAGATAAAGTGACAATATACAAATATTAAAATACAATCACAATACACAATAATTGTAAAAAGAAAAGGTTATTAGCTATTTGCATTGCATAGATGGTAAGCAACCCATTTTCAGTGGAGACCCAAGGGGAAAGAGCCCCAGGAAACATAAGCAAAGGTAAGCATACACGAAAAAACTATTAAAAACAACAGCGCAAATACGAAATTAATTATAAAGAGAAAAACAAAAGAAAAAAGTATGAACATTAAGGGTTGCACTGATAGCAGTGGTCAGAATGTGCTACATATGAGAGTAAAAAAAGATAATCATTGTTCAAAAGAAGGAAAATGTACAGACATTGATAGGAAGTGGGGGGGGGAATAAATAGTATGGAAAATGGAAGGAGGAGGAGAGAAAGGAGGGGGCTATAGTACGGCTATAGTAGTAGAGCTGAGGGTTTAGGAGGTTAGTTTATACAGAAGTTACTAACAGAGAAAGAAAGGAGATGCAACAGGTTATACAGTAGGTCAGACTAAGACTACATGTGATCAAGGCAACACCATAATATCAAGTTTAGTAGGTGGGATTTAAGCTCCTTTTTAAAACAGGGAAAGGAAAGGTTGGATCTAATATGGAGAGGGAGTGTGTTCCAATTTAGTGAGAAAGAGTGTTTGTAGTTTGCCAATACTCCTTTTGGGTTTATAAACAGAGAAGATGCTGATCAGCATTCCGGAGAGGCCGGGGGGGTATGGAGTAACATGGGAGGTGAGAGCAGGGCAGGCAGAGGGGTTGTTGAGTATGGAAAAGGTAGTGTGGTGTTGCAATTGTAGAAGGTGCAGAAATTCCAGCCACTGACGTTTGTTTAGTGAGAGACAGTGATGTGAAGAGAGTGGTTGGTTTAGAATAAATCAGGCAATTTTGTTGTATGTTTGTTCCAGTTTCTGCAATGAGGTAGTTTGGATATTGGTAAGGATGGGGGAAGCATATAGAAGACTAGGTAAGAGAAATGCCTGCACAAGAGTGCGTTTAGTGGCAGTAGTGAGGAATTGTTTGTTCCTATAAAGTAGTCCAAGTTTTTGGTGTTTTTTGTTTTGATGGCCTGTTTTATGTGCAAGTCAAATTTTAGTCGGTCATCAATTATTACTCCAAGGAGTTTGGTGTGTGAGGCAGGGGAGATAGTGGTGCCATCTTGGGAGGAAAGAGAAAAATTGGATTTAAGGTGAGAGACTGTCTGAGGTAGGAAGAGAAGGAGTTGAGTTTTCTTAGGGTTAAAGATTGGTTGATTGTTTCTGAGCCATTTTTCAACATAGATAAAGGAATTCTGTGTTAGTTTGTGTAGTTCAGAGATAGTATTGAAGATAGATAAGAGAGTAGAGTCATCTGCATATTGTAGTACAGATGACAGACTGCAGGATGAATGTAGGTTATTGGTAAAAATGTTGAAAAGGAGTGGTCCAAGTATGGACCCTTGGGGTACTCCTGTTTGAACAGCAAGGAAGGGTGAGAAAGCTTGCTGACATCTAACAGCTTGTTTTCTGCCAGTAAGGTAGAATTGGAACCAGCCAAGAGTAGAAGGAGAGAGGTTTAGGTTTAAGAGTTTGCTAAGAAAGATGGGATGAGACACAGTATCAAAGGCTTTAGAGAGATTAAGGAATAGACAAGAGATTAGGAGGTTGTTGTTCCTAGCTTCTGCAACCTTTTGAGTGAAGGATAGTAAGGAAGTTGATGTACTGTGTTTAGGGCAGAAACCATGTTGCAAGGGGGTGTTGAGATTTTTATGAATGAGATAGGACAGTAGTTGAGTATGTATATATTTTTCAAGGATCTTCGAGACCGGTGAGAGAATAGCAATTGGACTATAGCTAGAGGGTTCAACAGAATTGCAACCTTTGTGTAGAGGAGTGGTATAGAAGGATTTACATATTTCTGGTATGGTAGATTCCTGAATGGAGTGGTTAATTGATAGATACAGGGTATGCAATACAGTCAGCAGCAATTTTCAGAAACTGAGGGGGAATTTATCAGTGGAGGGAGAGCATGATTTTAGTTTAAGAAGCAGGGATTTGATATATTTAATAGACACAGGTCACAAAGTAAAAGGCTGAGTAACAGAAGAGCATAGAGGTTTAGGCGGAGGTGAGGGTGACACAGAAGAGTTGGGATGAGCAGAATTACCAGAGGGTAGGAGTTTAGAGATGCTGTCTATGAAGCGTTTGTTGAGTAAGTCTGCAGTTTCAGAGGGAAAATGATAGGGGAATGGGTTAGGGATAGTAGGAGAACCAGTGTAGAGCAGGAAGTTGATAGTATTCCAGAATGTTTTGGGGTCATTTGGGTGAGATCTTTGAAATTTAGTGAAATATTGGTGTTTATCCAAAATAATATGTTTTTTACACGCTTTCTGAGTTGCTTACAACCTTGGAGAAAGGTGGGAGTTTTAGTGGTCTGCCATTTTTTCCATAGAGCATCTCTTTCATGCACCAAAGCAGGAGTAGCTTTGGAGAGCCAGGGTGCAAAGTTAGATTTGGTTCTAATTTTGGGAGTTGGGGCAAGAGAGTTTAGGACATCAAGGAAAATGTGGTTAAACTTAATAACAGCATCATTGAGTGGGAGAGTTTTTAGGAAAGATGAGTTGATGGCAGAGAGTCTATAGTTAAAGATTTAAGGGGAAAATTTAGTTTCCTACAATCTCTGTAGAGATGGGGCTTAGAGAGATGAGGAGAGTGCCTTAAGATAGGTTCATAGGTTCATAGATAGGTACTAGGCTATCGACCCTGGGGCTTATATAAGCCTAGCCAAAAGGTACCCTGGCTTTCGCCACCCAAGAAAATTATTTTCCTGTGCCACTGTCGAGCAGACCCACAGAAGTGATCCCGGGGGTGAATTTCCTATCTCCCATCCAATCATCAAGATTTTTCTTGAAGAGTGCTAATGAGGAGCTTTGTTTGATATAGATAGGTAGTTTGTTCCAGAGTATGGGAAGTCTCTGGGACAGGCATCTATCCCTCCAGCATGTTCTGTTTATTGTGGTGACAAGGTTTAGGTCCCTATAGCGTGTAGTTCATAGGGATTAGGATTTCTTTAAGTAGAGTATGTCTAAAAACTCTGGGTTTGACATAGCTTTGTGTATTAGGCAGAGATCGCCTCTGAACAGGCGATATGCGACAGAGTAAAGTTGGAGTTTTTTGAGATGGTCTGCGTAGGGCATCTGTTTGAGGCTTGTAATCCTCTTTGTGAGGTATTTCTGTGGCCTTTCCAGTTGTTGTAGATATCTTGTGAGGTACATACCTAAAGGGGCATTGTACTCTATAATGGGTCTAATGAGTGACGAGTAGAGGGAACAATGACCTCTTTTTCCCTGGATGAGAAACCTTTTGTGATGAAGTGTGCCACGTAGAAGGATTTCCTGACTACTGTGGCAATGTGATTATCAAAGGAGAGACTACTGTCCACCTGTGTCCCAAGGTCTCTTAACACACTTTCAGTGTTAAGACGACTACTGCCTATGTGGTAGTTCATGGGAACAGTTTTTACCAAAAGGGATGACAATGCACTTTTTGGCATTGAGCTTGATGCCATGGCTTTGACACCAGGCATCTGTATCAGAGAGGCCCTTTTGTAGGATGTCCACATCTTTTGGAGTTTTGATTATGGCTTCTAGTTTGCAGTCATCTGCGAACTTTGTTAGTCAAAGACTTTCTGTGTTAGCCTGTACTACAGAGAAGTAGATACCAAACAGGAGAGGACCCAGGACTGAACCCTGTGGCTCTCCACTTGTCACTGGTCTGAAGTTGGATTTGGAGTCTGCTACTTTCACAGTGTGGGTTCTGTCAGTGAGCCAGTTGGCAACCCATCTTGTGACATAGGGATTTATACCTAGTTTAGTGAGTTTATCTATAATTCCAGAGTGGGGGATGGTGTCGAAAGCCTTGGCGAGATCTAGATAGGCTGTGTGAACCACCTTACCCTCATCTACAGCTTTGGTGACTGCTTCAAAGAAGTTTATCAGGTTTAGGAGACATGATCTGCCTTTTACAAACCCGAACTGGGTGGGGTCCAGAGTTTGGAGATTCCCAGTGTCATTGTTTATAAGTTCCATGATGATACGTTCCATAGCCTTGCGGACCAGGCTCATTATGCTAATGGGGCAGTAGTATCCGGGGTCCATGGTGGCCCCCCCTTTGTGGAGTGGGATAACCGTCACTGTGCGCCATTCAGTGGGCACATAGCCTGAGGAGAGGCTATGATTGGACATGGTACTCAGGTGGGGTGCCAGTTTGTTCTGTAGTTCATGTAGAACACAGCGTGGGATGTTGTCAGGTCCCATGGATGCTGTGTTCTTGGCTTTGGATAGTGTGTTTTATACCTGTGGAGCCATGATTACAGGAACTTTGCATTCTTCTTGTATAGAGATGGGCCCTTTAGGGGATGACAGGGGGGTAAAGATAGCACTGAACCTATCTGCCAGGATGTTGGCAATATCAGTTGGTTCTCTATATTTAGTGCCATTGTGCTGTAACTCAGAGCAGATCTGAGTGTTGCCATTGAGATTCTTGACATAGCTATAGAATGCTTTGTGGTTGTCTTTAGAGTCAGTGGTGATTTTGTTTTCGTAACTAGCTTTGGAGGATTTTATGAGGGATCTCAGCTTCTTACTGAGGCTGACCAGGGAGTTTCTCCAATCATGGGATTTTACTCTTTTTTTGCAACAGTTTCTTTCTACTGTTGTAGAGTTTCTTTATGGCAGGGGACCACCAGATTGGCTTCCTTTTTCTGGAGGATAGCATCTTGGTTCTGTTAGGGATTGCATGATCCATACACTCGTGTAAGTGCTTATAAAGTGCATTTGTGTAGGATTCAGCAGTCATACCTCTATTGTCCATCAGCATGGGTGTCGTGAAGTTTGCCAGTTCTGTCTTAAGAAGCATGAAGTTAGCTTTGGAGAATTTTTTTACTGTGGTTTCCCTAATGGGGGCTAGGGGATGGATGTGGATGTCTAGGGTGATTAGCTTGTGGTCGGATCTGACCAACGAGGAATTGACCTCTGGTGTGGAGCACCGGCTGCCCATGTTGGTAATAACCAGGTATAAGATATTGCTGACCATAGTGGGGGTGTGGATAAGTTGATCCAAGGCATTGGAATTTATGAATTCCAGAAAACATTGAGCACAAGGGTTGGTACATGCGTAGTTTTCCCAGTTAATGGTGGGGTAGTTGAAATTGCCCATTATTAGGGTGTTAGGTTGTACCCTAATATTTTCCAGTGATTTAAGAAATGAGGAGTGGGAATCCTGGGGCATGGTGGGGGATCTGTAGCAAGCTACAATTTGGATTGCGGTCTTGCCCTGAGTTAGTTGCACTTGGATAATCTCAGATGCATTATGCTGAGCAGATAGCCTGGAGGTTTGGATATCCTTAATGAATATGGACACACCTCCACCTTTAGTGTTTCGGTCCAGGTTAGGTGGCTGAAAGGTGTGGTATGAATTATAGCCTGGTAATGCAGGGGTACTCTCTGGAGCCTTGAACCAGGTCTCTGTCACTGCACAGATCTTGATGTTCTCCATTTTAAGGAGTGCCTCAAGTGAGTGTATTTTGAGGTTTAGACTTTTAGCATTGAGTAGCAATACCCTCAGATTCTTCTTGCTTGTACCTGTTACGGTGGTGAATTTGTCATTTGAACCTTGCCTAAAAAAGGCACTATAGGGGTGGCTAGAGCCTTAGCCAATATCCGGAATCCCAGGGGTGACAGGTGCAGGCCATCTCTGGCAAAGCATCGTGGTTTGTCGATCATGTCATCCCAGGCATTTTGTCCTTGTACTGTGGTATCATTCTGGGTGATGGCAGGATGCTACTCAGGGCTAGGGTCATACCTGACTGGGCTACAAGATCGGACATCTCCTCCATGTCCCTTTTCATGTAGTCCAGGGAGGTACGTCTCAGGTCATTCACACCAAAATGGACAATGACAGAGTCATATTTGTACTTGTTGTGGAGTGACCTGAGTGCATGCGTTATGTGGCGGATACTGGCACCCGACAGGCAGCTGACAGTAACTTTCTCCTTGTTTAGCCTGGTGAGTGGGACATCAGTGTGCCTGACTATAGAGTCACCTATGACTAGAGATGGGAGAATGGTCAGAAGGTAGAAGGGTTACAATAGCTGTTTGGAGAGTTGGTCAAGATCCAGCCAAATGTGGAACCAGTAGCATTTTTACTGTAGTGACAGGTTTATGAAATGGTGGGTAGAGTCACCAATAAGGGAGTTCCAATCTATATTAACATCTCCAAGAATGATGGTTTCATAGAAGATGGAGGTGTTTATGCAGGAGAGTATATGTTCAAGGATAGGGATGTTTTTACCTGGGGGATATAGATAGAGCAATAGCAAACTTCCTATAGTTATTGATGCGGCAGTCTAGGAGCAGTAGTTCAGCAAGGGAGAAACTAGGTAGGGAAATGTCTATAGGTGTTAGCGTCAGTGAGACAGAGTACAAGATAGTCACCCCACTGCCTTTTTTGGGTATCCTATCAGACCTATACATATTGTATTGAGGTGGGAGAAATTCAGAGGAATTGATATGAGGTTTTAGCCAGGTTTCTGATAGGGCCAGGATGTGAGGTTTGTGTTGGGCCAACCATGTATGAAGTTTGGATGTTTTGTTATTCAGGCTTTGGATGTTCATTGCAGAGATAGAGAAATGTTTGAGGCTGGAGATATTTGAAGCTGTTTTTGGAGGAACTGCAGATGAAGATGGAGGGGGATTGGAGATAGGGGAGGGACCAGGATTATGGTGGATGTCACCAGAAACCAGAAGAGCAAAGTCAAGATGGAAAAGGTGAGGGTAGTTAGTAAGGGGAATGGGGTACTTGAGTCTGGGATTAGGGGTAAGAGCAGGGTAGGCCATGAGTTTAAATTTAAGACATTGAAAGGGGAGAGACAGAAAAGAGAAGGAGGCAATAGTCAGTGGAGCTTGGTTATATGTTGGAAGAGGTCTGAGAAAGGTGGGATAAGAGGGGAAGATATGGGACTCAGTGTGGTAGGAAGTGCTTAGGGCTAGTGAGATTAGAAGTGGGAGAAATAGCAGTAAGGATAGCATTATGGGATGGGAAAAGGAGGGGGAGAGTTATAGGGAAAATATAAAGAAATATATTAGGGGAGGGTGGGGGCTAGAGATAAGCAGTGTGAGGGAAGGGTGGTGGGTACAGATAAGCAATGTGAGGGAAGGGTGATGGGTAGAGATAAGCAGTGTGAGGGAAGGGTGGTGGGTACAAATAAGCAGTGTGAGGAAAGGGTGATGGTTAGAGATAAGCAGTGTGAGGGAAGGGTGGTGGGTAGAGATAAGCTGTGGGAGGGAAGGGTGATGGGTAGAGATAAGCAGTGTGAGGGAAGGGTGGTGGGTACAAATAAGCAGTGTGAGGAAAGGGTGGTGGTTAGAGATAAGCAGTGTGAGGGAAGGGTGGTGGGTAGAGATAAGCTGTGGGAGGGAAGCGTGGTGGGTAGAGATAAGCAGTGTGAGGGAACGGTTGTAGGTATAAATAAGCAGTGTGAGGGAGGGGTGGTGGGTAGAGATAAGCAGTGTGAGAGAAGGGTGGTGGGTAGAGATAAGCAGTGTGAGGGAACGGTGGTAGGTATAAATAAGCAGTGTGAGGGAAGGGTGGTGGTTAGAGATAAACAGTGTGAGGGAAGGGTGGGGGTAGAAATAAGCAGTGTGAGGGAAGGGTGGTGGGTAGAGATAAGCAGTGTGAGTGAAGGGAGGTGGGTAGAGATAAGCAGTGTGAGGGAAGGGTGGTGGGTAGACATAAGCAAAGTGAGGGAAGGGTGGTGGGTAGAGATAAGCAGTGTGAGGGAAGGGTGGTGGGTAGAGATAAGCAGTGTGAGGGAAGGGTGGTGGGTAGACATAAGCAGTGTGAGGGAAGGGTGGTGGGTAGAGATAAGCAGTGTGAGGGAAGGGTGGTGGGTAGAGATAAGCAGTGTGAGGGAAGGGTGGTGGGTAGAGATAAGCAGTGTGAGGGAAGGGTGGTGGGTAGACATAAGCAGTGTGAGGGAAGGGTGGTGGGTAGAGATAAGCAGTGTGAGGGAAGGGTGGTGGGTAGAGATAAGCAGTGTGAGTGAAGGGAGGTGGGTAGAGATAAGCAGTGTGAGGGAAGGGTGGTGGGTAGAGATAAGCAGTGTGAGGGAAGGGTGGTGGGTAGACATAAGCAGTGTGAGGGAAGGGTGGTGGGTAGAGATAAGCAGTGTGAGGGAAGGGTGGTGGGTAGAAATAAGCAGTGTGAGAGAAGGGTGGTGGGTAGAAATAAGCAGTGTAAGGGAAGGGTGGTGGCTAGAAATAAGCAATGTGAGGGAAGGGTGGTGGGTATAGATAAGCAGTGGGACAGAAGGGTGGTGGCTAGAAATAAGCAGTGTGAGCGAAGGGTGCTGGGTAGAGATAAGCAGTGTGAAGAAAGGGTGGTGGCTAAAAATAAGCAGTGTGAGTGAAGGGTGGTGGGTAGAGATAAGCAGTGGGACAGAAGGGTGGTGGCTAGAAATAAGCAGTGTGAGGGAAGGGTGGTGGCTAGAGATAAGCAGTGTGAGGGAAGGGTGGTGGCTATAAATAAGCAGTGTGAGAGAAGGAACAGTATCAAGGGTGGAAATAGTATGTGTGGAGATAGTAAGTGTGCTGGGGAGTGAAAGAGTTAAGTGTGAGAGAGGCAAGCCACAGAGGAGGCAGCCCAAGGTGGGTTGGGAAAAGGGGAAGATTGGTGACAAGGTGCGAAGAGTGAAAGGGTGAGAGCACAAGTTATGGTGGTGGGAGGGGGCTGTGGAAGTGACCAGACAATGAGGTGAAAGTCTAAGTTTGAGGATACTTGGGTGGTTGAGATCTGGGGGTGGGAGGAGAGCGAAGCAAGCCTGAGTGAAGCGAGTGGGACCGGAGTAGGCAGAACCACCCCACACCACAAGTAAGTTGAATATAAGGGACTAAAACCTTCAGGAACGGAGTGGGCAAAACCACCTCACACCCCAGGTAAGTTGAATGTAAGGGCCTAAAACCTGCACTCAGCACTTTAATTTTACTTACTTTTAGCAGGAAAGACAGACCAACAGTTTACAATTTTAAGTTTTTTATTAGGGTTACTTGTTCAAATGTCAGACAAATAAGTAAAACTTTCAAACAGGAATCTATGTCTGAGTGTTAGAAAGCCACAAAGGTACAAGGTATAGATGTAAAACTTAGGGTCAGAGAGACAAATGTATGAATCCGTTTACTTTATTTACAGAGGAAGGAGGCAAAAAATAAAGCAGAAAGAGCCCTATGGCTGACAGAAATGGTGAATTGCTTTGTTACACACTACGGTAAAAGAGAGCTTAACAAATGTTTTTTATGTTTGTAACCTACACTGTTTAATTGTTGGGAGAGAAAAAAGTTTTTGTTGTTAGAGACTGTGGTGGCCAATTGCAATCCCGTAGACACTGTTTTGCAGGAGCTGCAGTATGCTAGTGTAGGAAATGTAGAGTTTGACTAGAAAAAGAGAAAAGCAGTGATTCTAGAGTAAGCATTAAGATTTTGTAAAGTCATGTATTCTTTGGGCCTTTGTATAAGGTCAACACATCGTAGCTTCAGTATGGTGACTACATCCATATGGTAGTGGTTCACAATCTCAGTGTTGTTGATGGCATGAAATGTTTAGCATGGACAGATGACGTGGCACCCTAACTACTAGCAGTAGGTACAGTGTGGTGCAGATATAGGTGTGCTAATGCTGCAGCTATGCCATACGCTTTCATGCAAACTGTTTTTACTCCAGAGTAGGTTTATTTCCATGATGTGTTCAAAGCATATGCATTCTCATTTTCTTTACATTGCATAATGCAGTATTTCTCATGTGTTTTTGATGACTACTGTATGTTCCCAATCCCTTTATCATAAACATAAACTGATGCATATGTGTATGTGGTATGGTATGGAAAAGCACCAAAAAGCTTGGAATGTTTTTTCACCATTAATAAAATACTTTTTGCATAGTGGTAGCTACGGCATCCTGAATGCTGATTGCTTATTTTCTATTGTGGTTACCCCATTTTATAATGGAGGCATTCTCAAATGCATGCTTATGCTGCAGTGGAACATGATTATAAGTTAGACACAAACACGTAACCATACTTGGTGGTGCTTAATATGTGTTGTCAGATGATGGTGATAGCTCTTTCATTTGTTGAGCTGTACATACAGTATGGCATATTTACAGACATTAGAAAAAGTTTGCAGCAATTCATAGATTCAAGTTGCACTAAAAGGCTTGCAACCAAATGCTGTTAAAAAGGGTTATGCAAAATGTGGTTTAATAACAAGAAAATAAAGAAAGTAAATAGCTATACATGGCCAAAAATGGCAAAATGGCATGGGCACATGCTTTTGAGTATAAAAGCAAGTAGCATGCTTAACATTGTGTATAGGTCCATAGGCGATTACTAGGCTAATGACATAAGAGCCCTTACAAGCCTAGCCATTATTACTCAAATTTTACCTGATTTTTGTTCTGCCAATAAAATGTTTGCTTCAGTGACAGCTTCCTTCATATATCAGCTTATGCTAATCTTAAGTGACAGTTTCTCCTGTGCTTGATGTAGTCACAGCACAACCAAAAAAGGCTCACTGGGAGGATAAACTCACACCAGTTAACAGAGGAACAGGTCTGGGAATGGATCTGGGGATGTCTAGAGACATTATAAGGGCTTTGCTAGACATGTACAGCTCACAGAGCTGTATGGACTTCCTAGATCTGCAGATAAGAAGGTATAAGTATCATATACCATACTGACTATAGGGACTCTTCAGAGAAAAACTGGGGTACACTAGATATTTTATTGGCATCAGCTTGACAAATACTCAGGATATTCCTCAAATCACTGCTTCCACGTGTGGATGAGCACATCTACTTCCCCAACACACCAGGGAGAATGGGCCACTACCATGTGTGGTTTCTGTGATACGGGTCACCTGCCAGAGATGTTAAGAGCCACAGATTATACCCATATGGCAATAAAAGCCCCACCTGGTGTCCACAGACGACATCTCTTCAATAGCAAGGGCTGACACTCCATCAAATGCCAGGCAGTGTTTTACACACAGGGGTTTATAACCAATATGGCCACGCAACAATTTGGCAGTGTCTGTGATTCCCACACATGGTACACAAGTCTCCTGTATTGCAGCTTTCTACCCAAAGCACTTTCATAGGGCCACCTAGTAGGTAAGTGCAGGCATACTGGTCCGACCATTTGACTGTAGCTTTGTAAATAACAGGCAGGTAATAGTAACGCCCCCACATTTCCTCCTTCCTAATGTGTTACAAATGATGCAAGTTAGACCATGGAGCTCTGGCTGATGATGTCTTTACATAACCCACAAGGCATGGCCAAAAAACAGTTAAACACAGCCCATGCCACAACTAGAAATATTGTTGAGCATGTGTTTACCCTGCTGAAGTTGTGTTTCCACCACCTGGATACTTCTAGAAGGGAATTCCAGTATGAACCCACTATAGTGTGCCAAATATTCTTGTCATGTTGCATGCGGCACAGCATGATCTGGCACCAGAGGGCAGACCAGTCAGCATACTCCAACCCTGCAGCAGTGCAAGGACAGGATCCACAGTGACCACCTCAGTATAAACCAGCAATGATTCTCATGCCAGCAGACTGCCATAAACAGATGCATCCCAGCCATACAGACAGTGCTGTACTCAGTGTAAGGCAGCATAGGCAACGTTGCAACCTCCAGCCCACATCTATGGGCCCTGACATCCATACAGTAGCAGTGTAGCATCATGCAGAAGTCAGTGAGGTGTACAGCATTGTCTAATGGCTATGCTGGGTTGTACATAGCTGAGTCACACAAATATGGGAGTGGCAAGGGTCCCCAGCCATCATCATTATTTGCATAGGTGACTGAGGGCACAGTGGCACATAGCATTCCACATTACCAGATGGTTGGAGACCACAGGTAACCATAGATGGAGGCAGAAATGGACATGATTGAGACTGGAGATGTCTGTGACAAATATGATCTCAGTGGTGGGGGAAGTGATGCCACTACCAGATGATGCAGTAAGGTGACTGATGCAGGGGTTTGTGGAATAGGCATTATGGGACCATGTAAACAAATCTGGTGATGAGAAGGCTAGATAGGCCCAATTGCTCCCATGGACATAGACATCTGGAACTAGATGAGCAGGTCATGTATGTTGTAAAGACACTAAATATCCCTTCCTAAGTGAGCTTACATTGCTGTCAACCCTGACATCATCCTGTATCTCAAACATGGCAGGTGTAGGCTGTGAGCTTTGTGATGGTCACCCTATAAGTCCACCACAGGTATATGAACACCCATGGTAAGGGGCCAAATGGATGTGTAGGCACAGATGGTGGTACTGGCTACAGTTCTCAGGGAGGTGGTCATTGCAGCCATGGTGCCCACTGTGGTGAGCACGAGACTGAAAGT
This sequence comes from Protopterus annectens, assembly GCF_019279795.1. Classification (NCBI taxonomy): domain Eukaryota; kingdom Metazoa; phylum Chordata; order Ceratodontiformes; family Protopteridae; genus Protopterus; species Protopterus annectens. Next base: position 1,505,531,368 of record NC_056726.1, read on the forward strand.
TACATTGCACTCACTCTCCATCGTCTGACAAAGGCCGTGCATCATAATAACCGTCTCCATCTCCATGTGTATATCATCAAGTTCTGCACAGATCACAGCACTGCACACTTGCTGGTCTCCTGGTCTGGCACGGATGGTGTGGTCAGTGATGTGTCATCACACTACTAACCCATTATAGAGTAAGTGTAAAGATGCACTCTTCCATCACTACCTGGCTACCACTGGCAGTAGCAATGAACATCAGTGATGGTGAAAGCCCCCACAGAGCGGGTAGTCAGTATAATGCACTATGCAGTGCATTCCCAGCTTAATTTCTACAAGTCTTTTGGGTCTCTAATACCATGATGGGAATGGACCCCATTCCTAAGTCAGGCTACAATTAAAGCTTATGAAATTAGTATTGTTTCAGTCTTTGATGTTAGCTAAATTTTATTTATTTAACATTTGTTGACCAGGAAAGTCTGAGCAGGACAGAACCTATTTTCAGTGGAGGCCCTGGGAGAAACGATACAGAAGCATTTATTTTATTTAATATTTGTTTACTGGGAAAGTCCGACTTGGAACAAAGCCAATTTTGAGTGATGGCCCGGGGAGAAATGCTCCAGATGCATGTCTTTGTAATGTGGGAGGAAACCAGAGTACCCAGAGGAAACCCACACAAACTCAGGGATGACAACGCACAGAAGGCACCCCAGCTGAGAATTGAACTGGAGAACCTCTTACTGTGAGGTGACAATGTTAACTGTTGCACCGTTGTGTCACCCATAAAAGTGCTCTTCACATCACCGGTAGGTTCAGTGTGATTTGGAGGATGCTACATTATTACCCAGACCAAGGAATGAACTCCCACTTAGGAGAAACACAGACCGTTTCAGTGCATATTGGGACTGTGACTCAATGTTCATATTAGCATTATCATTAGCTACTTGCATTACCATTTGCAAAATCAAGTAAGGCATGTAATAATTTAATTTTGGAATAGTAAGGAAGTTGTGATACTCTGTGAAACTTTAACACACATAGTTTATAGCAAAGTCTTGCTTATAAGCTATGAGTGTTCGAATGTGTTACTACAAGCTCGCCAATCTTCTGCTGACCTAATTTCACTAGACTATTTTAGGTAGCAACAACTTTCACATTGCAGTTACCCAATTCAGTTTAAATGGACCTGGACTGCAGATGTGCTGTCTGTGCAGCTACCAGTCATTACTGTACATGCTGGTAGTGATTGACTCCAGCTTGCAGGAAGTGTTTTACAAAATTATAGTGGATAGTGATGTCTGCTCACCCATTTGCACAAAACTAAGCTTGTGGTCAGCAATTTCCTTGCTGTTCTACTCATTACTTCCTTGAATTGGATACAGCTTGTTCAACCAGTACAATCAAATTTCATTTCACACCTTATATCCCTTCTTTAACCCCCACAGCCTGACTGGCCTTGCCGTTTAAATGCTAAACTGTGGCATACAACTTCTAACTCTCTCATATCTTTAGCCTCTGCTGCATTTATCCTGGCATTTTATACCATGCAACATGCTGTAGTCCGTCACCCACTCCAACACTCTGATGTGGTCTGTAAGCTAACTATATTAATTTTACAATGAGGCAGCAAATCTCCTCAATGAAACACCATAACTTTAATTTTGTACATAAACATATCTTTCCATAAAGATGCTTTCCTATCCAGCTTACGGTACATTAACTGGAGCTGATTTCATACTCACAGTCTCTATGACACTATCACATAATTTAAAGACAAGTTTCTTTTCATCCTAACTGAACATGCCCCACAAAGAACAAAAGAGTTAAGTAAACCCTGCTACCTGGTGTACTAGTAAAAAGAAATGTTAATGAAAGAAAGAGTTTGGAATACTTGGAAACAAACTAAAACTCATCTCCCCCACTAAAACGATAAATGATTCCAAAACATAACAAAACTCATGATCAAACTTGACAAAAAGCATACTCTACATCCTTCCAATACACTTAGAAAAACAATACCAAACATTTCTGGTTTTCCATTGACAGACATATATCCTGGATACAAAAAGCCTACCAACCCCTTCTAACGACATTAGTGACAGCACTGTCAATGCAATATACATTTTATTAGCACACTAGCTTCCCTACCATACAGCCATACCACGTGTATCATCCCAACCCCAAAGGAGTCAACAAATAATCCATACATGTTTGATTTTGAAACCCATTCCCACATCCACCATCAGGAAATATCTACTTAAACTACAGCCGACTACACTTGCCTCAGACAATCTTCCTGCAAAATATATTAAACTTGCAGCAGACACCCTTCCTTACTCAATCAATACCATTGTAAATCACTCCAACACAGAAAGCCACCCACATCCCTAAAATGTGTAACAGAATATTATGCCTACCCCTACACAAAAGTAGCTCCTCTAAGCATATCTCCAACTGCAGTAAATAAAGCAAAAACTGGCAGGTCAAGTCCTCACAACAAGCACAAAACATGAAGGTTAATGTGAAATCTTAGTATTTAATGTAAAATAATAAAATACGTTAGCGCTTTCGTTTAACCAATGTAAACTTCATCAGACAGTAATATAGTGTAAAACAGACATTTGAATAATATGCACTTCATTCTGATTGGACACAAGGAAACAGCAAGGAAAAACAAGGAAAAAATAACCCCTGAATCACAGTATTACATCCCAAATATATAAAAATGACTTATGTTTGTTAAAAACATAACTAATTCAAAAGAAAACACCCATTCTCTACCAATTTTATATATACATCCAAAAAGGAAAAAAGTTTGAAAAAACAATACGTTCTATGTTACATTGTCATATTTATTGTACTATTTTGTTTCTTTCAAGGGTTTTAAATTTTAAAACAGGGGTGATAGAGGTCCTTTCATTAATGCCTGGCCATTTGTCGGCATGCAGTGAAATCTGCCATCTGAGTTCATTATATCTCCTTTTGATGCAGTATTCTAAATTATTAATGGTAAACGTATCTCCAGTTTTAATTTTATGGCACCATTTACATGATCCACATTTGTAAGTGCTCAAACGACCTGACATATTCTGGACACGCCTATTTCTAAGGAGGTCCTATAAGTTCTTACCTTTCCTTTATGTTATTAATGGTTTATCACCTAAATAAGTTTTGATTCCAATATCCTCCATTAAAATATCCCAATTCTTCTGAAAAATCTACTTTAGACTGTGGGAATCAGAACTATAGGTGATAGTCAAAGATTTCAGGAAGGTAACACTGTGCATCTCTGGTGCCGTGAATTCTGTGTTCAACAAGTCCCAATCTGAAATGTCATTACCGACAATAGGTTTAAAATGACCTATTTCCTCTCTTTTTTGTAACTTCTTTTATTAATTCATTAACTAGATCTACAGAGTATGCTCTTTTTAAAAACATAGTTTTTAAATTTGTGCACTCTAAATTGAAGTCCTCTACCCTAGAAACCATACAGGCAGCTCTTACTAGCTGCCCTCTAACCGCTGATCTTTTCTGGTAGTCCAGGTGGGAACTACTATAGTGCAGAAAAGAGTTTGAATAAGTTTATTTCCTGTAAATTGTAGTAGCATACCTTCCATTTGTTTTATCTTTAAACAGATGGACATCCATGTAGTCCATATGATCTAAATTAATAATCCAAGTAAAATGTAAAAAGGTAGTTGTGGTGTTAATGTATTCTAAGAATTGATCCAACATTGATAAAGAACCTTTCCATATTAGACTAATATCATCCTGATACCTGTAATACATTTTAATATGAGAACAATAGTCTGATTGAAATACAAATTGTCTCTCTCAGTGAGCCATGACCATGTTAGCAAATGCCCCACTGCAAACTGACCCCATGGCTATGCCAGTTGTTTGTAAAAAATATTTATTGTTGAAGGAGAAATAATTGTTGGTTAAGACTATCTTCAACAATTCCAGGATAAGATTTATTCTGGCCTATTTTGTATTCCAGTAACATTTCATTAACCCATTCTAGACCAATGGTCTGTGGGATGACAGTGTACAGATCCCTGACGTCTATGGTAACCAATAAATCATTTACGTCATACTGTGTTTTATTGATCTGTTCTAAAAAGGTCCAGGAATCTTTACATATCTGGGTTTCCAGTTGTAATATTTTCTTTAATTCATAATCTAAGTATTGGGCACAAGCAGCTGTTATAGAATCCCTTCCATCCACCAAAGGTCTCGTAGGAGGGTCTGAAAGACCCTTGTGGATTTTGGGGATGCCAAAAATCACTGGAACTTTAGGGGTGATGATGTTCAAATAATTGTATAAAGAAATGTCAGTTCTCCTGTCTAGGAATGTATCATTCAATTGACCATGAATTTTCTTGTATTCCCCATTTAGTTTTCAGTATCAAAAATAATTTGCATTTTATCTGTATACATGGAAACATCCATGACAATCAAACCACCCCACCTTGTCTGGTTTGATGACCCTTACATCTTGCTTCTGTAAAAATTCTAAGCTGTTACATTCTTTTTGATTAATATTCATAAAACGTTGAACTCCCTTATTGTTGTTCCTTGTAAAGGTCTAGCTCACATAATTTCTCATATATTGCAAGGTTAGGATGCAAGGGGTGTTATATGTGGAACTAATTCTAAAAGTGCCATTTTTGCAAGTATCTTGCTGTGCTTCATTCTCATACAGTAATGTCAGATTCAACTTTCTCAAATACATTTTAAAATCTATAATTGTGTCAGTAACATTAAACTTTCTAGATGGAACAAAAGTAATTCCTTTTGAGAGGAAATAAGCCATTGTCTCCTCAATACATAACCTAGAATAATTGTAAACAGCAAAATCCTTTTGATGATTAAGCACAACTGTATATGTATAGTTATTAATACTATGTTCAAACTCCTGGCCAATTTCAAAACACTCTTGATTTAAAAGTTCAACACCAGTGTCCATGTAAGAAGTATCACAAAAATCATCATGAAGAACACTCATGTCCTCCAGTTCTTGTTCTTGGGTCAGGCCCCTTGAAACCCCATGGCTTGAATCCCTAGCTGGAGTTGTTGTCTGTTGTAAGTAGCTTTATTTCTGATCCTCTCACTCCTCCTGAGTTCAGGATACTCCTTGTCATAAATGAGGGCCATATCGTCAGTTCTTTCAAGCATGGCCTCATCATTTTCAGGAATATTGAGAGGATTAGGAAAAGAATTTCTATTCTCAACAACAATATTTCTGAACTTTTTATACGTGCCTGGAGGTTTCGGGTAAGCCGAACCATTTGCATAGTCATTCACATCTCTATCTATTTTATTCAGCTTGCTAGCCTTTAGTTTGTTAATATGTTGGTCTATGCTGTTATATATTCTAAGGTGTTCGTATTTCATAGCATTATATTCTCTATCATCACGGATAGATTTGTCTAAAACAGCAAGCTCTTTGAATAAAATATCAATATTATTAGTGTTATACTTAACTAGTAACTCAAGAAGCTCCATTCCACATTTATCAAATAATTACAGTAAATCAAGATAGAGAGCAAGTCCGGTAGGGAAACACCATACCCTCAAGCCCTTGGGGATGACTTTAAGTCTTATGCATTCTTTAAGGTAAGCGTTTTCTAGCTGCAATTTCTTGCAGCGTAGCAGTTTGGTGTCAATCTCATGCAGCTTACCTTCGACTGAAGACACGCCATGCCTGGTGTTAGCATTAAAAGTAAGTCCAGCTCGTAATCAGTCCTTAAGTTGTGGAATTTCATTTCCAATTTCCTGTATATGTCCATTAGAAACAGCCACGTTCTGAGAGCTCCTGCTTTCAGACTTACTTGCTTTCAGGTTATGCAACTGCGCTTCATCTCCTTGTCTAGGTTCCAAATTAGTGCGTTGCCTAAAGGCAAGACATTGAGGGGTAAGGTTCAAGTCCGTGGGCTGCTCGCTAACTTCCTTATGCAAATTAGAGACCTCACTTGTATTGATATTATTAGGAAAGCCAACATGCTGATATAACTTGTCGATCCTTTGGGTTAACTGCAGAACAAGCGCACTTAAGTAACCAATGTTCATTTTTGTTTCTTCCTGAACATTTTCCCTTATAGGTGATGAGGAATCCAAAACGCTGCCAGTAGCCATAACAAAAACAACTAAGAAAATGAAATGCTCAAACAAACCAGTAAATAAAACAAAAACTGGCAGGTCAAGTCCTCACAACAAGCACAAAACACAAAGGTTAATGTGAAATCTTAGTATTTAATGTAAAATAATAAAATATGTTAGCACTTTCGTTTAACCAATGTAAACTTCATCAGACAGTAGTATAGTGTAAAACAGACATTTGAATAATATGCACTTCATTCTGATTGGACACAAGGAAACAGCAAGGAAAAACAAGGAAAAAATAACCCCTGAATCACAGTATTACACCCCAAATATATAAAAATGACTTATGTTTGTTAAAAACACAACCAATTCAAAAGAAAACACCCATTCTCTACCAATTTTATATATACATCCATAAAGGAAAAAAGTTTGAAAAAACAATACATTCCATGTTACATTTTCATATTTATTGTACTATTTTGTTTCTTTCAAGGGCTTTTAATTTTAAAATATCCAATTGCAGGCCAATAGCCATTCTGTCCCCCCTATCCAGAGTCTTAAAAAGTGTCTGATCATAGCTCCTTAAATATGTTACCACAGCGACTTACTAAGCCCCACACAACATGGTTTCCAGCCACACCACAACACTATAACAGCTCTATTTAGCTTTGCAACCACAATCAACAGCAGCAGGAGTGCAAGGAACTTAGTAGCAGCACTTTTCCTTGATTTGTCAAGAGCTTTCAACACCATGTCTCACTAAAAACTGCTATACCAACTCTTCTCCATGGAGTAGAACAATCATCTCTCAAATGATTCAATGGCTACCTCAATGATAGACTTCAAGCTGTACGATGGGAAAATGGCATCTCTCTGTTTCTCTCAGTGCACACAGGGGTGCCTCAAGGATCCAGCCTTGGTCCCTTACTTTTCAATGTTTTCATAAATGACCTTCATACTGAAAGTAAACATGCTACCATTATTTTGTATGCTGATGATTCCTCACGCATCTGCACTGCCAAAAAGGTACAATTTCAAATCTTCAAAAAGGAATCCTTTATCTTCACTGAAATATGGCTCATTAACACTCAATTTCTATTAACGTCTATGAAGACAAAACTTATTCTGTTTACACCTAAACAACACTCTTACAATAAACGTCTCTCCACCATTCTTACTTCTTTTTCCAATTGCTTTGATCAAAACAAAATTAAACTTGTAACTTACATTACATCCTATGTGTGTCATCTTAGATGATGCCATAATATGCAACAACCACATACAGCAAGCTATCTGCAAATGCACAAAATACTTGGGAGCCTTTATCAAGCTAAAACTTACTTGACTGATGAAACAAAAGCAAACCATTGCCTCTTCTATACTCCACTCTATGCTATTCTACTGTTATCAATGCTTTTATATTCTTACTATATCTATCAACCTGCAAGCTACTCAAGCAACCATACTAGAAACACACTACTACAAAATGATTACATTTCCATGTGATATGCCTTATAGAACCCACTACTGCATGATTCTAAAACAGATACATTTTTAGAATTGCCTCACTATCTAATATTCACCCAACTAAAAACTACTACAGTCTCACTTTCCAACCTGAAACATGCCAAACATTAAGATATTATCCAGCCCTACTCCCTATCTACAGCTCTTCAGTCCACTGACAAATTCTTACCGCACCCAATTAAAACCAAACAACACCGCAGGTCATTCACTGAATTCCCTGACATCTCTAAAGTTTGCAGTTGCATTCCCCTCTTACTCAAACAAACTAACAGCCTAAAATCTTTCAAGCTACTATGTAAACACCTAAAGTATGTTTTTTGCTCACGCACCCCATCAGGCTTTTCCTCCAAACTGTCCTTATCCAATCTATCCCATCCTGCTCTAAAATGAATACTTCCCCATTAATCTTTCATCTTATTCTCTATTATTATGTTTACTTGGCTGCACAGACTGTACCATACTCCACTCAAATTTACATTGATATGAAAATTCACTTTACTACTGTCCTACTATTATACAATATTATGGGACTGAACTTTGTTTATCTTAGCACTCATTCTGATCTAATTATGGATGATTTATTTCATATCATTGTATTATCTGTAGCACGATATTACAGTGCTTGTATCTTGTCAATGTTTTAGTTTTTGTTTTCCCATTATGTATGTTCAAACAACTTATCATACTATATACGTAGGTATGCAGGTTACTTTGTCTTTGTATCTTGTGGCAGTTTTCTCTCCAGGCCTCCACTGAAAAGGGGTTTTACACCCATCAGAATTTCCTGGTCAACAAAAGCAATAAATAAATAAATAAATGAATGAATGAATGAATGAATGAATGAATGAATGAATGAATGAATCATCAGATCCCAGCAGAGGACTGCCCTCAGCCTGGTGTTGCCTAATCTCTACTAGTGTGACAGTACAGTCGGTGTTCTCTGTCGATACAAACATATGACAGACCATGTGATGACTTCTGGGCCTTATACAACATGTTCCACACTGTACATGCTGCAGACAACTGCATCCCCCATAACCAGAATATACACTTACCTGTGGCGGGTTTGTGGTTCTGCATGTCAGAATGCCTGATGTACCTATGAAGGTTTCTAGGAGGTGGTTACTGAGTGCAGTGTTGCATGGGTACACAGATAGAATGCCCTGCTGCCTGGGATGTACTTGGCTGTCGCCATGCAGGGGTGCCAAAAGCAGATTCTTTCTCTGTGAGGGCTGAACCCTCCCACCCCCCGCACTCACACGGTATGTCATGCTTCAGTGCTATGTGCCTTATTTGCAGCCCTTCATGTTATGTAGTTTTACATGCTTCCAGCACTGATATATGGTTTCCTCTGACCCACTGCACAGACTGACATTCTGCACCATGGCTTTCCAAACATGGTTGTGCAATGGCTGACACTGTGCACCACGGCTTTTCAAATGTGGTCATGCAGTGGCTGACATTGTGCACCATTGCTTCCCAAATGTAGATGTGCAGTGGCTGGTGGGCACTTCTCCTGAACAGCCACTGACTATCTGTTCTAGATACCTGTAGCAAGACATCCTTCTCCACAAGACTGATTTTATGAGAAGAAGGCATCTATAGATTGGAAATGTGTGTGTGGGTGTAGAGAAATAACAATGCCAGAGTGAGTCTTGGCTGGTACTTGTGTGCATTCCTGGGTTTTTCAGGATGGGTACTGTGTGTGGCTTTCTACACAGCCTAGATGACATAGGGAGCTGTTCAGTGTTAGTGGGCTGCCATCTCCTCCCAGGTGTTTATCTGCACAGGTGCGTAACTACAGTGTTTTACAAATGCAGGTGTTAGTGAAGCTAGGGATATTTAGGTATTGGGTGGGGGATTAGCTGTCCTGTGTAAATTGGCTGCCATCCTTAGGTAGGTGTATATGTGAGCAGATGTAAAAGTGCAGTAGGGTACACCTGCCAAGTAGTTTTATCGACATAGCTACTCAGATACAAGCTGCATGTTAAAGGTTGCTAAGTACATATAACTACTTATGTTTGGCACTGAACATATATCCATTACCACAATATCATAGATGTCTGTCAGCCCTTTGTGTTCTGCTTCTTTGTTGGCTGAATGTGAGTTAAGCTGCTGAATTACATCTGCTGCTTCTTTCTCTTTGATGCACATTTTGGTGTCCCAAATAAGGAAACATCTCTAACCATCACCAATAAGGACCAGTGTGCACCTTACTGATGTTATTGTGGCTAAAGTCTGCCTTTGTCATTGAACTGTTGTGCTTCACATGTATGTACTAGTGATATAAACATAGACACCTTCAGCTGGACATCACTGGCATAGAGTGCATGTCCTCTCATTCATGCAAGCTGCCCATTTACACTTGCATATCTAAAAGATGGTAGCGTGCACACTGTCCATGATTTATACTCCCATGAAGGGCTGAATTCTCATGCTGCCATTTTATTTTACCTTAATTTATGCACCAGGGTGCCATTGCTTATAACCCACAGAGAAGACCTGCCTGTTGTGCAACAAGAGAGAGAAGAAGTAATTTCTGTCTCCTGAGCAACCCATTCAACACATGTTTGTTAGAGCTCTATGCATGTCCATTCAGGAAGAGTGATGCTTGGTCGTACCTCTCAACTGTGCAGATTTTCACAGAATGTCCAGATTTTTGCCTCATATTTTTAGCCTGTTTCTCATAAAAATTGTGTTTTTTTTTATAAATCACTGGGATGATCTAAGGATTAAAGTCACTAAATAATGTCATGCATTTGAATTACAGATTTCATATCCTTCAGAAAAATGCATGTAACACAAATCCTGTTATTCTAGCAACTGTCTAAATTTTTAAAAGCAATATTTAAAATGTGTCCCTATTTTTGGCCCTTTTCCCTCACATTATGTCAGTCTTTGCCCAGATTTCTTACGCGAAGAGGTTGAAAGATGTGTACCTGGTATGAAGTTGCAGGTTTGCTGTCCAGTGTAATTGTCATTCTTCATGCCAGTGAGCTGTACAAGCACTGCTACAATGACATATAGTGCCATCTCCCCAAAAATATCTGGGTGTATGAAGCAGTTATGTGGCAAAAAAAAGTCCCAAATGGTAAAGTAAGTACTAAATGTGTAAGTTCTGCAGCTAACAAAGGGTTTTGTACTTAGTAACAGGTGTTTCACTCTTTTTCATTTCATCTGACAGGTCTTAGGATTTCCCAGGTTGGCTGCTGTGATTGACGATCTAATGAGTGTGCCATTTGTGGCAACTATTTTCTTGTGTCTTTTACATATGCATTGTGTGTATGACTGTGAACCTGGGACATGGAGGGCACCTTTACTGTATCAACATCATCACACTTGGTGTGTTTTGTGTAGTGTTTCTGCTTTTACTGATAAACATCATCACACATTGTTGTGTTTTGTGTAGTGTTTCTACCTTTACCGATCCACATCATCACACATTGGTGTGTTTTGTGTACTATTTCTCCTTTTACCAATCCACATCATCACACATTACTGTGTTTTGTGTAGTGTTTCTGCTTTTACTGATCCACATCATCACACATTAGTATGTTTTGTGTAGTGTTTCTACTTTTACTGATCCACATCATCACACATTGGTGTGTTTTGTGTAGTGTTTCTGCTTTTACTGATAAACATCATCACACATTGTTGTGTTTTGTGTAGTGTTTCTACTTTTACTGATCCACATCATCACATGTTGGTGTGTTCTGTGTAGTTTCTACTTTTACTGATCCACATCATCACACATTGTTGTGTTTTGTGTAGTATTTCTACTTTTACTGATCCACATCATCACACATTGTTGTGTTTTGTGTAGTATTTCTACTTTTACTGATCCACATCATCACACATTGGTGTATTTTTGCAGTGTTTCTACTTTTACAATCCATACCTACACACATTAGTGTGTTTTGTGTAGTGTTTCTGCTTTTACTGAGCACATCATAATGTTTCTGCTTTTACCGATCTACATCGTCACACAGTGGTGTGTTTTGTGTTTATGCATCCACATCATCACACCTTCGTGTGTTTTGTGTAGTTATTCAGCTTTTATTGATCTACATTGTAACACATTCCCCCAGATTCAGTAAACTTCCATGCATGTATGTATATATATATATATATATATATATATATATATATATATATATATATGTGTGTGTGTGTGTGTGTATATAACATGCAGTGCAGTTATATCTCCGAACCATCCCTCCCAACCTGTTAGTGCAAGGAACCTGTACAAAGACTGTAAAAGGGGGGGATGGGCCACATATACGGATATAGTTAGAAAATCGTTGTTACAAATGAAGACGTGTGACAGCAACAGTGTGTTTTTCAGCAGACAATCACTGAAGGATATAATGATGGGAACTGAAATGTCATGTATTTACTGACATATATCATTGGATCATCACCGTGATTTCCCACACAAATAGAAATAAATTGTGGAACTGAACAAAAGTATGGTCCAAACATCTGGACACTCTGTGGAAAATCTGGCTGCGGAGAGGTATGCCCAGAACCCCTTAATGCAATGAATGTGGACCAAGCCTGACAAAGTGGGGGGGGGGGGCAAAGGCATGAAAATTAGGACATGTACAAAATACGTCAGTAGATAAGCTGAGAACGTTCATGTAGTAACACTGTATGTCCTAACATATATCAACTGAAATATCACAATTCCAGGACTCAGTTGCTTCTCGTTAGTTACTGACCTCAGTCCCCACATCCCCACATCATCCCATTGATGTGTGATGCATACATAAAAGTTATGGAGACCAAACCAAAGATATTGGCCGCACAACTGGACATCCTATGAATATGATATGTGGACATAACACAACAGTAGGGAAACTACACTGAGCTACCGATCAATGTCCAGACTACAATCAGACTGACATAACACTACCCAGGTCCAGTTCTGGGGCTGTACACATGCAGTAGCAAATATTACAGGCAGTACAGGGATGTCATACTAGTGGAACACAAACACTGGTGTGTAAGTGCATACTCCCAAATAAGTGCACCACAGTGACAGCAACATACCAATAAGCAAACTGAACATGACTGTATAATATTGTGAGAGCAACCACATACCGTTTGCCACTCACACATTACCCCTACATATACTGCCCCAATGTACAGTGTACTGGGAATCTGGAGGTGTTACATGACATGTCACGGTCAGCCCCTACAACCCTACATACATATGGATCTGATAGACCACCAGCAGTTGTAGCAGCATGCAGAGTCAGATAGGTAAAGGATGTATGGCACTTGCAGCTGCTACTCTCTCTACCCAGCCTAAAAAACATATACACACAACAGTGCTACACAGTCTTGGCAGTCTGTTCACAATGGCTAGACAGGCATACTGTCATATGTGCAGATTTCCACAGAATTACCAGGGTGTAGATGCATAACCTTGGCCACTGCTGCATACCATGGCCAGGAGTCTGCCAGGTCATTGTCATGTTAACCGGTGCACATTTGGTAATTAATGATATACCATACCTCTGCACCTCATAGTGCAGGACATCTGGACAATGCATGGCACACGTATGGGACAAGGGTCTGGAAAGAGGACATATCACACATAATGGTGTAACAAATTGAGACAGTAGCTGCTGTTACATGTGTTGCTGTAACATCACATCCCTGAAGGAAATAATGTGTGGAACACCAATGGATGACAACACGTACTGACTGCAATCTTCACATTATCCTACCAACCCCACAAAAACAGATGTTGGTGGAAGAACAGACCAAACATAATAGGCAAACATCTGGCCAGTCTGTGGACAACATGCCAGTTATGAGCTATGTCAGAGGCATATCACTATCAGATGTCAAGTCACCCAGTAAATGCATGTCCAGATAAACCCTGTCAATGTAGCAACCCCCTACATGTATAACAATGCTAATGACATTCAAACTGTACCAAACTTTGGAGCTTTGCCCCCATGTTGCAGGGCTGTCTCCACATGTCCTGTCCTGTGAGGTATTCCCACCTACTGCCTGTGAAGCTGTGGCTGCACAGATCAGGTAAATGGGCAAAGCCCACATGAAGGGCATCCCATATGGTGGAACTAGCAGTTGTGTCCAGGCCCACAACACAATACTATGTGGGCACCTGCATAGCTGTATGGCCTCAGCAATACCCGGCAGGATAACATCAACCCCCACAAGGTAGGCTGAATGCTTGTGGTGGACATCAGCAATACACAAACCACAGACTTGGTCCCTAGATTGGCTGTACAGGCCAAATCAGGAGCACAAACCAACCTGGCACCAAGTCAGCCTTTGTCTGATCAAGCATATAAAGTCACATGTGGAGTACTGTAAGGCTAACTACGAGTACAAATCTGACACATCCACCAAGGCCAATCACAAGGCGATCTTCACATATGTATGCAATCTCTGAGGCCACATACCAGCCCACCCTGTAATGGTGGCAAATCAGGCCACATATACACACAAAATAGCTATAGGAAACCTGCTGCAGACCAGTTTAGGGCAAGCATCACCCCCTTGCTCAGCAGCACTATAGCTGGATATGCACAGCACCCACACCCCTCCCCTCATCACCAGTGAACAGGTACATATTGCCTACTGAAAGGCAACAAATGTAGGTATCCATAGCACCTGATAACATTCCTGTCTGCATCCTACATGACCTCAGGCATGTGCACCCAGCTCCATTACAGACTGTGGTCACACCAAGCCTTGGCACCATCCACACCCCATCCACATGGAAGATGGCCAGTGTCATCCCTCGACACATGGAAGATGGCCAATGTCACCCCTCGACACAGACATGAATGAGGAGTACAGGAGTAGGAAATGATTAGGCCTCATTGGGGGGGGGGATATGACACCTCAGGTCCAGCAGTGCAATGCAAGCAGATACAGCGCTTATACAGTACAGGGGTATGGTGTGGTTGTGAGTGGTGGCTACTGGTATTCAATGTACATGTGCAGGTTCTGTACATATGGTTGTCAAATGTATGAGGTCCTGTGATGTGTCTCCCTTGTAAGGTCTCCCAGGTGCAATGTTGCATCAGCAAAGGTCAACATTCTCAGAGGCTCAGACAAATATAATCATAGAAGCCATACTACACAACCATGCCATAATGTTTGGCTGACGCAAGCAACAGCTTCAGGAGTGGACTGGCCTGTGGGACAACCTTGTCCACAGGTTAAATGATGTTGGCCTGCTCGCAAGTACATACGAGCAAGTCTGGCATCATGAAAGTGACCACATATGCCTTGCAGCCCCACTGGCATCCACTGGGGAGCCCCACAGGTACCTTGGTGCACCCATCCCAGTACAACATCAGAGAACAGACCCCCCCACATCCTGGAGGTGGTTGTCACTCAGACAGTGGGCAAGGAGTATGCAGGTAAGGCCCCAGTGTAGATTACTAAACTAGTGTAGCAGACATATATATAATTGTGCAGTATCTATGTACATGTGTCAGGTCAGATTGCAGTTGTGGATGGGGTTTTCAAATGCACAGATGTCCACATCTATGGTGAAGGACAGCAAATTGTGTAGTATTGGGGGTTGCACTGTACATGTGCACACATGCTGCATCCATTGTGTACCAATGCCACTTGTGGGTCTGCTGACCGTACTCCCCTCACACACCTACCTAGGTCCCTCATGTCTGCATGTGGGTCAGCAGCCTGCAGTTGGTGAGTATGCAATTGTACTGTTGTGGTTTGCCAATACCCCAGGCATGTGAAGGTCATGCAGTGTGTCATGCACACAACTGTCATTCATAGCCATATTGCTTTATGTGCATGTTCTCCTGTGTTGGGGTCAACTGCATTGCATCACAGTGGTCACCACAGAGGCCTACCTGATGAGAATGTATCATCCTTGTAGCATAACACACCGGCCTGCCAGTAGAAGACTTCTGGACAGAGAGCAACACAATGGTTGGACAAATGGCCTAAGGTAGGGACATGTTTGAAGCATAGGTAGGTTCATAGGTAGGTACTAGGCTATTGGACCTAGGGCCTATATAAGCCTAGCCAAATGGTACCCTGGCTTTTGCAACCCAAGAAAATTATTTTCCTGTGCCCCTGTCAAGCAGAGCCACAGAAGTGATCCCCGGGGTGAATTTCCTGTCTCCCATCCAATCATTACGACGTTTCTTGAAGAGTGCTAATGAGGAGCTTTGTTTGATATAGATAGGTAGTTTGTTCCAGAGTATGGGAAGTCTCTGGGACAGGAATATATCCCTCCAGCATGTTCTGTTTATTGTGATTACAAGGTTTAGGCCCCTAGAGCATGTAGCTCATAGGAATTGGGATCTCTTTAAGTGGAGCATGTCCAACAGCTCTGGGTTTGACATAGCTTTGTATGTTAGGCAGAGATCGCCTCTGAGTAGGTGATATGTGACAGAGTAAAGCTGGAGTTTTTTGAGATGGTCTGCGTAGGGCATCTGTTTGAGGCTGGTAATCCTCTTTGTGAGGTATTTCTGTGGCCTTTCCAGTTGTTGTAGATGTCTTGTGAGGTACATACCAAAAGGGGCATTGTACTCTTTAATGGGTCTAAAGAGTGATGAGTAGAGGGGAACAATTACCTCTTTTTTCCTGGATGAGAAACCTTTTGTGATGAGGTGTGCCATGTAGAAGATTTCCTGACTGCTGTGGTGATGTGATTATCAAATGAGAGACTACTGTCCACCTGTGTCCCAAGGTCTCTTATTACACTTTCAGTGTTAAGTAGACTATCGCCTATGTGGTAGTTCATGGGTACAGATTTTTTACCAAAAGGGATGACAATGCACTTTTAGGCATCTGTCTCAGTGAGGCTCTTTTGTAGGATGTCCATATCGTTAGGAGTTTTGATTATGGCTCCTAGTTTGCAGTCATCTGCAAACTTTGTTAGCCAAAGAACGTCTGTGTTAGCCTGTACTTCAGAGAAGAATTACTGTCATATAGTGGATATAAACAGTGTACACACCCCTGTTAAGACGCTAGGTGTTTGCGATGTCTATACAAATTGAGACCACAATATGTTAGTCCTCATCCTTTCCAAACTGTAATGTGACCTTTGACATGAACAATTCCCTAAACAAACAATCTATCTGTTGGCCACCAAATATAGAGTATACAAACCCCACAATATGCTGGATGCATATGTGTGCACACCCTTCAAATAATATGTCATTGCAGCAGCTTGTGATTTACTGACAGCATACAGTCTGCTTTGGTACACACTAGCCATCAAGTAAAGGCATTCTGACTGTCCAAGTGAGATAACCATGACATATGCTCAGTTGCCTGCAACAGCTGTGGCTTCCAGACAGCATAACAATCAGCAAAGGGATCTCATATTTGAAAGCTATCAGTCAAGGAAGAAATATCCAAGGAATTGTTATGGCTAGACTTGTATAGGCCCTAGGGCCGATAGCCTAATATCAACCTATGAACCTAAGAACCTATAAGAGTAGGATACAACAACATTACTATAGCAGTGTGTACACCATGGAGCACAGTGGTGACAGTTGTCAAAAGGTGGAGTGAATTGGACAATAGTGCTGTTGACAAGAACCTGATGTCCCTCCAAAAATGATGACAACACGTCAAGACCTGGCCAGGGAGGTTGCCAGGGGGACATACAGCAACACCAAGGGAGTTGCAGGAACCCCTTGCAAGTACTGGTGTTCTGTACTACCTGTGAGAACACTCTCCCATATTCTGCATATGTCTGGCCTGTGGGGTAGGGTCAGAAGATGAAAGCATTCCCACACACCAAAAACAGCCAGGGATGGATACAAATTCAAATGCAGCACATCGTGTCTCTCAAAGGCAGATGTCAAAATGTTTTATGGTGTAATGAAAGTAGGGATCGACCTCACAGCCACAATACCAACAGGTATGTGTGGTGCACAAGCAACAACTTTCATAACCTGAACACCAACATCCCCATGGTGAATCACATTGGTGGCAGCGGCCTGCTGTCGGGCTGCTGTTCCACAGAAAATACAGGGCCTGTAGTCATGGTGGTGGGAAGTCGGAACATTTCCTAATATAACTCACATCTGCCCAAAATCCATCAGGCATTTACAAGAATGTTGAGGATGAGGAGGTGTGTCAGCCTTCAACATGACAAAGAACTGCAGCATACATCCAAAGCTACCTAAGAATGTCTCCACCTGAACACAAACATGGCTATGGAGTGGCCCAGTCAGAGCCTAGACCTACACCAGATAGAACACCCCAGTGTGACCTGATGAGGGCTGTGCACATGACCTGCCCTTGCATTCTGACAGACTTGGGTGACCTTTGCATGGAAGAGTGGCCAAATAATGCCAAGTCAGGATGTGACATGCTGATAGACACCTTCACAAGAACAGTGAATGTTGTACGCCACTTACAAGGTGCTTCAATAACTTATCATTTTAAGAGTGTGCACACATATGCAAGCAACATATTGTACATATTGCAGTCATACACATTACACGTATCACATGTGTGGTGACTATGGCAGGTGTGAGTGTAGATACTGGCCACAGTCAGACAGCAGGCAAGGTCACACATGGGCAGATGAACAGGGGTGCTTGCAGGAGGAATGCTGCTCATCGAACCATTGTTGCAAGTGCCACAGAAAGAGTCATCAGATGCATGTTCCAGGCTGTCATGGATGCATAGGCACATAGTGAATGCCACAATACACAAATACTCAGGGTGGTGGATGCAACTCTCCCTGATGTACATGGTGACATACATGACCTTGTTTGGTCCACACATCAAAATACTGAGGTATGGATCCAAACACAAACTAATCACCTTGGGAATCCACATACCTCCCACCCCCCCACCCCCCCTGCAAAGGTAACCACCATGACAAACACCTCCAAAGCTAACATTGGGCTTCTTAAAACAGAGGTGACTAAGTTCACAGCACCCATGCAAATGGAGAATAGTTGCATGACCACCAGATCATACACCAAAGCACTGCATGAACACATACACATATGCATGAATCTCACCATGACCAATAGAACCAAGACATTGTCCTCCAAAACAGGAAGCCAATGTGGTGCTCCCCTGCCATACACAAACTCGACAACAGAACAAATAAACTGATATGGAAAAAGGTGAAGTCCCGAGACTGGAATAACTCCCTTATTGGCCTCAACAAAAGTTAGATCACTCGACAAATCGTCTAAAGCTAGTTATGACAACAGAATTGAAGCAGATAGGAAAGACAAACACACGGCTCTCAATATGTGGATAATCTCCACGCCAATACCCAGATGTGCTCTGAGGGACTGCACAATGGTACCTCCTATACCAAGAAAATAGATATTGCCAATAAACTGTCTAACAAATTCAGTGCTAACCTGACCCCTCTCCACCCCAAAGGACCAATCGCAATAACAGTAGATTGCCAGACACCCAGTAAGACTGCTGCACAGGTTAAAATAGCACTGTCCAAGGCCAGGAATACATCTTCTATGGGACGCGAGAATATCCCTGGCTGTGTTGTACATGAACTACAGAGTGACCTGGCACCACACCTGTGTGCCCTGTGCAATCACAGCCTCACCTCAGGGTTTGTCCCTACCAAATGGTGCACTGTTGCAAAGTAGGAGTGACTACAGACCCTGGGAACTATCACTTCATTAGCCTGATGAGTCTGATATGCAAAGCTATGGAACACATCATCATGGACCTACTAAACAAGGATATAGGGGATCTTAAAAGTCTGGATCCCACACAGTTTGGCTTTGTGGAGAGTAGATCATGCCTGCTCAACCTGGTCAACTTCTTTGAGTCAGTCACCAGAGCTGTGAATGATGTCAAGGTGGTCATACAGCCTACCTTGATCTGGCCATGGCTTTTGATACCATTCTCCACTCTGGAATCATAGAAAACCCAATAAGGTAGGCATCAACCCCTATATCACTAGGTGAGTTGCAAACTGACTCACACATAAACCCACAGTGTGAAAGTAGCTGACTCCAAGTCAGACTGATGACCAGTCTTGAGTGCGGTCCCACAGTGTTCAGTCACGGGCTCTCCCCTATTTGGTATCTATGTCTCTGAAGTACAGGCCATCACAAGGCTACTCTGGTTGACAAAGTTTACAGATGATTGCATGGTGGCATCCAGCAGAAAGGCCTCACTGAGACCAACGTATGCTGTCAGAAGCACGGCCTGAAGCTCAATGGCCAAGTATGTGTCAGCATCCCCTTTGGACACAACTCAGTTCCCATAAATCACCACATCAGTGGTAGCCCACTGAACACAGAAGGCATTATAAGAGATCTGTGAACACAGGTTGACAGCAACCTCTCTTTGAACCACCACATTGCCACTATGGCCAGACAGTCCTTCTATGTGGACCATCTGATTACTAATGGTTTTGCATCCAGGAAGTAGGGTATCATTGTCTCCTCCTACCCTTCCCACATTAGGCCAATCATTGGGTATAATGCCCCATTTGGCATGCACCTTAATGGACACCTGCAACAACTGCAGATGCCGCAAACGTACCTCACAAAGATGATCCTAGGCCTGAAACTGTTGTCCTATATGGACAGACTCAAAACACTCCAACAATTCTGTCTCATATCGCCTACTTAGAGGTGATCTCTGCTTGTCCTACAAAGCTATGTGTGACCCAGCTCTGTTAGAAATGCTACATCCAAGGATATCCCAATCTCTCCACATCACATGCTCCAGGGACCTCAACCTCATTACCACAATCAACAGAACATGCCAGAGGGACAGGTGTATAACCCCGACACTCCCCATGCTATGGACTAGATGTCCCATACCTGTCAAACAGAGCACCTTACTTGCCCTCTTCAAGAGAAATCTTGCTGAGTGGATGGGAAATACAAAATTCACCCCAGGGATCACTGCAGTGGCTCTACTTCACAGAGGCACTTAGAAATAATGTCAGGTGGCACAATGACAGTGTAATCATCTGGCTAGGATTGTATAGGCTCCAGGGTCATTAGCCTAGTACACACCTATGAACCTATGAACCTAAACATCTGGATAACCCATAGACATCCGTACAGAGGACTGGAATGGTCTGAAAAATGGTGTAACATGCTGCATGTGAGGCAGATGCCATTACCATGCTATATAAGGTAATGCCATCAGGAGGTGGTAAACAGGCATGGATGGCACACCAATCAAAATGCTATCAGCCAAATAGGAAATTATCTTTGGCCAAAGGAACACAGTACTGAGAATAGAACCCCTACCTATCTAGTTATTTCTTACCCAGTTATCAGATGTGCCACAGAGCTTACATGAGTTCTCTTCATCCCAGGTAACTACTATGGTGAATGATATCAGCAGGCCTAGGAAAGTAGAGTGATGGGACAATTACAGGGTGGTACACAAATCAAAATGGTATAACCCACACAATACGTGATTCTCTCTCACACACACACACACACACACACACACACACACACACACACACACACACACACACACACACACACTTGCCAGTATTGGGATTAGAACTCCTACCTATGTTGTTATGTCTACTATTGTGTTTCACAGCTACTGCACATGCTACAATGCTTACTAAACTTTCACATGGCCCAAGCTGCTGATAACTACACAGCTGAGGTAAAGTATTACAGGTGGCAGTAAGTCTGCCTTCCATTCCAACCTTAAACCATGCTAGTTCTTCCTGTCTTGCACTTCAAATGAAATTATGGCTTGGCACTTCACCAGGTTAATGTATCAATAAGTGTGCACAGCTGGGAGCCATCAGCAGTACTCATTCATCACAGAAGTAGCCCCAGTACTTATTAATCATGTCCACCACTCCCAGCATGATTGCAGGGCAGTTTTCAGTGCTGTCACCCATTGCCCTGGTGAACTTGTCCATTCTGAGGCACTGTTGCAACTATCTCATATACACAGACATCCCTCTCCTCTAAACTCCAAACACTCAGACCTGTGGGAGCTACCCATATATCACCCAATGTGGACATATGCACTCTTGAGCAAAGACTGGACTAGCAGGTCAAGAGGATAAGATCAACACCTGAACCACACCATGTGGAACACATAGCTCACCATGACACCCACTTTGACAGCCATGACATACAGTGAAAAGCCACACACCCACTTTCACAGAGACACTCAGTGGACATTTACCGAAACAGCACAGACCAGCAAGACAGACATCCACTCAGACACCATGACATGACACATGCCAAGAGACACATATTTAACCTACACAGTGTGCCCCTCAACCTAAGCTCCTAAGGATCCCACTCACTAAGCTGAATACAGAG
This sequence comes from Protopterus annectens, assembly GCF_019279795.1. Lineage (NCBI taxonomy): Eukaryota > Metazoa > Chordata > Ceratodontiformes > Protopteridae > Protopterus > Protopterus annectens. The sequence goes on from NC_056726.1 coordinate 1,505,553,282, forward strand.
CAGATAGCCAAATATCTATCACATGCCAGCATCCAACACATGACACAGCCAGTCATGTCACTCCACAACTATTATCAGTATCACTCTGTATCCATGTGGGTGTGACTGACCTGGGACCCACCTCCCTGTATCACTCTGTATCCATGTGGGTGTGACTGACCTGGGACACACCTCCCTGTATCACTCTGTATCCATGTGGGTGTGACTGACCTGGGACACACCTCCCTGTATCACTCTGTATCCATGTGGGTGTGACTGACCTGGGACACACCTCCCTGTATCACTCTGTATCCATGTGGGTGTGACTGACCTGGGACACACCTCACTGTATCACTCTTTATCCATGTGGGTGTTAATGACCTGGGGCACACCTCCCTGGACTACATGACAGGAAACATAGTTGAACTCTCTGATTATGTGGTCCAGGCAGGTGTGACAGTAGCCCTGAGCAGTATACCGCCATCACCCAGAATGATGCTGTGGTACCATCAACAGATGATTGAATGCAACATTGACGTACGTGTTTTGTGTCATTCTCAGGGGATCCAGTATCTCTCTGCTTGGGATGACATGATTGACAGACCTGGAAATGGCAACAATGAAAAACTAAATGCAAACATAAATGCTGTGGACTGCAAGCACCTCACACGTAGACAAGCAATGAACTTTCTGTAAAACTGTTTATTCAAAATGATACGGTTAAGCGCTTTTCATCCCACCAAGTTGTGGGACTTCTTCAGACAACTAAAACAAGACAACAGCTGCTTTTTAAATCAATGCGTTGGCGCCAAAATACAAGTGTCGCAGCTAATTAAAAATTTAAAATGATTAAAAACCTTGTAATGATCCAAAACCGGATCACTTAACAACATATTAAATATATCATCAAAAAATCATTATTACATTATATTATAGCTTTTAGCAAAATCTATTATATTAAATTTAAAACGCTAATATGACTGCACCTAAGTGATCGCTTCTCATATAATTTGTGTATATGAAAATCCTGTCAATACGCAAATGAAAAACACACAAACTAAAAGGATTAAACCAAAACAAGAATGTATGTGTAGAAAAACTATACGTGTTGACAGACAAATACTATGAAATGACCAAGATTATGTGCAGTGCACTAAAAAGAAAAGATAAGCAATGGGTAGAACTCAAAAGAGTATAGAAAAGAAAAGAAAGTAAAGGAAACCAAGGAAAGGAGGTGAAATAGAAGAGAGCGACAACATCTAATTATGATTGACAGAACTCATTCCCCCAGATCCCTGAAGCTCCATGTCAGAATACCTTAATTCCAACACGGAGTGGTTTGTGCCTGTGTAGAGCAGCAGTGCACCTTGAATATTAATGAAGGTGTACTGCTCAGCTCTTACACGGACATGGATTTGTGTATAGGTGCAGGGGGTGTGTGTCTGACAGCAGAGCTGTCACAATATACACGCCCCCTGCATGGAAGTCAACAGCAGCGACAGTGTGTGTCCATGGACACTACTGTTAGTGTCCATGGATAAAAAATTAAAAAGTAAAAACAGTAAAGCACAGACGATACATTCCCAAGTATGTAAGAGCAATATTTAAAATCTATCCCTATTTGTTCCCACATCCTTATATGCTTTCCCCAGAATGTGTGCAACTACAAGGTAATGTAAAGCCCCTGTCATGTTGTCATTGTTTCACACAGCCCCCCACACAGATAATGGTACAGAAAGCAACATCCATACCCCTAGTAAAATAGTCAAAACACATATGTTTTTATTTTTATTTTATTCCCCCTCTGCAAAAAGTATAAAGTGAAGCAACAAAGTAAACAGCCGTTACAGGTCTTGAACCCAGGACCCCATACACCATAGTCAAAAACTTAACCACTAAGCCATTTGAGCTGTAGAGTAGTATGATGTTTTACATAACATATCATGTACTCTGGTTATTAAACAGAAATGGAAAATAAATGTCAGTCTCAGGTGCCTGTACACCATAGTCAAAGCAATTAACCAACAAACCATGCAAGCTACAGCAGTTTATGATGTTTATCCCAACATATCATGCAGTCTGGTTATTTAACATTAATGGAAAAAAATGTCAGCTCTAATACTTGAACCCAGGACCCTGTATATTACAGTCAGAAAATATTCCACTGCACTATCTGAGCTGAATGAATTGCTCTTTTTTTTTTTCAAACATATCATGCAATAGAGGCATACAACAATAGTGAAAAAGTTCTGCGGAAACATTCACGTGTTGTATAGACATATTTACATATCTGTATATAAACATATACAGATATCTCCATACCTATCTATGTCATAATTTGATATATTTGTAGAATGTTATATACATGTATATATATATATATATATATATATATATATATATATATATATATATAGCTTTATTAATCTTTATAATTTTGTGTGTGTGTGTGTGTGTGTGTGTGTGTGTTGAAACATATTTATAGAAACAGACACACACACATACACACACACACACACACATATATATATATATATATATATATATATATATATATATATATATATATATATATATATATATATATAGTCATTCTAAGGGGATCTAGTATCTGTCTGGGATGACATGAATGACAGACCTCAATGCTTTGCCAGAGATGGCCTACATTTGTCACCCCTGGGCTTCTGGATACTGGCCAAGGCTCTTGCCACCCTATAGTGCCTTCCGTAGGCAGTGTTCCAAAGACCAAATTACCACCATAACAGCTACAAACAAATGCAATCTGATAGTCATGCTGCTCAATGCTAATAGTCTAAATCTCAAAAAGAACTCACTCGAAACACTCCTTAAAATGGAGAACATCGACATTTTTGCTGTAACAGAGACCTGGTTCAAGGCAGCGGAAAGCACCCATGCACTCCTAGGCTATAACTCATTCCACATCTTTCAGCCCCAGAACCTGGACCAAAGCTCCAAAGGTGGTGGTGTTTCCATATTCATAAAGGATGCACACACTGCCAGACTGGTAGCCCAACATAATGCATCTGAGATACCTCAGTTGCAGCTAACTTTGGGTAAGACAGAAATTCAGTTTGTAGCCTGCTATAGATCCCCAACCATGTCCCAGGACCCACACTCCACATTCCTAAGCACCCTGGAGAATATTAGGGTCCAAACTAACACTCTCATACTGGGTGACTTCAACTACCCCAGCATTAACTGGGAAAACTACTCATGTATCAATATACTTGCCCAACGCTTTCTGGAATTTATAGATTCCAGTGTTCTGGAACAGCTCATTCTTACCCCCACTAGAGGTATCAACATCCTTGACCTGGTCATTACTAACATGGGCGACTGTTGCTCTACACCAATAGTCATCTCCTCCCTGGTTAGATCTGATTACAAACTGATCACGTTGCAAATTCTTATCCCTCCCACCACCCCCACAAAGATAACCACCATTTAAAACTTCTCCAAAGCTAACTTAGGGCTCCTAAAACCTGAAGTGGCTAACTTCACAGCACACATGCAAATGGAGAATAGCTGCATGACCGCCAAATCATACATCAATGGACTGTATGAACATGTACACAAATGCATGGATCTCGCCATACCCAAAAGGACAAAGATGGTCTCCTCAATAAAATGTAAGCCAGTCTGGATGTCCCCTGCCATAAAAAAACTGTACCACAGAAGGAAGAAACTGTTGCAAAAAAGGAGTAAACTCCCATGATTGTATGAACTCCCTTATCAGCCTCAGTAAGAAGCTGAGATCCCTCATAGCATCCACCAAAGCTAGTTATAAAACCAAAATGGCAACTCAGTCTAAAGACAATCACAAAGCATTCTATAGCTATGTCAAGAACCTCAGAAGCAGTCACCAGACCCAAGGACAAGGCCGAAGTGGTTCACACAGCCTACCTTGACCTTGCCAAGGCCTTCAACATCATCCCCCACTCTGAAATTAGAGTTAAACTCACTATACTAGGCATAAATACCTATGTCACGAGATGGGCTGCCAACTGGCTTACAGACAGAATCCACACTGTGAAAAAAGCAGACTCCACATCTGACTCCACACCAGTGACAAGTGGAGAACAACAGGCTTCAGTCTTTGGTCCTCTCCTGTTTGGCATCTACTTCTCTGAAGTTCAGGCTAGCACAGAGGGTCTATGGCTAACAAAGTTCACAGCTGACTGCAAACTGGGAGCCATTATTGACTACCATAAAGATGTGGACAGTCTACAAAAGGGCCTCACTGACACAGATATCTGGTATCAAAGCCATGGCCTCAAACTCAATGCCAAATAATGCATTGTCATACCCTTTGGGTAAAACTCTGTGCCCATGAACTACCACATAGCTGCTAGTACACTTAACACTGAACGTGTGATAACAGACCTAGGTACACAGGTGGATAGTAGTCTCTCCTTTGATAACCACATTGCCACAGTACTCAGGAATTCCTTCTGTGTGGCACATCACATCACAACAAGTATCTCATCCAGAAAAAAGGAGATCATTGTTCCTCTCTACTCATCCCTCATTAGACCTATTATACAGTACAACAGCCTGTTTGGTATGTACGTCACAAGACATCTACAACAACTGGAAAGTCCGCAGAATTACCTCACAAAGAGGATCACCAGCCTCAAACAGATGCCCTATGCAAACTGTCTCAAAATGTACCAGCTTTAATACATTGCATATCGCCTACTCAGAGATGATCTCTGCCTAACATACATAGCCATGTCAAACCCAGAGCTGTTGCACATGCTACATGTAAAGAAATCCCAGTCTCTCAAAAATACATGCTCCAGGGAGCTAAACCTTGTCACCACAATAGGCAGAACATGATGGAGGGATAGATTACTGTCCATAACACTTCCCATACTGTAGAACAAACTACCCATTTATGTGAAACACAGCTCCTCATTAGCCCTCTTTATGATAAATAGTGACATTTGGATGGTAAATAGGAAATCCACCCCATGATTCACCTCTGTATGTCTGCTTGACAGGGCCACAGGACATTATTTGTGTTGGCTAGGCTTATATAGGCCCTGCCTAGTATCAACCTATGAACCTATGCACTTATCTCTCTCTCTCTCTCTCTCTCTATACATATATATATATATATATATATATATATATATATATATATATATCTGTGCGTGTGTGTGTGTGTGTGTGTGTGTGTGTGTGTGTGTGTGTGTGTGTGTGTGTGTGTGTGTGTGTGTGTGTGTGTGTGTGTGTGTGTGTGTGTGTGTGTGTGTGTGTGTATGTGTGTGTAGTCATATAACATGCATTGCAGACATGCCTCAGAATCATACATATCAACCTCTCAGATTAATGAACAAAGAGTGGGAAATGGGCCACATATATGGACATAATCAGAATATCGCTGTCATAACTGAACAGTTGTACAGCAACAGGGACTGTATCAGCAGAACTGTCTGAATGATATGGGGATGGGAACTGACATGTATGTTGGTCTTCACTGACATAAATCCTTATATCATAACAGTGTTACCCAGAGAAATGCAAATAAACTCTGGAACAGAAACAAAGTATGGGCCAAACACCTGGACAGTCTTCATACAGCCTGGCAGTGGAGAGGTATGCTCACAACCCTTTAGTGCAATGAATCTGGAACAAGCCAGACAAAGTGGGGGCCAAAGGCATGAGAATAAAGACACATCCAAATGATGTGAGTAGATAAGCTGAGAAGGTTGTTGTAGTAACACTTTTCCTGCTCATTTATATTGACAGAAATATCACCTTAGTGAGTTTTATAATGTCCAGAAGCCAAAAAAAGAACCACCTTAACAGATACAAGCATACATAATATGATGGTTATGCTACTGTGCTTTGGAGATTCTATATATAACTATTGAAGGCCTTGTGGTTGCCTTCACTATCTGCTGCAATCATGTTTCATAGCTACCTTTACAGGAGTTAATGAGAGATATCAGCCTTTGGTTGAGGCTGATAAGGGGGTATTCCCAGTGTTGGGATTTCACCTTATTCCACATGAATTTCCTCCTTCTGTTGTAGGATTTCTTTATGGCAGGGGACCACCAGATCGGTTTCCTGTTTTCTGAGGAGAGCATCTTGGTTGTATTGCGTATGGTGAAATCTATGCATTTGTGTGTGTGTTCATACAGTGCATTGGTGTAAGATTCTGCGGTCATACAAATAGTCTCCATCTGCATGCGTGCCATGCAGTTAGCTACCTCTGTTTGTATGTGCCCAAAGTTCATAGGTTCATAGGATCATAGGTAGGTACTAGGCTATCGGCCCAAGGGCGTAAGTAAGCCTAGCCAATAAGGTTCCCTGGCTTACACCACCCAAAAAAGTTAATTTCCTGTGCCCCTGTCGAGCAGAGCCACAGAAGTGATCCCCGGGGTGTATTTCCTATTTCCCATCCACTCATAAAGATTTTTCTTGAAGAGTGTTAATGAGGATAGGTTCATAGGTAGGCTTTGGAGAAGATTTCATGGTGGTTACCTTTGCCGGGTGGTGGGAGGGATGTGGATTTCCAAGGTGATTAGTTTGTGTTAGTAACTAACTAGGGAAGAGTTGACTGTTTGCGTAGAGTAACATTCGCCCATGTTAATAATGACCAGGTCAAGGATGCTGCTACCTCTATTGGCAGTAAGACTGAACATGTCCAGGGCATCTAAATCAATGAATCCCAGACAGCATTAGCCAAGTATATTGGTATATGAGTAGTTTTTCCAGTTAATGGTGGGGTAGTTGATGTCAGCCAGTATGAGAGTGTTAGGTTGGAACCTAACATTTCCCAGGGTGCTTAGGAATGGAGGGTGTGAGTCTTGGGCCATGTTTGTGGACCTACAGCAGGCCATGACCTGTATTGCTGTCTTACCCAATGTAAGCTGCAGCTGAAGTATCTCAGATGCATTACGTTGTGCTAGCAATCTGGAGGTGTGTGCATCCATTATAAATATTGAAACACCATCCCCCTTGCAGCTGCAGTCCAAGTTTTGGGCCAAACAGGTGTGGATTGAGAGATAACCTAGTAGTGCAGGTGTACTTCCTGCTGCCTTGAACCAATTTTCTCTTACAGCACAAATGTTGATGTTCTCCAATGTAAGGAGTGCTTTGAGTGAGTGCATTTTTAAATGTAGACCTCTAGTGTTGAGCAGGGTAATCCTCAGATTACATTTGTTTGTAGCTGTTACAGTGGTAATGTAGTCTTTGGAACACTGCCTAAAAAGCCACTATAGGGGTAGCAAGAGCCTTGGCCAGTATCTGGAAGCCCAGGGGTGACAGATGCAGGCCATCTTTGGCAAAAGATCATGGGGGGAGGGTGGCCTAATGGTTAAAGTGTTTGTCTTACAAACACAAGGTGCAGGGTTCGAGTCTCACAATGGATAATTGGCTAGGCTTAAAATGTCTCACAAGGGCAGTTAGCCTAGTACTAATCTATGAATCTATGGTCTGGCAATCATGTCATCCGAAGCACACAGATAGTCGAACCCCCTAATATGATACCAGAAATGTTGCCAGTTGTTGAACTCAATCATTTTCAGCTTGTACTTTGGTATCATTCTCAGTGATGGTAAGATGCTGCTCAGACCTATGGTCATACCCGTCTGAGTTACATAGTCAGAGGGCTCCTCCATGTCTGTTTCCACATAGTTCAGGGAGGTACGTCTCAGGTCATTCACACCCACATGTACAATGACAGAGTCATATGTGTACTGTTGTTGGGGGACCTCAGTGTGTGTGTTATGTGACAGATCCTGGCACCACAGCCAGCTGATTGTTACTTTCTCCATTTTCAACCTAGTGAGTGGGACATCACTGTTCCTCACTATCAAGTCAACTATGCCTAGTATTTTGGCCATGCTGTTTTGTAGGTGCCTTTGGTTGACTGACACACTGTTTAGGAGACATAAGTATCTTGTGATTAGTGTTGTGTGGTGGTGGTGGAGTGCATGCCTGCCTTGGAGGTCTCTGTTGTTTGTGCAGCTTTTCATTGAGAGCCTCTGCAAAGTTGAACATATGGTTTGTGTTTTTATATAAAGGCAGTGCTGGTGTGTGTTCTGGAGGGCTATGTGTTCCATGTAGTGTTGTGCAAGTTTTGACCATCTCCTCTTGACCAACTATTCTGGTCTTGGCTGGAGAGTGAGTGGTTTCCAATTTGGATATATATATATATATAAATGTATTTCTTGCAAGTCTGAGTGCAGAGAGGTAAGAGGTGAGGGTTGTCAGTGTACATGAGGCAGTTGAGACATTGCCTTAGGATGACCAAGTTCAGCAGGTTACTAGTTGAACGCACAGGGTACTTCCCTGTAGACATACCTGCAGGGATGGCCATTAATAATGATTACTAGAGCTGTTTGCTCATAGAACACTTAGTGCTGTTAGCACATTTGTGTGCTAAAATACTCGCTACAAGATGTCTGGTAAAGTGCTAAAGTAATAAGCTATTGAAAGTGTAGGAGAGGAGAGAACTAGCATATCTGAGTGATACATTGAAGGGCAGACTTAGGCAACACTCAGAAGCTAACAGTCCTGGATACAGCAATTCTGTATCTGGACTAGACTAGTTACAGGAAACATAACTAATTAGTATTATTTTAATAGCCAAATGTCTGGCATATTATATGTGTTTCCATGTAGTGTAGCTGGTATACAATGGATATGTGAGTGCATATCACATGTCCAACCACCCATGTATACACGTGTCCCATACAGTATACTCACACCTCTTGCTCCTGTAATGACAGCACATATAGGCATGTTATGTAAAGGAAATAATATACATCTGGCCTGCAACATAATATATAGCCCTTAAACCCAGGAATCTGCACACAATAGTTAAAGCATGTAACCACTAAGCCATCTGAGCTGTACTATTTTATGATGTTTTTAACCATAGCATGCAGTGCAGTCAGCTTATCATAGGGAAGGAAGACTGTGGAATCAGTAATGATTTAGTTGTCAATAACTTGCAGCACTGTCAGAGCCAAGAGCACCTTAGTATAATTCTGGACCATGCCAGATGAAGTTGGGGGACCAGTCTGTGGACATACAAATACATTGGTAATGATACAAAGGGACCCATGCCACTGACATCTGCTGCCACCCCTACACAGTACAACAAATAAGTACACAGTACACTGCTAGAAAACCAGGCTAGGCTATACACAATGACCAGACATACACTGACCTCTTAGCAATATGACTAAAATGACTAATGACTAAAATGAAGGTAGTAAAACAACAGACAACCGCCCATCAATACACACAAATGTTTTAATGTGTTTTGCTGTCATGTATTACAACATTACGTATGTTCTTAAACAGCCTCCTATTACACTCCTCAGTTAACTCCATAAGGGATACAGTATCAAACAATACAATGTAAATTGATTCTTCACATCACAATGGTTCTAAGTTTTTGATGAAAGTGAGAAACAGACCTTTTCCAAAAAAGTACATTGTAACCTACTACAGTCCCCATGGTGAAATGTATGACAAGTAACAGCTATAGAACGTTTGTCCATGAAATAACTAATATCTCTCACATGTTCTAACAGACTGATACTAAGGCATATCCTACTATTCCACACACCCCCCTCTTAACTGTACAGAGACCTACATACTGTCCAGCCTTTGCACTCATATGTATGGCCCCTACCTCACTTAATGTGTCTTATTCCACAAAATCACTGGGATGATAGCAGGAATGTCAGCACTAAATACTGATAGAGTATACCTATCAACCTTCTACTGCATGACATGGAAGTGGAGGACAGAGGTCCAAACACAGGGCCATATTTGAAATATTGCTGTTATATGCAGAGAAGGTTGCTGGCATTACAGGGTTTGTTGCAACATCTCAATTCTGAGGGATATGGGGTCAGAAACACAAATGGATGTTGTCATTTACTGGTAGCAGTGACCAGAGTATGCCACTGATTTGCCAAGGACAACACCTGTCTGGGTAACACACCAAACCTAACAGGTAAACCTCTGGTCATTATGTGGATAGTCCTACAGTTCAGAGCTATGCAGACACATACCTTTGCCAGACTGACATCCATGCAGAAGGAGCATGTACACACAAAGCCTGTAAACCTAGCAGTATTCACACCATATAATAGCAATACTCACATTCCATCCTTAAGTCTGTAACCTTCTCCACCATTTAGTTGGCCTGCCTCCACAAGTCTTGTTGTGAGAGTTATTCCCACCTGCTGTGTGCAACACTCAGTAGCCATACACCTCCAGGATGTGTTCTTCACAGCCAAGGAAAAGGGACAATGCCAACATTAAGTACTTAATTATAGGAGTGTGTTGCCATGACATTGGCTATTGCAAGAACTACCGGGTTGCTGTGCATGCAATTAGCAAGTGGGGAACACCAAATGGTGCACAGGCCATCAAATGATCAAAAGCGTTACCTACAAAGGGCATGCAGACACTGATTCCAAATATCTGCCTACTAGCACTCCACATTGAAAAACAGAAAGATGTGAAGCAACCTTCTGATACAACCCAGTGCAGTATGATATAATAAAAAGGTATGTGAAACAAGTCAGTATACAAGTGAATGTAGTATGTATTTTCTAATAATGGGAAATAGGAGTTTGAAAGATTTATGTCTGAGCAAGTCTTGCTGTAATGATGTCCTGCTAAACAGCACCAATGGCCATAGCATCTGCCTTTCTCTGCTGTGACATAGAACACAGCTCAGGACCGTAAATCACCCCAGGTAAGGACAGCTCAAATATGACAAACACTGGAGTGTTTATCAAACACTACTGACTGTGCCACTGCTAGGACAGCTACAGGGATACTGTACATATCCATATGCTACTTGTAAATATGAGTATGATACACGTGTTTGTCATGTAAATCTAAGAACACTATATAATGTGTATACACCTTCCATAGCCAGAGAACAGGCAGACTCCACACATGTGAATGGACAGGGGTGCTCATAGGTGGACTGCTGCTCATCATGGCCCTGCCACAAGAACCACAGCAGGTGTCACCAGACACATGTTTTGGAATGCCATGGAGACACAGGCACATGTCAAATCTAACACTGGACATATTTTCAGGGTCACAAATGCAACTCTTCGTGCTATGTGTGGCAACATCCTTGATCTTGGAGATGCCCACCATTATTATGCTGAGGTCATAGATAGATGGTTGGGTGAGATGGTGGTAACTGTCGACTGTGGGATGTCTGTGCCACAGCATGTGGTGGGAGTTAGGCATCAGCCGCCTGGATGTAGGACAGTACATGTGCTGGGAGTAAAATGGTGCAAAGCTGTAAACCATGGCCACATTTGTCACTCAAACACACATTCAGAATACTTATGCCACACACACACATACACAGTTGATACCACTGAGATTAGAACCACTACCTACCTACCTAGGTCTTGCTATTCAAGTGCTCTGCATTTATTGCACATGCCATGGAGAAAGCAGGGTGACATGTGCTCCACAGTTATAAGGTGAACAACATCCACTGGCCTTGCACAGTATGGCAATGGGAGATGTCCTTGGTGAGAATGGCCAGGAAATACTATCAGCTACAGACATATACACAATGACCAACACAGACACAGCCATACACACATTTGCCACACATGCGGTTAGCAGCCCTGCTTATCTCATCATTCAGTCCATACTGTTACAGAGTTTTGGCACACAGCACATGCCTTATTGGGCTGAAGAGTGTCATCAGTTACCTGTATGGTCGATGGTGACAGCGGTCCTCATACAGTTCACCTTTGGACATGTACTGTGGGTGCCATGGTGTAAAATTATTACACCCAGCACCCCACCCACATTGCATATAGTACTCACTCATACCCATGATAATGCTATGAAAAACCTACAATCAAACATTTACCAGGAATGAGATTCAAACCTTTACCTGCCTATTCAATTATTGCACACACACACACACACACACACACACACACACACACACACACACACACACACACACACACATCCACACACACACACATATGCACACTGACATATGCCAGGACTCAGAGGGTTAACCACACCTGTCTACTCATTGGTAGAACAGTGTTATGCTGGTACTGCAAGCTCAAGGTTGCTCATAGGGTGAAGGGTGTCACAAGGTACCTTTACAGTGCAGTATAGCAGCAGCCCTTTCTAAGTTCAGCACTGGTGGGGGGGTGTGGTGGGTGAGGAAAGTCCTCAAAGTATTTTCAACTACAAGTTTACAAACTCACTAACACTTTTATGCTCAGTAATGCACACAGACACATTTGTCAGTACTGAGGTCCATTGGTGCAGGTGTCACTGGGTGTGTACCAGGCTAATGTCCATGGAGAGATGAGAAGAGTCGGGCATGTGAGTACACTGGTATCATGCCACCTGACATTTGTCTGCATGCCATCTATCAACTACTACCACTTGAGTGATCCCCAGGGTAACAGTTATATTCACCATCCACTCATCTGGATTTCTCTTAAAGAGGGCCAGTAAGGTGCTTTGATTGACACATATGCAACATATATCGCATAATATCGCTATTGTCTGAGTTATAGACCTGTCCGCAAGCACGTTCTATTGAATGTGGTAATGCAGTTGAGGTATCCATGGCATGTGGTGCATACAGATTGGGGGTTTCCTAGCTGTGGCATTTGTAACACAGCTGGGCAGACATGGCATTGTCAGTCAAGCAGGGATTGCCTGTAAGTAGCCAAGATGTGACCGGAAACACCCAGAGGTTTGGGGCTCTTTCCATATCAGACAGTTGTTTCATGCCTAGGGTCATACATGTCAGATACACTTGCAGCCTACCCAGTTGTTGAAGGTGTCTACGGAGTTACATGGCAAATGGGCCACTGGACCTGCTGACTGGCATAATGAGCGGGGAGTAGAGGGAGACATTGCCCTCTTCATTCCTGGATGACATACCCTTAGTTATGCAATGTACCACATGGAAGGACTTTCTGTCCATGGTGGCAGTGTGGTAGTCAAAAGAGAGGTTGCTGTCAAGCTGCATTCACAGATCTCTTATAAGGACATCGGTGTCCATTGGACTACCACCAATGTGGTCATTTGTGGACAACACATTGATTCAACAGGGGATTGGGGCAAATTTCTTGACATTGAGACTAAGGCCAGTGTTCTGACAACAGGTGGAGGTGTCAGTGGCAACTTTATACAGGATGTTAACATAATGTGGGGATGTAAACAGACCCACCAATTAGCAATTGTCTGTAAACATTGTTAACAACAGTTCATTCCTGTTGGGCTGGATATCAGAGCCACACACAGCACACAAGACTGGACACAGGGCAAGAACCTGTGGTACTCCACACATGACTGTTTGGCAGTCTGACACCACTCATGACTGTTTTGCAGTCTGACATGTAGTCCACTGCTTTCACACTGTGAGATCCATATGTGAGCCCATTTGCAGACAACTTAGTGACATAAGGCTTAATGAATAGATAAGTGTGTTCGCCTATGATTCCTGTGTGTGGAATTGTATCACAGGATTACAGGGGCCTCATACCCTGTTTTGGACTCCATATTGTTCTGTAGTAATATCACATGACAAACAGATTATATGACTGAAGAGTGTCCACAGCTACCACAAAAGTGGGTCCTGTACAATGGACATTAGGTAGTTTGCTGGGTGGACCACACAAACGTGTGGCAAAACCCACCCCCCAATGGATATGGATCACAGTGTTAATGACACAGCCACATACAGACTCACACTTACCAGGACTGAACTTCAAACCCCTACCTAACTAGTTTACTGTACACATTTATCAGACACACCATGAAGCTTAAATATGTGAGAGCTGTCCAAAGGTATCTTTAACAGTGAGTGACAGCAGCAGTGATAAAGGAGGGGAAAGGGAAGTGTAGTAACTGCCAATGGGCTCAAAATCATGTCTCTGTAACTACAGATACTCTCACACAAACAATTTTACATTTGCCAGGACTGAGATTAGAACTCCTACCTAACTAGTTTACTGCACTATAGTATTACACATTTATCAGCCACACCACGAAGCTTACACATTTAAGAGCTGACCAAAGGTATCCTTAACAGTGAGTGACATCAGCAGCAGTGCTAACAGAGGGCAAAGTAAAAAGGAGTGAGAGGGAATGGCCTCAAAATCATTCACCTATGAACACACACACAAATAGACACACCTTTCCATTTGACAGGACTATGATTAGGATCACTACATAAATAGTTATTGGCACTCTACTGTTAAACAGTTATCAGAAGCACAACAGGGCCTATAGGGCTGAGGGCTAACAAAATAAATTTTTACAGTGACTGATTGCAGCACATATTCTGATATTAGGAAATGGGATGTGTACTGGGTGGGGGTGGAGTAAAACAGCAAGTCCTTCATACACACACATACACAGTTGCCAGGACTGAGATTCGAAACCCTACTTATCTACTTATTTGCTTTAGTAAGTTATGGATTTACCGCATGCACTATTCCAAAGGTACATCTAAGGTGACATACATCAGCAGATAGTGTAGAGTGGAACTATGGGATGTGTACTGTGTGGGAAAGACTTCATAATGGTACCGTCTCTCTCACTGTCTGTGTCTCTCTTTCCCATGTGTATGTGCGTGTATGTTTGAATTATTGTAGTATGTTGGCCTTAGATATGTGTGCGTATCACACAAAACAGATGGGGACTTACCACATATCTGCCACCTATAGCTGGCTGTGGGTTTTCCTGTCCAGTTTGTGTGTGTGTGTGTGTGTGTGTGTGTGTGTGTGTGTGTGTGTGTGTGTGTGTGTGTGTGTGTGCGTGTGTGTGCGTGTGTGTGCGTGTGTGCGTGTGTGTGTGTGTGTCTAAAGACCAGTCAGTTTACATTTTGGTGTGTGCGCACAGACATCTGCAGATAACAAATATCTGTGGTCCACTGTGGTGTCAGACACAGGCTTTAGTGTAGGAGCATTCCCATTATGACCTTCTATGTTGAGTGTGGGGATCCATTCTCTAAGTGTAGGGGTATGCCTAGTATGAGCTTCTGTATTGTGTGTAGGGATCCATTCTTTAGTGTGGGAGCATGCCCAGTATGAACGTCTATATTGATTGTGGGAATCCATTCCAGGGAGAGTTGTACTCCAGCTCTGTGTGCGGGTCTATATCAGATGCACAAAAAGACTTTAGCGCGAACGCTCACATGAGTGAAAATGCCGGGAATCGAAACTGTGATTGTGGGGTCATGTTAAAGTGAGGAGTGGGATATTTGAACTTTCCTCACTGTAGTGTGACCTCAGAGTTAGAATATATAGTTAGCAAGGGGTGTAGGGGGTGCAGCACCCCACAATAGCAAGTTCGATTACCGGCATTTTCGCTCATGTGAGTGTTCGCACTAAAGTCTTTTTGGGCTTAAAATATAGAACCCTGTGTGCTACAATTGCACCTAGCAAGCTATTTTTTTCAGGATATCTGTAGATAGGTTGCCAATATGGAGAAACAATTGGTCCAAACATGGGGGGATACTGTGTGTAACTACGTTTCCTATTACTGTCTGTGTTGCTTGTGTAACATGTTCTGTTTTAGCATAGATTTTGGACATAATTACTGTTTTACAGTGCAATATATTGTGTCATCAACTACTGACAGATATCATTGTTTGCTCACAGTTGTTTACCAGGGAAATACAAGAGCAATGCAGCAAAGACCAATGTTGTGAGGTGAAGACTAGTCACTGTGGCATGATCCTGCCATTGTGAAGGGGTGGCTACAGACAATTGAGTGATGGGTCTGTGTAAATGGTCCAGCACCTTGGTGCTAAGCTTGCTGGGGATCCCCTTTTTGTACATTTCTCAACTTAACTGAATGGCCATATCCTGCTGCAGGCATGGATCTCAGCTATACAGATTTGTTCAGGTTATCCAAATACAGGGCTCATATATCTGGTGGATTTCCCTTCACATTGTGGTTTACAAGCAGGTTTGTGGTCATGCATTCATGGGTTTGCAGTCAGGGGTAAGTATGAGCAGACATTTGAGTTTCAGACTTCACACACTCCATAATATCCATGCATTTATGCCCCCCTCTGTAATTCTACTCTATTCTCAACATTATGGGAGCAATATCTCAGATGTATTTCTATAGTTGGACCTTTATCACAGCAGTATTGGTCCACAATTCTTGGACTAGGACATTTAGAGGCATGTTACTGGCATTTGTCAGCATGGCCTTGCATTTCTTTTCTGTTTACTGTGCAATATGGTTAGTTAGGACCCTATGACATTCCATATGATGACATTATGGGTGAAGCATATGATGACACTATGGGTGAGCCATGGGCATTTGCCAGACGCCTGTAGGCCACATGAGAGTGATGCAGTCCACTGCATTTTGTCACTCGTACGTTACCAGGCTGCAGGACAGTGGATTCCCCCAGGATGACATGGACAAATGGGTGAGGTGTTTCTGGCAATCCTTCTAGTTCATAGTGCTGCATCAGTCTGGATGTGTGCAGGGTGCTGCTTACAGCCAGGGACACACCTGCATGAGACTCCATGTCAGCATGCTGCATCCTGTGTGTATTCCATAAAAGACGTGCTGATTCTGATATTATTCCCAACAGCAAGGATATGACTGATGAAGTACCTGTGGCTGTTGTGGGGGGTAGTGGACTGAGTGCATGTGTGATATGGAAGCTTATGACTCCTGACTCACAGATATGACTGGGACCTTCTCCTTCTTCTGCCTTGTATGTGGACATCAGCAGCGTGTCATTACTTTATAACTGTGGTTTATGTGAGCTGCCAGTGATTGGGCAAACAACCAGCATTCCATATTAAACAGGCAACTAATGTGATGCTAACCTCTATATTTAATTCCAAAGGTGTGTGCAGTTCATAGTTACTCTGCAGGCACTGCATAGAGTTCTTCCACCTGTGTACTGTTTCTATGTATGGACTCCTGTTCATTGCCTGTCCAGCTTTCTGACAGTAACACATATTGACATCTGGACAGTAAGTGTGTACAACTAGTAACATAGGTGTAGCTAAGAAGCTGACTGGTTGGCACTGCAGTTGTTGGAACATGGCCCTGTCAAACACAGTACTGTACCAAGGCCACTGAGACACAACATCCAGGCCGACATGCTGTCCACTTCCAGACAATATTACACACTCACAAAAGATTGGCACACTGACCCCTGCATATAGTGGACATACACCAATTATCATGTTGATTGAGACAGCTCAGGTAATCTGTGCTCCACTGATATTACTCTACAAACTTTCATGTTACTGCCATTTATGCATGGGGTTGGGGGGGCACACCTGCCAACTTTCCACATTTTCACTGACTGCACTGGTATTTCAGTTATACCTCTGTTTGCTTCCATTTAGTATTGTATTGTGCTCTATCTTGCTGATTGGAAGCATATCAGTGGAGTACTCAAGTTAGATTGTAATGGCATACATTTCAGTTTTAGACATCTTACTCTTCAGAACTATACTGCAACTGCCAGACCTGTAGTGGTATGTCTGTGTAGGCCTGTAGGAGGGCTGTTCACCACTGCCAACATTTGTGGAGCTTTGCCCGACCTTTATTTCCAGTCATCCACATCTATCCTGCTGGGTGAGGCTGGGAGATTGGAATGGGAATGCTCATTGACATCCATGTGAGTGACCTGTGGACACCCACAGTTAGTTGAGCCACAACATGTACTGCAGTGGGAGTTGTCACTGAGTACTACTGCCTAGTAGGGGGATAGCAGTATTGGTTATGGATTTCAAACTGTCCCATTAGCTGTTAGCTATCTGCTGCTATCCCGTTTAGCCGACCAATTCCCTTGCATGCTTGCATCCATAGCATAGATATAACTATCAGAATACAGTACTGTATCCAGTAACTGATAGTAAGGGTGACATATCTTGTGCCTGGGGTAGTCATAACATAGATATAACTATCAGAATATAGTACTGCATCCAGTAACTGATAGTAAGGGTGACATACCTTGTGCCTGGGGTGGTCATAGCATAGATATAACTATCAGAATATAGTACTGCATTCAGTAATTGATGGTAAAAGGGTGACATACCTTGTGCCTGGGGTGGTCATAGCATAGATATAACTATCAGAATATAGTACTCCATTCAGTAATTGATAGTAAAAGGGTGACATACCTTGTGCCTGGGGTGGTCATAGCATAGATATAACTATCAGAATATAGTACTCCATTCAGTAACTGATAGTAAAAGAGTGACAAACCTTGTGCCTCGGGTGGTCATAACATAGCTATAACTATCAGAATATAGTACTCCATTCAGTAATTGATAGTGAGGGTAACATACCTTGTGCCTGGGGTGGTCATAGCATAGATATAACTATCAGAATATAGTACTCCATTCAGTAATTGATAGTAAAAGGGTGACATACCTTGTGCCTGGGGTGGTCATAACATAGATATAACTATCAGAATATAGTACTCCATTCAGTAATTGATAGTAAAAGGGTGACATACCTTGTGTCTGGGGTGGTCATAGCATAGATATAACTATCAGAATATAGTACTCCATTCAGTAATTGATGGTGAGGGTGACATACCTTGTACCTGGGGTGGTCTAGCATAGATATAGGTATCAGAATATAGTACTGCATTCAGTAACTGATAGTAAAAGGGTGACACACCTTGTGCCTCGGGTGGTCATAACATAGATATAACTATCAGAATATAGTACTCCATTCAGTAATTGATAGTAAAAGGGTGACATACCTTGTGCCTGGGGTGGTCATAGCATAGATATAACTATCAGAATGTAGTACTCCATTCAGTAATTGATAGTAAAAGGGTGACATACCTTGTGCCTGGGGTGGTCATAGCATAGATATAACTATCAGAATGTAGTACTCCGTTCAGTAATTGATGGTGAGTGTGACATACCTTGTGCCTGGGGTGGTCATAGCATAGATATAACTATCAGAATATAGTTCTCCATTCTGTAACTGATGGTGAGGGTGACATACCTTGTGCCTGGGGTGGTCATAGCATAGATATAACTAACTGAATATAGTACTGCATTCAGCAATTGATGGTAAAAGGGTGACATACCTTGTGTCTGGGGTGGTGATAGCATAGATATAACTATCAGAATATAGTACTCCATTCAGTAATTGATGGTGAGGGTGACATACCTTGTGCCTGGGGTGGTCATAGCATAGATATAGGTATCAGAATATAGTACTGCATTCAGTAACTGATAGTAAAAGGGTGACATATCTTGTGCCTAGGGTGGTCATAGCATAGATATAACTATCAGAATATAGTACTCCATTCAGTAATTGATAGTAAAAGGGTGACATACCTTGTGCCTAGGGTGGTCATAGCATAGATATAATTATCAGAATATAGTACTGCATTCAGTAATTGATAGTAAAAGGGTGACATACCTTGTGCCTGGGATAGTCATAGCATAGGCATAACTATCAAAGTATAGTACTGCATTCAGTAATTGATGGTGAGGGTGACATACCTTGCACCTCGGGTGGTGATTGCATAGATATAACTATCAGAATATAGTACTCCATTCAGTAATTGATGGTGAGGGTGACATACCTTGTACCTGGGGTGGTCATAGCATAGATATAACTATCAGAATATAGTACTCCATTCAGTAATTGATAGTGAGGATGACATACCTTGTGCCTGGGGTGGTCATAGCATAGATATAACTATCAGAATATAGTCCTGCATTCAGTAATTAATGGTGAGGGTGACATACCTTGTGCCTGGGGTGGTCATAGCATAGATATAACTATCAGAATATAGTACTCCGTTCAGTAATTGATGGTGAGTGTGACATACCTTGTGCCTGGGGTGGTAATAGCACAGATATAACTATCAAAATATAGTACTCCATTCAGTAATTGATAGTAAAAGGGTGCCATACCTTGTGCCTGGGGTGGTCATAGCATAGATATAACTATCAGAATATAGTACTCCATTCAGTAATTGATAGTAAAAGGGTCACATACCTTGTGCCTGGGGTGGTAATAGCATAGATATAACTATCAGAATATAGTACTCCATTCAGTAATTGATAGTAAAAGGGTAACATTCCTTGTGCCTGGGGTGGTCATAGCATAGATATAACTATCAAAATATAATACTCCATTCAATTATTGATAGTAAAAGGGTGACATACCTTGTGCCTGGGGTGGTCATAGCATAGATATAACTATCAGAATATAGTACTGCATTCAGTAATTGATAGTGAGGGTGACATACCTTGTGCGTGGGGTGGTCATAGCATTGATATAACTATCAGAATATAGTACTCCATTCAGTAATTGATAGTAAAAGAGAGACATACCTTGTGCCTGGGGTGGTCATAGCATAGATTTAACTATCAGAATATAGTACTGCATTCAGTAATTGATGGTAAAATGGTGGCATACCTTGTGCCTGGGGTGGTCATAGCATAGATATAACTATTAGAATATAGTACTCCATTCAGTAATTGATAGTAAAAGGTTGACATACCTTGTGCCTGGGGTGGTCATAGCATAGATATAACTATCAGAATATAGTACTGCATCCAGTAACTGATAGCTAAAGGGTGACTTACCTTGTGCCAGGGGTGGTCATAGCATAGATATAACTATCAGAATATAGTACTCCATTCAGTAATTGATGGTGAGGGTGACATACCTTCTGCCTGGGATGGTCATAGCATAGATATAACTATCAGAATATAGTACTGCATTCAGTAATTGATGGTAAAAGGGTGACATACCTTGTGCCTGGGGTGGTCATAGCATAGATATAACTATCAGAATATAACAATCGGTCCAAACATGAGGGAGTACTGTGTGTAACTACGTTTCCTATTACTGTCTGTGTTGCTTGTGTAAAATGTTCTGTTTTAGCATAGATTTTGGACATATGTACTGTTTTACAGTGTAATGTATTGTGTCATCAACTACTGACAGATATCATTGTTTGCTCACAGTTGTTTACCAGGGAAATACAAGAGCAATGCAGCAGAGACCAATGTTTTGAGGTGAAGACGAGTCACTGTGGCATAATCCTGCCATTGTGAAGGGGTGGCTACAGACAATTGAGTGATGGGTCTATGTAAATGGTCCAGCACCTTGGTGCTAAGCTTACTGGGGATCCCCTTTTGTACATTTCTCAACTTAACTGAATGGCCATATCCTGCTGCGGGCATGGATCTCAGCTATACAGATTTGTTCAGGTTATCCAAATGCAGGACTCATATATCTGGTGGATTTCCCTTCACATTGTGGTTTACAAACAGGTTTGTGGTCATGCATTCATGGGTTTGAAGTCAGGGGTAAGTATGAGCAGACATTTGAGTTTCAGACTTCACACACTCCATAATATCCATGTATTAATACCCCCCTCTGTAATTCTACTCTATTCTCAACATTATGGGAGCAATATCTCAGATGTATTTCTATAGCTGGACCTTTATCACAGCAGTATTGGTCCACAATTCTTGCACTAGGACATTTAGAGGCAATTTACTGGCATTTGTCAGCATGGCCTTGCATTTCTTTTCTGTTTACTGTGCAATGTTGTTAGTTAGGATGCTATGACACTGGAAACTATTGCCCCATAAGCCTGACTAGCTTAGTCTGCAAGGCTATTGAGAGGATCATCATGGAGCTCATAAACAAAGACATTGGGGACCTACAGACACTAGACCCTACCCAGTTCGGCTTTGTCAAGGGCAGATCCTGCCTTTTGAACCTGGTTGACTTCTTTGAAACAGTCACCAAAGCCATAGATGAAGGGAAGGTAGTCCACACAGCCTATCTGGACCTTGCAAAGGCATTTGACACAATACCCCACTCGGGCATCATAGACAAGCTATCCAGCTTAAATATAAACCCCTATGTCACAAGATGGGTCTCAAACTGACTCAAAGACAGAACCCACAGAGTGAGAGTTGCTGGAGCCATGTCAGACTTGAAACCGGTCACAAGTGGCGTCCCACAGGGTTCTGTCCTGGGACCACTCTTTTTCGGTATATACTTTTCCGAGGTACAGGCAAATGTGGGAGGACTATGGCTCACCAAGTTCACAGACAACTGCAAACTGGGCGCCATAATCAACTCTCCAGCTGACACAAGCATCCTTCAAAAAGGTCTCACAGAGACAGATAACTGGTGTCAGCACCATGGTTTAAAGCTAAATGCCAAAAAATGTATAGTCATACCCTTTGGCAAAAACAATGTGCCCACAAATTACCACATAGGCGGAAACCCATTAAGTACAGAGAAAGTTATTAGGGACCTGGGCCCAAGTTGATAGCAATCTCTCCTTTGAAAACCACATTGCCAAAGTGGTTAGAAAGACCTTCTACATAGCCCACCTCATCACGAAGGGTTTCACATCTAGATCAAGAGAGGTAATCGTGCCCCTTTATTCATCCCTCATCAGGCCCATCATAGAATACAATGCCCCTTTTGGGATGTACCTTACCCAACACCTGCAGCAATTAGAAAGACCCCAAAAGTATCTCACCAAGAGGATCAAGGGTCTCAAACAGATGCCATATGCTGCTCAGTTAAAAAAACTCCAGCTCTACTCAGTTGCATACCGCCTATTTCGAGGTGAGCTATGCCTGACATACAAAGCTATGTCAAATCTAGAATTAATGGACATGCTCCACCTCAGTAAATCTAAATCCCTTAGAGCCACACACTCGAGGGACTTGAACCTCAGCACAGAAATAAATAGCACTTGCTGGAGGGACAGGTTCATAACCCAGAGGCTCCCTTCGCTCTGGAATAGAATTCCAGTTCATGTGAGGCAGAGCACCTCACTAAATCTCTTCAAGAAGAATCTCGATAAGTGGATGGGGGATCATAGGTTTGTCCCAGATATTACTCCCGTGTCACTATTAGACAGAGGCACAGTAAACTAAACCTTAAAAAGTGCAGAGTATACTCAAATCAAGGGGTGGCGTAAGCCATAGAGAATCGGGCTAGGCTTATAATTGCCCCATGGCAGATATCCTAGTATGAACCTATGAACCTATATGATGGCATTATGGGTGAAGCATATGATGACACTATGGGTGAGCCATGGGCATTTGCCAGATGCCTGTAGGCCACATGAGAGTGATGCAGCCAACTGCATTTTGTCACTCGTACGTTACCAGGCTGCAGGACAGTGGATTCCCTTGGGATGACATGGACAAGTGGGCGAGATGTTTCTGGCAGTCCTTCTAGTTCATAGTGCTGCATCAGTCTGGATGTGTGCAGGGTGCTGCTTACAGCCAGGGACACACCTGCATGGGACACCATGTCAGCATGCTGCATCCTGTGTGTATTCCATAAAAGACAGAGCTGATTCTGATATTATTCCCAGCAGCAAGGATATGACTGATGAAGTACCTGTGGCTGTTGTGGGGGGTAGTGGACTGAGTGCATGTGTGATACGGAAGCTTATGGCTCCTGACTCACAGATATGACTGGGACCTTCTCCTTCTTCTGCCTTGTATGTGGACATCAGCAGTGTGTCATTACTTTATAACGGTGGTTTATGTGAGCTGCCAGTGATTGGGCAGACAACCAGCATTCTATATTAGACAGGCAACTAATGTGATGCTAACCTCTATATTTAATTCCAAAGGTGTGTGCAGTTCATAGTTGCTCTGCAGGCACTGCATAGAGTTCTTACACCTGTGTACTGTTTCTATGTATGGACCCCTGTTCATAGCCTGTCCAGCTTTCTGACAGTAACACATATTGACATCTGGACAGTGAGTGTGTACGACTAGTAACATAGGTGTAGCTAAGCAGCAGATTGGTTGGCACTGCAGTTGTTGGAACATGGCCCTGTCAAACACAGTACTGTACTAAGGCCACTGAGACACAACATCCAGGCCTACATGCTGTCCACTTCCAGACAATATTACACACTCACAAAAGATTGGCACACTGACCCCTGCATATAGTGGACATACACCAATTATCATGTTGATTGGGACAGCTCAGGCAATCTGTGCTCCACTGATATTACTCTACAAACTTCATGTTACTGCCATTTATACATGGGGTTGGGGGGGGCACACCTGCCAACTTTCCACATTTGCACTGACTGCACTGGTATTTCAGTTATACCTCTGTTTGCTTCCATTTAGTATTGTATTGTGCTCTATCTTTCTGATTGGAGGCATATCAGTGGAGTACTCAAGTTAGATTGTAATGGCATACATTTCAGTTTTAGACATCTTACTCTTCAGAACTATACTGCAACTACCAGACCTGTAGTGGTATGTCTGTGTAGGCCTGTAGGAGGGCTGTTCACCACTGCCAACATTTGTGGAGCTTTGCCCGACCTTTATTTCCAGTCATCTACACCTGTCCTGCTGGGTGAGGCTGGGAGGTCAGAATGGGAATGCTCATTGACATCCATGTGTGTGACCTGTGGACACCCACAGTCAGTCAAGCCACCACATGTACTGCAGTGGGAGTTGTCACCGAGTACTACTGCCTAGTAGGGGGATACCAGTATTGGTTATGGATTTCATGCTGTCCCATTAGCTGTTAGCTATCTGCTGCTATCCCGTTTGGCCGACCAATTCCATTGCATGCTTGCATCCATAGCACAGACATAACTATCAGAATACAGTACTGCATCCAGTAACTGATAGTGAGGGTGACATACCTTGTACCTGGGGTGGTCATAGCACAGATATAACTATCAGAATATAGTACTGCATCCAGTAACTGATAGTAAAAGGGTGACATACCTTGTACCTGGGGTGGTCATAGCACAGATATAACTATCAGAATATAGTACTGCATCCAGTAACTGATAGTAAAAGGGTGACATACCTTGTACCTGTGGTGGTCATATCATAGACATAACTATCAGAATATAGTACTGCATCCAGTAACTGATAGTAAAAGGGTGACATACCTTGTACCTGGGGTGGTCATAGCACAGATATAACTATCAGAATATAGTACTGTATCCAGTAACTGATAGTGAGGGTGACATACCTTGTACCTGGGGTGGTCATAGCATAGATATAACTATCAGAATATACTACTCCATCCAGTAACTGATAGTAAAAGGGTGACATACCTTGTACCTGTGGTGGTCATAGCATAGACATAACTATCAGAATATAGTACTCCATCCAGTACCTGATAGTAAAAGCATGACATACCTTGTGCCTGGGGTGGTCATAGCACAAACATAACTATCAGAATACAGTACTCCATCCAGTAACTGATAGTAAAAGCATGACATACCTTGTGCCTGGGGTGGTCATAGCGCAGATATAACTATCAGAATATAGTACTCCATCCAGTAACTGATAGTAAAAGGGTGACATACCTTGTACATGTGGTGGTCATAGCATAGACATAACTATCAGAATATAGTACTCCATCCAGTAACTGATAGTAAAGGCATGACATACCTTGTGCCTGGGGTGGTCATAGCACAGACATAACTATCAGAATACAGTACTCCATCCAGTAACTGATAGTAAAAGGGTGACATAACTTGTGCCTCGGGTGGTCATAACATAGATATAACTATCAGAATACAGTACTCCATCCAGTAACTGATAGTAAAAGGGTAACATACCTTGTACCTGTGGTGGTCATAGCATAGACATAACTATCAGAATATAGTACTCCATCCAGTAACTGATATTAAAGCTTGACATACCTTGTGCCTGGGGTGGTCATAGCATAGATATAACTATCAGAATATAGTACTCCATCCAGTAACTGATAGTAAAAGGGTGACATACCTTGTACCTGTGGTGGTCATAGCATAGACATAACTATCAGAATATAGTACTCCATCAAGTAACTGATAGTAAAAGCATGACATATCTTGTGCCTGGGGTAGTCATAGCACAGACATAACTATCAGAATACAGTACTCCATCCAGTAACTGATAGTAAAAGGGTGACATAACTTGTGCCTCGGGTGGTCATAGCATAGATATAACTATCAGAATATAGTACTCCATCCAGTATCTGATAGTAAAGGGTGACATACCTTGTGCCTGGGGTGGTCATAGCATAGATATAACTATCAGAATATAGTACTTCATCCAGTAACTGATAGTAAAAGGTGACATACCTTGTGCCTGGGGTGGTCATAGCATAGACATAACTATCAGAATATAGTACTGCATCCAGTAACTGATAGTAAAAGGGTGACATACCTTGTGCCTGGGGTGGTCATAGCATAGATATAACTATCAGAATATAGTACTCCATCCAGTAACTGATAGTAAAAGGGTGACATACCTTGTGCCTGGGGTGGTCATAGCATAGATATAACTAATAACTATCAGAATATAGTACTCCATCCAGTAACTGATAGTAAAAGGGTGACATACCTTGTGCCTGGGGTGGTCATAGCATAGATATAACTATCAGAATATAGTACTCCATCCAGTAACTGATAGTAAAAGGGTGACATACCTTGTGCCTGGGGTGGTCATAGCATAGATATAACTATCAGAATATAGTACTCCATCCAGTAGCTGATAGTAAAAGGGTGACATACCTTGTGCCTGGGGTGGTCATAGCATAGATATAACTATCAGAATATAGTACTCCATCCAGTAACTGATAGTAAAAGGGTGACATACCTTGTGCCTGGGGTGGTCATAGCATAGATATAACTATCAGAATATAGTACTCCATCCAGTAACTGATAGTAAAAGCATGACATATCTTGTGCCTGGGGTAGTCATAGCACAGACATAACTATCAGAATACAGTACTCCATCCAGTAACTGATAGTAAAAGGGTGACATAACTTGTGCCTCGGGTGGTCATAACATAGATATAACTATCAGAATATAGTACTCCATCCAGTAACTGATAGTAAAAGCATGACATACCTTGTGCCTGGGGTGGTCATAGCATA
This sequence comes from Protopterus annectens, assembly GCF_019279795.1. Taxonomy (NCBI): domain Eukaryota; kingdom Metazoa; phylum Chordata; order Ceratodontiformes; family Protopteridae; genus Protopterus; species Protopterus annectens. The sequence continues at coordinate 1,505,580,205 of NC_056726.1, forward strand.
GATATAACTATCAGAATATAGTACTACATCCAGTAACTGATAGTAAAAGCATGATATTCCTTGTGCCTGGGGTGGTCATAGCATAGACATAACTATCAGAATATAGTACTGCATCCAGTAACTGATAGTAAAAGGGTGACATACCTTGTGCCTGGGGTGGTCATAGCATAGATATAACTATCAGAATATAGTACTGCATTCAGTAACTGATGGTGAGGGTGACATACCTTGTGCCTGGGGTGGTCATAGCATAGATATAACTATCTGAATATAGTACTCCATTCAGTAACTGATAGTAAAAGGGTGACATAACTTGTGCCTGGGGTGGTCATAGCACAGATATAACTATCAGAATATAGTACTGCATTCAGTAATTGATAGAAAAAGGGTGACATACCTTGTGCCTGGGGTGGTCATAGCATAGATATAACTATCTCAATATAGTACTCCATTCAGTAACTGATAGTAAAAGGGTGACATACCTTGTGCCAGGGGTGGTCATAGCATAGATATAACTATCTGAATATAGTACTCCATTCAGTAACTGATAGTAAGGGTGACATACCTTGTGCCTGGGGTGGTCATAGCATAGATATAACTATCTGAATATAGTACTCCATTCAGTAACTGATAGTAAAAGGGTGACATAACTTGTGCCTGGGGTGGTCATAGCACAGATATAACTATCAGAATATAGTACTGCATTCAGTAATTGATAGTAAAAGGGTGACATACCTTGTGCCTGGGGTGGTCATAGCATAGATATAACTATCAGAATATAGTACTGCATCCAGTAACTGATAGTAAGGGTGACATACCTTGTGCCTGGGGTGGTCATAGCATAGATATAACTACCAGAATATAGTACTCCATCCAGTAACTGATAGTAAAAGAGTGACATACCTTGTGCCTCGGGTGGTCATAACATAGATATAACTATCAGAATATAGTACTCCATTCAGTAACTGATAGTGAGGGTGACATACCTTGTGCCTGGGGTGGTCATAGCATAGATATAACTATCAGAATATAGTACTGCATTCAGTAATTGATAGAAAAAGGGTGACATACCTTGTGCCTGGGGTGGTCATAGCATAGATATAACTATCAGAATATAGTACTCCATCCAGTAACTGATAGTAAAAGGGTGACATACCTTGTGCCTGGGGTGGTCATAGCATAGATATAACTATCAGAATATAGTACTCCATTCAGTAACTGATAGTAAAAGCATGACATACCTTGTGCCTGGGGTGGTCATAGCATAGATATAACTATCAGAATATAGTACTCCATCCAGTAACTGATAGTAAAAGGGTGACATACCTTGTACCTGGGGTGGTCATAGCATAGATATAACTATCAGAATATAGTACTCCATCCAGTAACTGATAGTAAAGGGTGACATACCTTGTGCCTGGGGTGGTCATAGCATAGATATAACTATCAGAATATAGTACTCCATCCAGTAACTGATAGTAAAAGGGTGACATACCTTGTGCCTGGGGTGGTCATAGCATAGATATAACTATCAGAATATAGTACTCCATCCAGTAACTGATAGTAAAAGCATGACATACCTTGTGCCTGGGGTGGTCATAGCATAGATATAACTATCAGAATATAGTACTCCATCCAGTAACTGATAGTAAAAGGGTGACATACCTTGTGCCTGGGGTGGTCATAGCATAGATATAACTATCAGAATATAGTACTACATCCAGTAACTGATAGTAAAAGGGTGACATACCTTGTGCCTGGGGTGGTCATAGCATAGATATAACTATCAGAATATAGTACTCCATCCAGTAACTGATAGTAAAAGGGTGACATACCTTGTGCCTGGGGTGGTCATAGCATAGATATAACTATCAGAATATAGTACTGCATCCAGTAACTGATAGTAAGGGTGACATACCTTGTGCCTGGGGTGGTCATAGCATAGATATAACTATCTGAATATAGTACTCCATTCAGTAACTGATAGTTAAAGGGTGACATAACTTGTGCCTGGGGTGGTCATAGCACAGATATAACTATCAGAATATAGTACTGCATTCAGTAATTGATAGAAAAAGGGTGACATACCTTGTGCCTGGGGTGGTCATAGCATAGATATAACTATCTGAATATAGTACTCCATTCAGTAACTGATAGTAAAAGGGTGACATAACTTGTGCCTGGGGTGGTCATAGCACAGATATAACTATCAGAATATAGTACTGCATTCAGTAATTGATAGAAAAAGGGTGACATACCTTGTGCCTGGGGTGGTCATAGCATAGATATAACTATCTGAATATAGTACTCCATTCAGTAACTGATAGTAAGGGTGACATACCTTGTGCCTGGGGTGGTCATAGCATAGATATAACTATCAGAATATAGTACTCCATTCAGTAACTGATAGTAAAAGGGTGACATACCTTGTGCCTGGGGTGGTCATAGCATAGATATAACTATCAGAATATAGTACTCCATTCAGTAACTGATAGTGAGGGTGACATACCTTGTGCCTGGGGTGGTCATAGCATAGATATAACTATCAGAATATAGTACTGCATTCAGTAATTGATAGTAAAAGGGTGACATACCTTGTGCCTGGGGTGGTCATAGCATAGATATAACTATCAGAATATAGTACTCCATTCAGTAACTGATAGTAAGGGTGACATACCTTGTGCCTGGGGTGGTCATAGCATAGATATAACTATCAGAATATAGTACTGCATTCAGTAATTGATAGAAAAAGGGGGACATTCCCTGTGGCTGGGGTGGGCATAGCCTAGGTTTATCTATCTGAATATAGTACTCCATTCAGTAACGTATAGTATAAGGGTGACATACCTTGTGCCTGGACTGGTGATAGCATAGATATAACTAACAGAATATAGTACTCCATTCAGTAATTGATAGTAAAAGGGTGACATACCTTGTGCCTGGGGTGGTCATAGCATAGATATAACTATCAGAATATAGTACTCCATTCAGTAATTGATAGTAAAAGGGTGACATACCTTGTGCCTGGGGTGGTCATAGCATAGATATAACTATCAGAACATACTACTCCATTCACTAATTGATAGTAAGGGTGACTTACCTTGTGCCTGGGGTGGTCATAGCATAGATATAACTATCAGAACATACTACTCCATTCACTAATTGATAGTAAGGGTGACTTACCTTGTGCCTGGGGTGGTCATAGCATAGATATAACTATCAGAATATAGTACTCCATCCAGTAACTGATAGTAAGGGTTACTTGCCTTGTGCCTGGGGTGGTCATAGCATAGATATAACTATCAGAACATACTACTCCATTCAGTAATTGCTAGTAAGGGTTACTTACCTTGGGCCTGGGGTGGTCACAGCATAGATATAACTATCAGAACATACTACTCCATTCATTAATTGCTAGTAAGGGTGACATACCTTGTGCCTGGGGTGGTCATAGCATAGATATAACTATCTGAATATAGTACTCCATTCAGTAACTGATATTAAGGGTGACATACCTTGTGCCTGGGGTGGTCATAGCATAGATATAACTATCTGAATATAGTACTCCATTCAGTAACTGATAGTAAAAGGGTGACATACCTTGTGCCTGGGGTGGTCATAGCATAGATATAACTATCAGAATATAGTACTGCATCCAGTAACTGATAGTAAGGGTGACATACCTTGTGCCTGGGGTGGTCATAGCATAGATATAACTATTAGAATATAGTACTCCATTCAGTAACTGATAGTAAAAGGGTGACATACCTTGTGCCTGGGGTGGTCATAGCATAGATATAACTATCAGAATATAGTACTCCATCCAGTAACTGATAGCAAAAGGGTGACATACCTTATGCCTGGGGTGGTCATAGCATAGATATAACTATCTGAATATAGTACTCCATTCAGTAACTGATAGTAAAGGGTGACATACCTTGTGCCTGGGGTGGTCATAGCATAGATATAACTATCAGAATATAGTACTCCATTCAGTAATTGATAGTAAAAGGGTGACATACCTTGTGCCTGGGGTGGTCATAGCATAGATATAACTATCAGAATATAGTACTGCATCCAGTAACTGATAGTAAAAGGGTGACATACCTTGTGCCTGGGGTGGTCATAGCATAGATTTAACTATCAGAATATAGTACTCCATCGAGTAAGTGATAGTGAGGGTGACATACCTTGTGCCTGGGGTGGTCATAGCATAGATATAACTATCAGAATATAGTACTCCATCCAGTAACTGATAGTAAAAGGGTGACATACCTTGTGCCTGGGGTGGTCATAGCATAGATATAACTATCAGAATATAGTACTCCATCCAGTAACTGATAGCAAAAGGGTGACATACCTTGTGCCTGGGGTGGTCATAGCATAGATATAATTATCAGAATATAGTACTCCATCCAGTAACTGATAGTAAAAGGGTGACCTACCTTGTGCCTGGGGTGGTCATAGCATAGATATAACTATCAGAATACAGTACTGCATCCAGTAACTGATAGTAAAAGGGTGACATACCTTGTGCCTGGGGTGGTCATAGCATAGATATAACTATCAGAATATAGTACTGCATTCAGTAACTGATAGTAAGGGTGACATACCTTGTGCCTGCGGTGGTCATAGCATAGATATAACTATCTGAATATAGTACTCCATTCAGTAACTGATAGTATAAGGGTGACATACCTTGTGCCTGGAGTGGTCATAGCATAGATATAACTATCAGAATATAGTACTCCATTCAGTAACTGATAGTAAGGGTGACATACCTTGTGCCTGGGGTGGTCATAGCATAGATATAACTATCTGAATATAGTACTCCATTCAGTAACTGATAGTAAAAGGGTGACATAACTTGTGCCTGGGGTGGTCATAGCATAGATATAACTATCAGAATATAGTACTGCATTCAGTAATTGATAGAAAAAGGGTGACATACCTTGTGCCTGGGGTGGTCATAGCATAGATATAACTATCAGAATATAGTACTCCATTCAGTAACTGATAGTGAGGGTGACATACCTTGTGCCTGGGGTGGTCATAGCATAGATATAACTATCAGAATATAGTACTCCATTCAGTAACTGATAGTAAAAGAGTGACATACCTTGTGCCTGGGGTGGTCATAGCATAGATATAACTATCAAAATATAGTACTCCATTCAGTAATTGATAGTATAAGGGTGACATACCTTGTGCCTGGAGTGGTCATAGCATAGATATAACTATCAGAATATAGTACTCCATTCAGTAACTGATAGTAAGGGTGACATACCTTGTGCCTGGGGTGGTCATAGCATAGATTTAACTATCAGAATATAGTACTGCATTCTGTAACTGATAGTAAAAGGGTGACTTACCTTGTGCCTCGGGTGGTCATAGCATAGATATAACTATCAGAACATAGTACTCCATTCAGTAACTGATAGAAAAAGGGTGACATACCTTGTGCCTGGGGTGGTCATAGCATAGATATATCTATTAGAATATAGTACTCCATTCAGTAACTGACAGTAAAAGGGTGACATAACTTGTGCCTGGGGTGGTCATAGCATAGATATAACTATCTGAATATAGTACTCCATTCAGTAACTGATAGTAAAAGGGTGACATACCTTGTGCCTGGGGTGGTCATAGCATAGATATAACTATCAGAATATAGTACTCCATTCAGTAACTGATAGTAAAAGGGTGACATACCTTGTGCCTGGGGTGGTCATAGCATAGATATAACTATCAGAATATAGTACTCCATTCAGTAACTGATAGTAAAAGGGTGACATACCTTGTGCCTGGGGTGGTCATAGCATAGATATAACTATCAGAATATAGTACTCCATCCAGTAACTGATAGTAAAGGGTGACATACCTTGTGCCTGGGGTGGTCATAGCATAGATATAACTATCAGAATATAGTACTCCATCCAGTAACTGATAGTAAAAGGGTGACATACCTTGTGCCTGGGGTTGTCATAGCATAGATATAACTATCAGAATATAGTACTCCATCCAGTAACTGATAGTAAAAGGGTGACATACCTTGTGCCTGGGGTGGTCATAGCATAGATATAACTATCAGAATATAGTACTCCATCCAGTAACTGATAGTAAAAGGGTGACATACCTTGTGCCTGGGGTGGTCATAGCATAGATATAACTATCAGAATATAGTACTCCATCCAGTAACTGATAGTAAAAGGGTGACATACCTTGTGCCTGGGGTGGTCATAGCATAGATATAACTATCAGAATATAGTACTTCATCCAGAAACTGATAGCAAAAGGGTGACATACCTTGTGCCTGGGGTGGTCATAGCATAGATATAACTATCAGAATATAGTACTCCATCCAGTAACTGATAGTAAAGGGTGACATACCTTGTGCCTGGGGTGGTCATAGCATAGATATAATTATCAGAATATAGTACTCCATCCAGTAACTGATAGTAAAAGGGTGACATACCTTGTGCCTGGGGTGGTCATAGCACAGATATAACTATCAGAATATAGTACTGCATTCAGTAACTGATAGTAAAAGGTGACATACCTTGTGCCTGGGGTGGTCATAGCATAGATATAACTATCAGAATATAGTACTCCATTCAGTAATTGATAGTAAAAGGGTGACATACCTTGTGCCTGGGGTGGTCATAGCATAGATATAACTATCTGAATATAGTACTGCATTCAGTAACTGATAGTAAAAGGGTGACATAACTTGTGCCTGGGGTGGTCATAGCATAGATATAACTATCAGAATATAGTACTCCATCCAGTAACTGATAGCAAAAGGGTGACATACCTTGTGCCTGGGGTGGTCATAGCATAAATATAACTATCAGAATATAGTACTCCATTCAGTAACTGATAGTAAAAGGGTGACATACCTTGTGCCTGGGGTGGTCATAGCATAGATATAACTATCAGAATATAGTACTCCATTCAGTAACTGATAGTAAAAGGGTAACATACCATGTGCCTGGGGTGGTCATAGCATAGATATAACTGTCAGAATATAGTACTGCATTCAGTAATTGATAGTAAATGGGTGACATACCTTGTGCCTGGGGTGGTCATAGCATAGATATAACTATCAGAATGTAGTACTCCATTCAGTAACTGATAGTAAGGGTGACATACCTTGTGCCTGGGGTGGTCATAGCTTAGATATATCTATCTGTATATAGTACTCCATTCAATAACTGATAGTAAAAGGGTGACATACCTTGTGCCTGGGGTGGTCATAGCATAAATATAACTATCAGAATATAGTACTCCATTCAGTAACTGATAGTAAACGGGTGACATACCTTGTGCCTGGGGTGGTCATAGCATAGATATAACTATCAGAATATAGTACTCCATTCAGTAACTGATAGTAAAGGGTGACATACCTTGTGCCTCGGGTGGTCATAGCATAGATATAACTATCAGAACATAGTACTCCATTCAGTAACTGATAGTAAAAGGGTGACATACCTTGTGCCTGGGGTGGTCATAGCATAGATATAACTATCAGAATATAGTACTCCATTCAGTAACTGATAGTAAAAGGGTGACATACCTTGTGCCTGGGGTGGTCATAGCATAGATATAACTATCAGAATATAGTACTCCATTCAGTAACTGATAGTAAAAGGGTGACATACCTTGTGCCTGGGGTGGTCATAGCATAGATATAACTATCAGAACATAGTACTCCATTCAGTAACTGATAGTAAAAGGGTGACATACCTTGTGCCTGGGGTGGTCATAGCATAGATATAACTATCAGAATATAGTACTCCATTCAGTAACTGATAGTAAAGGGTGACATACCTTGTGCCTGGGGTGGTCATAGCATAGATATAACTATCAGAACATAGTACTCCATTCAGTAACTGATAGTAAAAGGGTGACATACCTTGTGCCTGGGGTGGTCATAGCATAGATATAACTATCAGAATATAGTACTGCATTCAGTAACTGATAGTAAAAGGGTGACATACCTTGTGCCTGGGGTGGTCATAGCATAGATATAACTATCAGAATATAGTACTCCATTCAGTAACTGATAGTAAAGGGTGACATACCTTGTGCCTGGGGTGGTCATAGCATAGATATAACTATCAGAATATAGTACTGCATCCAGTAACTGATAGTAAAAGGGTGACATACCTTGTGCCTGGGGTGGTCATAGCATAGATATAACTATCAGAATATAGTACTCCATCCAGTAACTGATAGGAAAAGGGTGACATACCTTGTGCCTGGGGTGGTCATAGCATATATATAACTATCAGAATATAGTACTGCATCCAGTAACTGATAGTAAAGGGTGACATACCTTGTGCCTGGGGTGGTCATAGCATAGATATAACTATCAGAATATAGTACTCCATCCAGTAACTGATAGTAAAAGGGTGACATACCTTGTGCCTGGGGTGGTCATAGCATAGATATAACTATCAGAATATAGTACTGCATTCAGTAACTGATAGTAAAAGGGTGACATACCTTGTGCCTGGGGTGGTCATAGCATAGATATAACTATCAGAATATAGTACTCCATTCAGTAACTGATAGTAAAAGGGTGACATACCTTGTGCCTGGGGTGGTCATAGCATAGATATAACTATCAGAATATAGTACTCCATTCAGTAACTGATAGTAAAAGGGTGACATACCTTGTGCCTGGGGTGGTCATAGCATAGATATAACTATCAGAATATAGTACTCCATTCAGTAACTGATAGTAAAAGGGTGACATACCTTGTGCCTGGGGTGGTCATAGCATAGATATAACTATCAGAATATAGTACTCCATTCAGTAACTGATAGTAAAGGGTGACATACCTTGTGCCTGGGGTGGTCATTGGTCATAGCATAGATATAACTATCAGAATATAGTACTCCATTCAGTAACTGATAGTAAAAGGGTGACATACCTTGTGCCTGGGGTGGTCATAGCATAGATATAACTATAAAAATATAATACTGCATTCAGTAATTGATAGTAAGGGTGACTTACCTTGTGCCTGGGGTGGTCATAGCATAGATATAACTATCAGAATATAGTACTCCATTCAGTAACTGATAGTGAGGGTGACATACCTTGTGCCTGGGGTGGTCATAGCATAGATATAACTATCAGAATATAGTACTCCATTCAGTAACTGATAGTAAAGGGTGACATACCTTGTGCCTGGGGTGGTCATAGCATAGATATAACTATCAGAATATAGTACTCCATTCAGTAACTGATAGTATAAGGGTGACATACCTTGTGCCTGGAGTGGTCATAGCATAGATATAACTATCAGAATATAGTACTGCATTCAGTAATTGATAGAAAAAGGGTGACATACCTTGTGCCTGGGGTGGTCATAGCATAGATATAACTATCAGAATATAGTACTCCATTCAATAATTGATGGTGAGGGTGACATACCTTGTGCCTGGAGTGGTCATAGCATAGATATAACTATCAGAATATAGTACTCCATTCAGTAACTGATAGTGAGGGTGACATACCTTGTGCCTGGGGTGGTCATAGCATAGATATAACTATCAGAATATAGTACTGCATTCAGTAATTGATAGTAAAAGGGTGACATACCTTGTGCCTGGGGTGGTCATAGCATAGATATATCTATTAGAATATAGTACTCCATTCAGTAACTGATAGTAAAGGGTGACATACCTTGTGCCTGGGGTGGTCATAGCATAGATATAACTATCAGAATATAGTACTCCATTCAGTAACTGATAGTAAAGGGTGACATACCTTGTGCCTGGGGTGGTCATAGCATAGATATAACTATCAGAATATAGTACTCCATTCAGTAACTGATAGTAAAAGGGTGACATACCTTGTGCCTGGGGTGGTCATAGCATAGATATAACTATCAGAATATAGTACTCCATTCAGTAACTGATAAAAAGGGTGACATACCTTGTGCCTGGGGTGGTCATAGCATAGATATAACTATCAGAATATAGTACTCCATCCAGTAACTGATAGTAAAGGGTGACATACCTTGTGCCTGGGGTGGTCATAGCATAGATATAACTATCAGAATATAGTACTCCATTCAGTAACTGATAGTAAAAGGGTGATATACCTTGTGCCTGGGGTGGTCATAGCATAGATATAACTATCAGAATATAGTACTCCATTCAGTAACTGATAGAAAAAGGGTGACATACCTTGTGCCTGGGGTGGTCATAGCATAGATATAACTATCAGAATATAGTACTCCATTCAGTAACTGATAGTAAAAGGTGACATACCTTGTGCCTGGGGTGGTCATAGCATAGATATAACTATCAGAATATAGTACTCCATTCAGTAACTGATAGTAAAAGGGTGACATACCTTGTGCCTGGGGTGGTCATAGCATAGATATAACTATCAGAATATAGTACTGCATTCTGTAACTGATAGTAAAGGGTGACATACCTTGTGCCTGGGGTGGTCATAGCATAGATATAACTATCAGAATATAGTACTCCATTCAGTAACTGATAGTAAAGGGTGACATACCTTGTGCCTGGGGTGGTCATAGCATAGATATAACTATCAGAATATAGTACTCCATTCAGTAACTGATAGTAAAAGGGTGACATACCTTGTGCCTGGGGTGGTCATAGCATAGATATAACTATCAGAATATAGTACTCCATCCAGTAACTGATAGTAAAAGGTGACATACCTTGTGCCTGGGGTGGTCATAGCATAGATATAACTATCAGAATATAGTACTCCATCCAGTAACTGATAGTAAGGGTGACATACCTTGTGCCTGGGGTGGTCATAGCATAGATATAACTATCAGAATATAGTACTCCATTCAGTAACTGATAGTAAAAGGGTGACATACCTTGTGCCTGGGGTGGTCATAGCACAGACATAATTATCAGAATATAGCACTGCATCCAGTATCTGATAGTAAAAGGGTGACATACCTTGTGCCTGGGGTGGTCATAGCATAGATATAACTATCAGAATATAGTACTCCATTCAGTAACTGATAGTAAAAGGGTGACATACCTTGTGCCTGGGGTGGTCATAGCATAGATATAACTATCAGAATATAGTACTCCATTCAGTAATTGATGGTGAGGGTGACATACCTTGTGCCTGGGGTGGTCATAGCATAGATATAACTATCAGAATATAGTACTCCATTCAGTAATTGATAGTAAAAGGGTGACATACCTTGTGCCTGGGGTGGTCATAGCATAGATATAACTATCAGAATATAGTACTGCATCCAGTAACTGATAGTAAGGGTGACATACCTTGTGCCTGGGGTGGTCATAGCATAGATATAACTATCAGAATATAGTACTCCATTCAGTAACTGATAGTAAAAGCATGACATACCTTGTGCCTGGGGTGGTCATAGCATAGATATAACTATCAGAATATAGTACTGCATCCAGTAACTGATAGTAAAAGGGTGACATACCTTGTGCCTGGGGTGGTCATAGCATAGATATAACTATCAGAATATAGTACTCCATTCAGTAACTGATAGTAAAAGGGTGACATACCTTGTGCCTGGGGTGGTCATAGCATAGATATAACTATCAGAATATAGTACTCCATTCAGTAACTGATAGTAAAAGGGTGACATACCTTGTGCCTGGGGTGGTCATAGCATAGATATAACTATCAGAATATAGTACTCCATTCAGTAACTGATAGTAAAAGGGTGACATACCTTGTGCCTGGGGTGGTCATAGCATAGATATAACTATCAGAATATAGTACTCCATTCAGTAACTGATAGTAAGGGTGACATACCTTGTGCCTGGGGTGGTCATAGCATAGATATAACTATCAGAATATAGTACTCCATTCAGTAACTGATAGTAAGGGTGACATACCTTGTGCCTGGGGTGGTCATAGCATAGATATAACTATCAGAATATAGTACTCCATTCAGTAACTGATAGTAAAGGGTGACATACCTTGTGCCTGGGGTGGTCATAGCATAGATATAACTATCAGAATATAGTACTCCATTCAGTAACTGATAGTAAAAGGGTGACATACCTTGTGCCTGGGGTGGTCATAGCATAGATATAACTATCAGAATATAGTACTCCATTCAGTAACTGATAGTAAGGGTGACTTACCTTGTGCCTCGGGTGGTCATAGCATAGATATAACTATCAGAACATAGTACTCCATTCAGTAACTGATAGTAAAAGGGTGACATACCTTGTGCCTGGGGTGGTCATAGCATAGATATAACTATCAGAATATAGTACTCCATTCAGTAACTGATAGTGAGGGTGACATACCTTGTGCCTGGGGTGGTCATAGCATAGATATAACTATCAGAATATAGTACTCCATTCAGTAACTGATAGTAAAAGGGTGACCTACCTTGTGCCTGGGGTGGTCATAGCATAGATATAACTATCAGAATATAGTACTCCATCCAGTAACTGATAGTAAAAGGGTGACATACCTTGTGCCTGGGGTGGTCATAGCATAGATATAACTATCTGAATATAGTACTCCATTCAGTAACTGATAGTAAAGGGTGACATACCTTGTGCCTGGGGTGGTCATAGCATAGATATAACTATCAGAATATAGTACTCCATTCAGTAACTGATAGTAAAAGGGTGACATACCTTGTGCCTGGGGTGGTCATAGCATAGATATAACTATCAGAATATAGTACTCCATTCAGTAACTGATAGAAAAGGGTGACATACCTTGTGCCTGGGGTGGTCATAGCATAGATATAACTATCAGAATATAGTACTCCATTCAGTAACTGATAGTAAAAGGGTGACATACCTTGTGCCTGGGGTGGTCATAGCATAGATATAACTATCAGAATATAGTACTCCATTCAGTAACTGATAGTAAAGGGTGACATACCTTGTGCCTGGGGTGGTCATAGCATAGATATAACTATCAGAATATAGTACTCCATTCAGTAACTGATAGTAAAAGGGTGACATACCTTGTGCCTGGCGTGGTCATAGCATAGATATAACTATCAGAATATAGTACTCCATTCAGTAACTGATAGTAAGGGTGACTTACCTTGTGCCTCGGGTGGTCATAGCATAGATATAACTATCAGAATATAGTACTCCATTCAGTAACTGATAGTAAGGGTGACATACCTTGTGCCTGGGGTGGTCATAGCATAGATATAACTACCAGAATATAGTACTCCATCCAGTAACTGATAGTAAAAGAGTGACATACCTTGCGCCTGGGGTGGTCATAGCATAGATATAACTATCAGAATATAGTACTACATCCAGTAACTGAAAGTAAAAGAATGACATTCCTTGCTCCTGGGGTGGTCATAGCATAGACATAACTATCAGAATATAGTACTCCATTCAGTAACTGATAGTGAGGGTGACATACCTTGTGCCTGGGGTGGTCATAGCATAGATATAACTATTAGAATATAGTACTCCATTCAGTAACTGATAGTAAAAGAGTGACATACCTTGTGCCTGGGGTGGTCATAGCACAGATATAACTATCAGAATATAGTACTGCATTCAGTAATTGATAGAAAAAGGGTGACATACCTTGTGCCTGGGGTGGTCATAGCATAGATATAACTATCAGAATATAGTACTCCATTCAGTAACTGATAGTTAAAGGGTGACATAACTTGTGCCTGGGGTGGTCATAGCATAGATATAACTATCAGAATATAGTACTCCATCCAGTAACTGATAGTAAAAGCATGACATACCTTGTGCCTGGGGTGGTCATAGCATAGATATAACTATCAGAATATAGTACTCCATTCAGTAACTGATAGTAAAGGGGTGACATACCTTGTGCCTGGGGTGGTCATAGCATAGATATAACTATCAGAATATAGTACTGCATTCAGTAATTGATAGAAAAAGGGTGACATACCTTGTGCCTGCGGTGGTCATAGCATAGATATAACTATCAGCATATAGTACTCCATTCAGTAACTGATAGTAAAGGGTGACATACCTTGTGCCTGGCGTGGTCATAGCATAGATATAACTATCAGAATATAGTACTCCATTCAGTAATTGATAGTAAAAGGGTGACATACCTTGTGCCTGGGGTGGTCATAGCATAGATATAACTATCAGAATATAGTACTCCATTCAGTAATTGATAGTGAGGGTGACATACCTTGTGCCTGGGGTGGTCATAGCATAGATATAACTATCAAAATATAGTACTCCATTCAGTAATTGATAGTATAAGGGTGACATACCTTGTGCCTGGAGTGGTCATAGCATAGATATAACTATCAGAATATAGTACTCCATTCAGTAATTGATGGTGAGGGTGACATACCTTGTGCCTGGGGTGGTCATAGCATAGATATAACTATCAGAATATAGTACTCCATTCAGTAATTGATAGTAAAGGGTGACATACCTTGTGCCTGGAGTGGTCATAGCATAGATATAACTATCAGAATATAGTACTCCATTCAGTAACTGATAGTAAGGGTGACATACCTTGTGCCTGGGGTGGTCATAGCATAGATATAACTACCAGAATATAGTACTCCATCCAGTAACTGATAGTAAAAGAGTGACATACCTTGTGCCTCGGGTGGTCATAACATAGATATAACTATCAGAATATAGTACTCCATTCAGTAACTGATAGTGAGGGTGACATACCTTGTGCCTGGGGTGGTCATAGCATAGATATAACTATCAGAATATAGTACTGCATTCAGTAATTGATAGAAAAAGGGTGACATACCTTGTGCCTGGGGTGGTCATAGCATAGATATAACTATCAGAATATAGTACTCCATCCAGTAACTGATAGTAAAAGGGTGACATACCTTGTGCCTGGGGTGGTCATAGCATAGATATAACTATCAGAATATAGTACTCCATCCAGTAACTGATAGTAAAAGGGTGACATACCTTGTGCCTGGGGTGGTCATAGCATAGATATAACTATCAGAATATAGTACTCCATCCAGTAACTGATAGTAAAAGGTGACATACCTTGTGCCTGGGGTGGTCATAGCATAGATATAACTATCAGAATATAGTACTCCATTCAGTAATTGATATTAAAGGGTGACATACCTTGTGCCTGGGGTGGTCATAGCATAGATATAACTATCAGAATATAGTACTGCATCCAGTAACTGATAGTAAGGGTGACATACCTTGTGCCTGGGGTGGTCATAGCATAGATATAACTATCAGAATATAGTATTCCATCCAGTAACTGATAGTAAAAGGGTGACATACCTTGTGCCTGGGGTGGTCATAGCATAGATATAACTATCAGAATATAGTACTGCATCCAGTAACTGATAGTGAGGGTGACATACCTTGTGCCTGGGGTGGTCATAGCATAGATATAACTATCAGAATATAGTACTCCATTCAGTAACTGATAGTAAAAGGGTGACATACCTTGTGCCTGGGGTGGTCATAGCATAGATATAACTATCAGAATATAGTACTCCATTCAGTAACTGATAGTAAAAGGGTGACATACCTTGTGCCTGGGGTGGTCATAGCATAGATATAACTATCAGAATATAGTACTCCATTCAGTAACTGATAGTAAAAGGGTGACATACCTTGTGCCTGGGGTGGTCAAAGCATAGATATAACTATCAGAATATAGTACTCCATTCAGTAACTGATAGTAAAAGGGTGACATACCTTGTGCCTGGGGTGGTCATAGCATAGATATAACTATCAGAATATAGTACTCCATTCAGTAACTGATAGTAAGGGTGACATACCTTGTGCCTGGGGTGGTCATAGCATAGATATAACTATCAGAATATAGTACTCCATTCAGTAACTGATAGTAAAGGGTGACATACCTTGTGCCTGGGATGGTCATAGCATAGATATAACTATCAGAATATAGTACTCCATTCAGTAACTGATAGTAAAAGGTGACATACCTTGTGCCTGGGGTGGTCATAGCATAGATATAACTATCAGAATATAGTACTCCATTCAGTAACTGATAGTAAGGGTGACATACCTTGTGCCTGGAGTGGTCATAGCATAGATATAACTATCAGAATATAGTACTCCATTCAGTAACTGATAGTGAGGGTGACATACCTTGTGCCTGGGGTGGTCATAGCATAGATATAACTATCAGAATATAGTACTCCATTCAGTAACTGATAGTAAAGGGTGACATACCTTGTGCCTGGGGTGGTCATAGCATAGATATAACTATCAGAATATAGTACTCCATTCAGTAACTGATAGTAAAAGGGTGACATACCTTGTGCCTGGGGTGGTCATAGCATAGATATAACTATCAGAATATAGTACTCCATTCAGTAACTGATAGTAAAAGGGTGACATACCTTGTGCCTGGGGTGGTCATAGCATAGATATAACTATCAGAATATAGTACTCCATTCAGTAACTGATAGTAAAAGGGTGACATACCTTGTGCCTGGGGTGGTCATAGCATAGATATAACTATCAGAATATAGTACTCCATTCAGTAACTGATAGTAAAGGGTGACATACCTTGTGCCTGGGGTGGTCATAGCATAGATATAACTATCAGAATATAGTACTCCATTCAGTAACTGATAGTAAAAGGGTGACATACCTTGTGCCTGGGGTGGTCATAGCATAGATATAACTATCAGAATATAGTACTGCATTCAGTAATTGATAGTAAAGGGTGACATACCTTGTGCCTGGGGTGGTCATAGCATAGATATAACTATCAGAATATAGTACTCCATTCAGTAACTGATAGTAAAAGGGTGACATACCTTGTGCCTGGGGTGGTCATAGCATAGATATAACTATCAGAATATAGTACTCCATTCAGTAACTGATAGTAAAGGGTGACATACCTTGTGCCTGGGGTGGTCATAGCATAGATATAACTATCAGAATATAGTACTCCATTCAGTAACTGATAGTAAAAGGGTGACATACCTTGTGCCTGGGGTGGTCATAGCATAGATACAACTATCAGAATATAGTACTCCATTCAGTAACTGATAGTAAGGGTGACATACCTTGTGCCTGGGGTGGTCATAGCATAGATATAACTATCAGAATATAGTACTCCATCCAGTAACTGATAGTAAAAGAGTGACATACCTTGTGCCTCGGGTGGTCATAACATAGATATAACTATCAGAATATAGTACTCCATCCAGTAACTGATAGTAAAAGGGTGACATACCTTGTGCCTGGGGTGGTCATAGCATAGATATAACTATCAGAACATAGTACTCCATTCAGTAACTGATAGTGAGGGTGACATACCTTGTGCCTGGGGTGGTCATAGCACAGATATAACTATCAGAATATAGTACTGTATCCAGTAACTGATAGTAAAAGGGTGACATACCTTGTGCCTGGGGTGGTCATAGCACAGATATAACTATCAGAATATAGTGCTCCATTCAGTAACTGATAGTGAGGGTGACATACCTTGTGCCTGGGGTGGTCATAGCATAGATATAACTATCAGAACATAGTACTCCATTCAGTAACTGATAGTAAAAGGGTGACATACCTTGTGCCTGGGGTGGTCATAGCATAGATATAACTATCAGAATATAGTACTCCATTCAGTAACTGATAGTAAGGGTGACTTACCTTGTGCCTCGGGTGGTCATAGCATAGATATAACTATCAGAACATAGTACTCCATTCAGTAACTGATAGTGAGGGTGACATACCTTGTGCCTGGGGTGGTCATAGCATAGATATAACTATCAGAATATAGTACTCCATTCAGTAACTGATAGTAAGGGTGACATACCTTGTGCCTGGGGTGGTCATAGCATAGATATAACTATCAGAATATAGTACTCCATCCAGTAACTGATAGCAAAAGGGTGACATACCTTGTGCCTGGGGTGGTCATAGCATAGATATAACTGTCAGAATATAGTACTCCATCCAGTAACGGATAGTATAAGGGTGACATACCTTGTGCCTGGAGTGGTCATAGCATAGATATAACTATCAGAATATAGTACTCCATTCAGTAACTGATAGTGAGGGTGACATACCTTGTGCCTGGGGTGGTCATAGCATAGATATAACTATCAGAATATAGTACTCCATTCAGTAACTGATAGTAAAGGGTGACATACCTTGTGCCTGGAGTGGTCATAGCATAGATATAACTATCAGAATATAGTACTGCATTCAGTAACTGATAGTAAAAGGGTGACATACCTTGTGCCTGGGGTGGTCATAGCATAGATATAACTATCAGAATATAGTACTGCATTCAGTAATTGATAGTAAAAGGGTGACATACCTTGTGCCTGGGGTGGTCATAGCATAGATATAACTATCAGAATATAGTACTCCATTCAGTAACTGATAGTAAAGGGTGACATACCTTGTGCCTGGGGTGTTCATAGCATAGATATAACTATCAGAATATAGTACTGCATTCAGTAATTGATAGAAAGGGTGACATACCTTGTGCCTGGGGTGGTCATAGCATAGATATAACTATCAGAATATAGTACTCCATTCAGTAACTGATAGTAAAAGGGTGACATACCTTGTGCCTGGGGTGGTCATAGCATAGATATAACTATCAGAATATAGTACTCCATTCAGTAATTGATAGAAAGGGTGACATACCTTGTGCCTGGGGTGGTCATAGCATAGATATAACTATCAGAATATAGTACTCCATTCAGTAACTGATAGTAAAGGGTGACATACCTTGTGCCTGTGGTGGTCATAGCATAGATATAACTATCAGAATATAGTACTCCATTCAGTAACTGATAGTAAGGGTGACATACCTTGTGCCTCGGGTGGTCATAGCATAGATATAACTATCAGAACATAGTACTCCATTCAGTAACTGATAGTAAAAGGGTGACATACCTTGTGCCTGGGGTGGTCATAGCATAGATATAACTATCAGAATATAGTACTCCATTCAGTAACTGATAGTAAAGGGTGACATACCTTGTGCCTGGGGTGGTCATAGCATAGATATAACTATCAGAATATAGTACTGCATTCAGTAACTGATAGTAAAAGGGTGACATACCTTGTGCCTGGGGTGGTCATAGCATAGATATAACTATCAGAATATAGTACTCCATTCAGTAACTGATAGTAAAAGGGTGACATACCTTGTGCCTGGGGTGGTCATAGCATAGATATAACTATCAGAATATAGTACTCCATTCAGTAATTGATAGTAAAAGGGTGACATACCTTGTGCCTGGGGTGGTCATAGCATAGATATAACTATCTGAATATAGTACTCCATTCAGTAACTGATAGTAAGGGTGACATACCTTGTGCCTGGGGTGGTCATAGCATAGATATAACTATCAGAATATAGTACTCCATCCAGTAACTGATAGTAAAAGCATGACATACCTTGTGCCTGGGGTGGTCATAGCATAGATATAACTATCAGAATATAGTACTCCATTCAGTAATTGATAGTAAAAGGGTGACATACATTGTGCCTGGGGTGGTCATAGCATAGATATAACTATCAGAATATAGTACTGCATCCAGTAACTGATAGTAAGGGTGACATACCTTGTGCCTGGGGTGGTCATAGCATAGATATAACTATCAGAATACAGTACTGCATCCAGTAACTGATAGTAAAAGGGTGACATACCTTGTGCCTGGGGTGGTCATAGCATAGATATAACTATCAGAATATAGTACTGCATTCAGTAACTGATGGTGAGGGTGACATACCTTGTGCCTGGGGTGGTCATAGCATAGATATAACTATCTGAATATAGTACTCCATTCAGTAACTGATAGTTAAGGGGTGACATAACTTGTGCCTGGGGTGGTCATAGCACA
This sequence comes from Protopterus annectens, assembly GCF_019279795.1. Taxonomy (NCBI): domain Eukaryota; kingdom Metazoa; phylum Chordata; order Ceratodontiformes; family Protopteridae; genus Protopterus; species Protopterus annectens. The sequence goes on from NC_056726.1 coordinate 1,505,600,035, forward strand.
GATATAACTATCAGAATATAGTACTGCATTCAGTAATTGATAGAAAAAGGGTGACATACCTTGTGCCTGGGGTGGTCATAGCATAGATATAACTATCTGAATATAGTACTCCATTCAGTAACTGATAGTAAGGGTGACATACCTTGTGCCTGGGGTGGTCATAGCACAGATATAACTATCAGAATATAGTACTGCATTCAGTAATTGATAGAAAAAGGGTGACATACCTTGTGCCTGGGGTGGTCATAGCATAGATATAACTATCTGAATATAGTACTCCATTCAGTAACTGATAGTAAGGGTGACATACCTTGTGCCTGGGGTGGTCATAGCATAGATATAACTATCTGAATATAGTACTCCATTCAGTAACTGATAGTAAAAGGGTGACATAACTTGTGCCTGGGGTGGTCATAGCACAGATATAACTATCAGAATATAGTACTGCATCCAGTAACTGATAGTAAGGGTGACATACCTTGTGCCTGGGGTGGTCATAGCATAGATATAACTACCAGAATATAGTACTCCATCCAGTAACTGATAGTAAAAGAGTGACATACCTTGTGCCTCGGGTGGTCATAACATAGATATAACTATCAGAATATAGTACTCCATTCAGTAACTGATAGTGAGGGTGACATACCTTGTGCCTGGGGTGGTCATAGCATAGATATAACTATCAGAATATAGTACTGCATTCAGTAATTGATAGAAAAAGGGTGACATACCTTGTGCCTGGGGTGGTCATAGCATAGATATAACTATCAGAATATAGTACTCCATTCAGTAACTGATAGTAAAAGAGTGACATACCTTGTGCCTCGGGTGGTCATAACATAGATATAACTATCAGAATATAGTACTCCATTCAGTAACTGATAGTGAGGGTGACATACCTTGTGCCTGGGGTGGTCATAGCATAGATATAACTATCAGAATATAGTACTGCATTCAGTAACTGATAGTAAAAGGGTGACATACCTTGTGCCTGGGGTGGTCATAGCATAGATATAACTATCAGAATATAGTACTCCATCCAGTAACTGATAGTAAAAGGGTGACATACCTTGTGCCTGGGGTGGTCATAGCATAGATATAACTATCAGAATATAGTACTCCATCCAGTAACTGATAGTAAAAGGGTGACATACCTTGTGCCTGGGGTGGTCATAGCATAGATATAACTATCAGAATATAGTACTCCATCCAGTAACTGATAGTAAAAGCATGACATACCTTGTACCTGGGGTGGTCATAGCATAGATATAACTATCAGAATATAGTACTCCATCCAGTAACTGATAGTAAAAGGGTGACATACCTTGTGCCTGGGGTGGTCATAGCATAGATATAACTATCAGAATACAGTACTGCATCCAGTAACTGATAGTAAAAGGGTGACATACCTTGTGCCTGGGGTGGTCATAGCATAGATATAACTATCAGAATATAGTACTGCATTCAGTAACTGATGGTGAGGGTGACATACCTTGTGCCTGGGGTGGTCATAGCATAGATATAACTATCTGAATATAGTACTCCATTCAGTAACTGATAGTAAAAGGGTGACATAACTTGTGCCTGGGGTGGTCATAGCACAGATATAACTATCAGAATATAGTACTCCATTCAGTAATTGATAGAAAAAGGGTGACATACCTTGTGCCTGGGGTGGTCATAGCATAGATATAACTATCAGAATATAGTACCCCATTCAGTAATTGATAGTGAGGGTGACATACCTTGTGCCTGGGGTGGTCATAGCATAGATATAACTATCTGAATATAGTACTCCATTCAGTAACTGATAGTAAAAGGGTGACATAACTTGTGCCTGGGGTGGTCATAGCATAGATATAACTGCCAGAATATAGTACTGCATCCAGTAACTGATAGTAAGGGTGACATACCTTGTGCCTGGGGTGGTCATAGCATAGATATAACTATCAGAATACAGTACTGCATCCAGTAACTGATAGTAAAAGGGTGACATACCTTGTGCCTGGGGTGGTCATAGCATAGATATAACTATCAGAATATAGTACTGCATTCAGTAATTGATAGAAAAAGGGTGACATACCTTGTGCCTGGGGTGGTCATAGCATAGATATAACTATCTGAATATAGTACTCCATTCAGTAACTGATAGTAAGGGTGACATACCTTGTGCCTGGGGTGGTCATAGCATAGATATGACTACCAGAATATAGTACTCCATCCAGTAACTGATAGTAAAAGAGTGACATACCTTGTGCCTCGGGTGGTCATAACATAGATATAACTATCAGAATATAGTACTCCATTCAGTAACTGATAGTGAGGGTGACATACCTTGTGCCTGGGGTGGTCATAGCATAGATATAACTATCAGAATATAGTACTGCATTCAGTAATTGATAGAAAAAGGGTGACATACCTTGTGCCTGGGGTGGTCATAGCATAGATATAACTATCAGAATATAGTACTCCATTCAGTAACTGATAGTAAAAGAGTGACATACCTTGTGCCTCGGGTGGTCATAACATAGATATAACTATCAGAATATAGTACCCCATTCAGTAATTGATAGTGAGGGTGACATACCTTGTGCCTGGGGTGGTCATAGCATAGATATAACTATCAGAATATAGTACTCCATTCAGTAATTGATAGAAAACGGGTGACATACCATGTGCCTGGGGTGGTCATAGCATAGATATAACTGTCAGAATATAGTACTGCATTCAGTAATTGATAGTAAAAGGGTGACATACCTTGTGCCTGGGGTGGTCATAGCATAGGTATAACTATCAGAATATAGTACTGCATTCAGTAATTGATGGTGAGGGTGACATACCTTGTGCCTTGGGTGGTGATAGCATAGATATAACTATCAGAATATAGTACTCCATTCAATAATTGATGGTGAGGGTGACATACCTTGTGCCTGGGGTAGTCATTGCACAGATATAACTATCAAAATATAGTACTCCATTCAGTAATTGATAGTATAAGGGTGACATACCTTGTGCCTGGAGTGGTCATAGCATAGATATAACAATCAGAATATAGTACTCCATTCAGTAAATGATAGTAAAAGGGTCACATACCTTGTGCCTGGGGTGGTCATAGCATAGATATAACTATCAGAATATAGTACTCCATTCAGTAATTGATAGTAAAAGGGTGACATACCTTGTGCCTGGGGTGGTCATAGCATAGATATAACTATCAGAATATAGTACTGCATCCAGTAACTGATAGTAAGGGTGACATACCTTGTGCCTGGGGTGGTCATAGCATAGATATAACTACCAGAATATAGTACTCCATCCAGTAACTGATAGTAAAAGAGTGATATACCTTGTGCCTCGGGTGGTCATAACATAGATATAACTATCAGAATATAGTACTCCATTCAGTAACTGATAGTGAGGGTGACATACCTTGTGCCTGGGGTGGTCATAGCATAGATATAACTATCAGAATATAGTACTGCATTCAGTAATTGACAGAAAAAGGGTGACATACCTTGTGCCTGGGGTGGTCATAGCATAGATATAACTATCAGAATATAGTACTCCATCCAGTAACTGATAGTAAAAGGGTGACATACCTTGTACCTGTGGTGGTCATAGCATAGACATAACTATCAGAATATAGTACTCCATCAAGTAACTGATAGTAAAAGCATGACATACCTTGTGCCTGGGGTGGTCATAGCACAGACATAACTATCAGAATACAGTACTCCATCCAGTAACTGATAGTAAAAGGGTGACATAACTTGTGCCTCGGGTGGTCATAACATAGATATAACTATCAGAATATAGTACTCCATCCAGTAACTGATAGTAAAAGCATGACATACCTTGTGCCTGGGGTGGTCATAGCATAGATATAACTATCAGAATATAGTACTACATCCAGTAACTGATAGTAAAAGCATGACATTCCTTGTGCCTGGGGTGGTAATAGCATAGACATAATTATCAGAATATAGTACTGCATCCAGTAACTGATAGTAAAAGGGTGACATACCTTGTGCCTGGGGTGGTCATAGCATAGATATAACTATCAGAATATAGTACTGCATTCTGTAACTGATGGTGAGGGTGACATACCTTGTGCCTGGGGTGGTCATAGCATAGATATAACTATCTGAATATAGTACTCCATTCAGTAACTGATAGTTAAGGGGTGACATAACTTGTGCCTGGGGTGGTCATAGCACAGATATAACTATCAGAATATAGTACTGCATTCAGTAATTGATAGAAAAAGGGTGACATACCTTTTGCCTGGGGTGGTCATAGCAGAGATATAACTATCTGAATATAGTACTCCATTCAGTAACTGATAGTAAGGGTGACATACCTTCTGCCTGGGGTGGTCATAGCATAGATATAACTATCTGAATATAGTTCTCCATTCAGTAACTGATAGTAAAAGGGTGACATAACTTGTGCCTGGGGTGGTCATAGCACAGATATAACTATCAGAATATAGTACTGCATCCAGTAACTGATAGTAAGGGTGACATACCTTGTGCCTGGGGTGGTCATAGCATAGATATAACTATCAGAATATAGTACTCCATCCAGTAACTGATAGTAAAAGGGTGACATACCTTGTGCCTGGGGTGGTCATAGCATAGATATAACTATCAGAATATAGTACTCCATTCAGTAACTGATAGTGAGGGTGACATACCTTGTGCCTGGGGTGGTCATGGCATAGATATAACTATCAGAATATAGTACTGCATTCAGTAATTGATAGAAAAAGGGTGACATACCTTGTGCCTGGGGTGGTCATAGCATAGATATAACTATTAGAATATAGTACTCCATTCAGTAACTGATAGTAAAAGAGTGACATACCTTGTGCCTCGGGTGGTCATAACATAGATATAACTATCAGAATATAGTACTCCATTCAGTAACTGATAGTGAGGGTGACATACCTTGTGCCTGGGGTGGTCATAGCATAGATATAACTATCAGAATATAGTACTGCATTCAGTAATTGATAGAAAAAGGGTGACATACCTTGTGCCTGGGGTGGTCATAGCATAGATATAACTATCAGAATATAGTACTCCATCCAGTAACTGATAGTAAAAGGGTGACATACCTTGTGCCTGGGGTGGTCATAGCATAGATATAACTATCAGAATATAGTACTCCATCCAGTAACTGATAGCAAAAGGGTGACATACCTTGTGCCTGGGGTGGTCATAGCATAGATATAACTGTCAGAATATAGTACTCCATCCAGTAACTGATAGTAAAAGCATGACATACCTTGTACCTGGGGTGGTTATAGCATAGATATAACTATCAGAATATAGTACTCCATCCAGTAACTGATAGTAAAAGCATGACATACCTTGTGCCTGGGGTGGTCATAGCATAGATATAACTATCAGAATATAGTACTCCATCCAGTAACTGATAGTAAAAGCATGACATACCTTGTGCCTGGGGTGGTCATAGCATAGATATAACTATCAGAATATAGTACTCCATCCAGTAACTGATAGTAAAAGCATGACATACCTTGTACCTGGGGTGGTCATAGCATAGATATAACTATCAGAATATAGTACTCCAGCCAGTAACTGATAGTAAAAGGGTGACCTACCTTGTACCTGTGGTGGTCATAGCATAGATATAACTGCCAGAATATAGTACTGCATCCAGTAACTGATAGTAAGGGTGACATACCTTGTGCCTGGGGTGGTGATAGCATAGATATAACTATCAGAATACAGTACTGCATCCAGTAACTGATAGTAAAAGGGTGACATACCTTGTGCCTGGGGTGGTCATAGCATAGATATAACTATCAGAATATAGTACTGCATTCAGTAACTGATGGTGAGGGTGACATACCTTGTGCCTGGGGTGGTCATAGCATAGATATAACTATCTGAATATAGTACTCCATTCAGTAACTGATAGTAAAAGGGTGACATAACTTGTGCCTGGGGTGGTCATAGCACAGATATAACTATCAGAATATAGTACTGCATTCAGTAATTGATAGAAAAAGGGTGACATACCTTGTGCCTGGGGTGGTCATAGCATAGATATAACTATCTGAATATAGTACTCCATTCAGTTACTGATAGTAAGGGTGACATACCTTGTGCCTGGGGTGGTCATAGCATAGATATAACTACCAGAATATAGTACTCCATCCAGTAACTGATAGTAAAAGGGTGACATACCTTGTGCCTCAGGTGGTCATAACATAGATATAACTATAAAAATATAGTACTCCATTCAGTAACTGATAGTGAGAGTGACATACCTTGTGCCTGGGGTGATCAAAGCATAGATATAACTATCAGAATATAGTACTGCATTCAGTAATTGATAGAAAAAGGGTGATATACCTTGTGCCTGGGGTGGTCATAGCATAGATATAACTATCAGAATATAGTACTCCATTCAGTAACTGATAGTAAAAGAGTGACATACCTTGTGCCTCGGGTGGTCATAACATAGATATAACTATCAGAATATAGTACCCCATTCAGTAATTGATAGTGAGGGTGACATACCTTGTGCCTGGGGTGGTCATAGCATAGATATAACTATCAGAATATAGTACTCCATTCAATAATTGATGGTGAGGGTGACATACCTTGTGCCTGGGGTAGTCATTGCACAGATATAACTATCAAAATATAGTACTCCATTCAGTAATTGATAGTATAAGGGTGACATACCTTGTGCCTGGAGTGGTCATAGCATAGATATAACTATCAGAATATAGTACTCCATTCAGTAAATGATAGTAAAAGGGTCACATACCTTGTGCCTGGGGTAGTACTAGCATAGATATAACTATCAGAATATAGTACTCCATTCAGTAATTGATGGTGAGGGTGACATACCTTGTGCCTGGGGTGGTCATAGCATAGATATAACTATCAGAATATAGTACTGCATCCAGTAACTGATAGTAAGGGTGACATACCTTGTGCCTGGGGTGGTCATAGCATAGATATAACTACCAGAATATAGTACTCCATCCAGTAACTGATAGTAAAAGAGTGATATACCTTGTGCCTCGGGTGGTCATAACATAGATATAACTATCAGAATATAGTACTCCATTCAGTAACTGATAGTGAGGGTGACATACCTTGTGCCTGGGGTGGTCATAGCATAGATATAACTATCAGAATATAGTACTGCATTCAGTAATTGACAGAAAAAGGGTGACATACCTTGTGCCTGGGGTGGTCATAGCATAGATATAACTATCAGAATATAGTACTCCATCAAGTAACTGATAGTAAAAGCATGACATACCTTGTGCCTGGGGTGGTCATAGCACAGACATAACTATCAGAATACAGTACTCCATCCAGTAACTGATAGTAAAAGGGTGACATAACTTGTGCCTCGGGTGGTCATAACATAGATATAACTATCAGAATATAGTACTCCATCCAGTAACTGATAGTAAAAGCATGACATACCTTGTGCCTGGGGTGGTCATAGCATAGATATAACTATCAGAATATAGTACTACATCCAGTAACTGATAGTAAAAGCATGACATTCCTTGTGCCTGGGGTGGTCATAGCATAGACATAATTATCAGAATATAGTACTGCATCCAGTAACTGATAGTAAAAGGGTGACATACCTTGTGCCTGGGGTGGTCATAGCATAGATATAACTATCAGAATATAGTACTGCATTCTGTAACTGATGGTGAGGGTGACATACCTTGTGCCTGGGGTGGTCATAGCATAGATATAACTATCTGAATATAGTACTCCATTCAGTAACTGATAGTTAAGGGGTGACATAACTTGTGCCTGGGGTGGTCATAGCACAGATATAACTATCAGAATATAGTACTGCATTCAGTAATTGATAGAAAAAGGGTGACATACCTTTTGCCTGGGGTGGTCATAGCAGAGATATAACTATCTGAATATAGTACTCCATTCAGTAACTGATAGTAAAAGGGTGACATAACTTGTGCCTGGGGTGGTCATAGCACAGATATAACTATCAGAATATAGTACTGCATTCAGTAATTGATAGAAAAAGGGTGACATACCTTGTGCCTGGGGTGGTCATAGCATAGATATAACTATCTGAATATAGTACTCCATTCAGTAACTGATAGTAAGGGTGACATACCTTCTGCCTGGGGTGGTCATAGCATAGATATAACTATCTGAATACAGTACTCCATTCAGTAACTGATAGTAAAAGGGTGACATAACTTGTGCCTGGGGTGGTCATAGCACAGATATAACTATCAGAATATAGTACTGCATCCAGTAACTGATAGTAAGGGTGACATACCTTGTGCCTTGGGTGGTCATAGCATAGATATAACTACCAGAATATAGTACTCCATCCAGTAACTGATAGTAAAAGAGTGACATACCTTGTGCCTCGGGTGGTCATAACATAGATATAACTATCAGAATATAGTACTCCATTCAGTAACTGATAGTGAGGGTGACATACCTTGTGCCTGGGGTGGTCATAGCATAGATATAACTATCAGAATATAGTACTCCATTCAGTAACTGATAGTAAAAGAGTGACATACCTTGTGCCTCGGGTGGTCATAACATAGATATAACTATCAGAATATAGTACTCCATTCAGTAACTGATAGTGAGGGTGACATACCTTGTGCCTGGGGTGGTCATAGCATAGATATAACTATCAGAATATAGTACTGCATTCAGTAATTGATAGAAAAGGGTGACATACCTTGTGCCTGGGGTGGTCATAGCATAGATATAACTATCAGAATATAGTACTCCATCCAGTAACTGATAGTAAAAGGGTGACATACCTTGTGCCTGGGGTGGTCATAGCATAGATATAACTATCAGAATATAGTACTCCATCCAGTAACTGATAGCAAAAGGGTGACATACCTTGTGCCTGGGGTGGTCATAGCATAGATATAACTGTCAGAATATAGTACTCCATCCAGTAACTGATAGTAAAAGCATGACATACCTTGTACCTGGGGTGGTCATAGCATAGATATAACTATCAGAATATAGTACTCCATCCAGTAACTGATAGTAAAAGCATGACATACCTTGTGCCTGGGGTGGTCATAGCATAGATATAACTATCAGAATATAGTACTCCATCCAGTAACTGATAGTAAAAGGGTGACATACCTTGTGCCTGGGGTGGTCATAGCACAGACATAACTATCAGAATATAGTACTCCATCCAGTAACTGATAGTAAAAGCATGACATACCTTGTGCCTGGGGTGGTCATAGCATAGATATAACTATCAGAATATAGTACTCCATCCAGTAACTGATAGTAAAAGCATGACATACCTTGTACCTGGGGTGGTCATAGCATAGATATAACTATCAGAATATAGTACTCCAGCCAGTAACTGATAGTAAAAGGGTGACCTACCTTGTACCTGTGGTGGTCATAGCATAGATATAACTGCCAGAATATAGTACTGCATCCAGTAACTGATAGTAAGGGTGACATACCTTGTGCCTGGGGTGGTGATAGCATAGATATAACTATCAGAATGCAGTACTGCATCCAGTAACTGATAGTAAAAGGGTGACATACCTTGTGCCTGGGGTGGTCATAGCATAGATATAACTATCAGAATATAGTACTGCATTCAGTAATTGATAGAAAAAGGGTGACATACCTTGTGCCTGGGGTGGTCATAGCATAGATATAACTATCTGAATATAGTACTCCATTCAGTTACTGATAGTAAGGGTGACATACCTTGTGCCTGGGGTGGTCATAGCATAGATATAACTACCAGAATATAGTACTCCATCCAGTAACTGATAGTAAAAGGGTGACATACCTTATGCCTCAGGTGGTCATAACATAGATATAACTATAAGAATATAGTACTCCATTCAGTAACTGATAGTGAGAGTGACATACCTTGTGCCTGGGGTGATCAAAGCATAGATATAACTATCAGAATATAGTACTGCATTCAGTAATTGATAGAAAAAGGGTGATATACCTTGTGCCTGGGGTGGTCATAGCATAGATATAACTATCAGAATATAGTACTCCATTCAGTAACTGATAGTAAAAGAGTGACATACCTTGTGCCTCGGGTGGTCATAACATAGATATAACTATCAGAATATAGTACCCCTTTCAGTAATTGATAGTGAGGGTGACATACCTTGTGCCTGGGGTGGTCATAGCATAGATATAACTATCAGAATATAGTACTCCATTCAGTAATTGATAGAAAAAGGGTAACATACCATGTGCCTGGGGTGGTCATAGCATAGATATAACTGTCAGAATATAGTACTGCATTCAGTAATTGATGGTGAGGGTGACATACGTTGTGCCTTGGGTGGTGATAGCATAGCTATAACTATCAGAATATAGTACTCCATTCAGTAATTGATAGTATAAGGGTGACATACCTTGTGCCTGGAGTGGTCATAGCATAGATATAACTATCAGAATATAGTACTCCATTCAGTAAATGATAGTAAAAGGGTCACATACCTTGTGCCTGGGGTAGTACTAGCATAGATATAACTATCAGAATATAGTACTCCATTCAGTAATTGATAGTAAAAGGGTGACATACCTTGTGCCTGGGGTGGTCATAGCATAGATATAACTATCAGAATATAGTACTGCATCCAGTAACTGATAGTAAGGGTGACATACCTTGTGCCTGGGGTGGTCATAGCATAGATATAACTACCAGAATATAGTACTCCATCCAGTAACTGATAGTAAAAGAGTGACATACCTTGTGCCTCGGGTGGTCATAACATAGATATAACTATCAGAATATAGTACTCCATTCAGTAACTGATAGTGAGGGTGACATACCTTGTGCCTGGGGTGGTCATACCATAGATATAACTATCAGAATATAGTACTGCCTTCAGTAATTGACAGAAAAAGGGTGACATACCTTGTGCCTGGGGTGGTCATAGCATAGATATAACTATCAGAATATAGTACTCCATTCAGTAATTGATAGTGAGGGTGACATACCTTGTGCCTCGGGTGGTCATAACATAGATATAACTATCAGAATATAGTACCCCATTCAGTAATTGATAGTGAGAGTGACATACCTTGTGCCTGGGGTGGTCATAGCATAGATATAACTATCAGAATATAGTACTCCATTCAGTAATTGATAGAAAAAGGGTGACATACCATGTGCCTGGGGTGGTCATAGCATAGATATAACTGTCAGAATATAGTACTGCATTCAGTAATTGATAGTAAAATTGTGACATACCTTGTGCCTGGGGTGGTCATAGCATAGGTATAACTATCAGAATATAGTACTGCATTCAGTAATTGATGGTGAGGGTGACATACCTTGTGCCTTGGGTGGTGATAGCATAGATATAACTATCAGAATATAGTACTCCATTCAATAATTGATGGTGAGGGTGACATACCTTGTGCCTGGGCTAGTCATTGCGCAGATATAACTATCAAAATATAGTACTCCATTCAGTAATTGATGGTAAAAGGGTGACACCTTGTGCCTGGAGTGGTCATAGCATAGATATAACTATCAGAATATAGTACTCCATTCAGTAAATGATAGTAAAAGGGTCACATACCTTGTGCCTGGGGTAGTACTAGCATAGATATAACTATCAGAATATAGTACTCCATTCAGTAATTGATGGTGAGGGTGACATACCTTGTGCCTGGGGTGGTCATAGCATAGATATAACTATCAGAATATAGTACTGCATTCAGTAATTGATAGTGAGGGTGACATACCTTGTGCCTGGGGTGGTCATAGCATAGATATAACTATCAGAATATAGTACTCCGTTCAGTAATTGATGGTGAGGGTGACATACCTTGTGCCTGGGGTGGTCATAGCACAGATATAGCTATCAAAATATAATACTCCATTCAGTAATTGATAGTAAAAGGGTGACATACCTTGTGCCTGGGGTGGTCATAGCATAGATATAACTATCAGAATATAGTACTCCATCCAGTAACTGATAGTAAAAGCATGACATACCTTGTGCCTGGGGTGGTTATAGCATAGATATAACTATCAGAATATAGTACTCCATCCAGTAACTGATAGTAAAAGCATGACATACCTTGTACCTGGGGTGGTCATAGCATAGATATAACTATCAGAATATAGTACTCCAGCCAGTAACTGATAGTAAAAGGGTGACCTACCTTGTACCTGTGGTGGTCATAGCATAGATATAACTGCCAGAATATAGTACTGCATCCAGTAACTGATAGTAAGGGTGACATACCTTGTGCCTGGGGTGGTGATAGCATAGATATAACTATCAGAATACAGTACTGCATCCAGTAACTGATAGAAAAAGGGTGACATACCTTGTGCCTGGGGTGGTCATAGCATAGATATAACTATCTGAATATAGTACTCCATTCAGTAACTGATAGTAAGGGTGACATACCTTGTGCCTGGGGTGGTCATAGCATAGATATAACTATCAGAATATAGTACTGCATCCAGTAACTGATAGTAAGGGGGACATACCTTGTGCCTGGGGTGGTCATAGCATAGATATAACTTCCAGAATATAGTACTCCATCCAGTAACTGATAGTAAAAGAGTGACATACCTTGTGCCTCGGGTGGTCATAGCATAGATATAACTATCAGAGTATAGTACTCCAACCACATTTCTTGGTTCCCCCCTTTTTTCCTTCTTTATTTACCTCTACCTTCCTCTCCAACAACCATTTCAGGTTGGAACCATTCTTGTGCACAAAATTGGGTTCTGTCCCCACTATCCTTAATATTTCACTGTCAGCCTTTAACACAGCCCAATTTCTTTGGATAATATCCTTTATATCCCTACAGTGAGAAGAATATTGTAAAACACACGCCTTCTTGAACCTATTGTCTGTCCCTCTAACATTTGGGGTCCCATTGGTTACATTTAATTGTCCGGACCCTAAGCCTAGAAGTGGCATGTACTTTCTTCCCCATTCCTTCCTCACGTACTCGCTAGCATCGTTAATCATATCCTTGGGATACCCTCTTTCCAGAAAAAAATTTTTTACCTTCTTAAGTTCTTCCTCCAAGTCTTTACCATTGGAGGTCATCCGTGCTACCCGAATACATTGCCCCTTAATGATGTTCCTTTTTTGGATCCAGGGGTGATTGCTGGAAAAATGTAAATAGGAATTGCTAAAGGTTTCTTTCCTATATATATTGGACTTAAATTCTACATTTGCAATAGTTATCCTCACATCCAAATATGGGATGGTAGTCTTATTTTTGTTAAAGGTAAACTTAAAGTTCTCACTACAGGTATTAAGATAACCACAAAACAGTTCTAACTCGTCACTACTACCCTTCCAAAGTACAAAGATATCATCCAAGAAGCGTAGGTAGCAGGTGACAAACTTGTACCATTCAGATTTAATGATGTATTCCTTTTCCCAATCATAAACAACAAGATTGGCATATATGGGGGCACAAGCGGCCCCCATTGCCACTCCCTTGGTCTGTTGATGGTATTCCCCCTCATAATAGATGTAATTATGGGCCAAAACTGTTTCCATAAATTCAAGTAACAAAATACTTCTGTCACCAGCTACCACTCCCAAGCTTTGAATACTCTCGTGAAATCTCTGTAAGCCTTCCTCCTTTGGTATGTTAGAAAAAAGATCTATGACATCAATAGTCACTAACCAATTCACCCCTTTGGCCAATCCGGTTCAAGCCTACCAAGAAAATCCCACGAATCTACCAAATGTGGTATTTTCCTTAAAGATGGCTTAAGCCATTTGTCAATAACCTTCCCGAAAGGGAAGGTTTTAGCCTGGCTACCCGAGATAATAGGCCTGAAAGGTGGATTGTGGATGTCCTTGTGGACTTTAGGAATACCGACAATAGTCCCTATTATCGGATTCTCCACTTTCAAAAACTTGTACTGTTCCATGTCAATTCTTTCCTCTAACAATAAATCTTCTAACATCAAGTCCACTTTGTGATATCCTATATGTACCTCATTTCTAGAGGAAATCACATATTTACCAGATTTAAGCAACAAATCCATTATTTTATTTTTATAATCATTTGCAGGGAAAAGTACAACCCCTCCCCCCTTGTCCGGTTTCATTATCCGTGTGCTCTTATCCTGCTGTAATTCCTTCAATATGACCTGTTCTTCCTTAGTTAGATTAAACCTCTTCCGACAGTGACTCTGTTTACTATATTTATAAATGTCTTGGGTTACAAGTTTCTCAAAAGTGTCCAACAGTTTATTGAGGGGTGGTGTATAAGTACTAATAGTTCTAAACTCATTTTGAGCCTGCTCCGACCCATCATATTTCACGCTCAAATTAAGTTTCCTCACAAACTTTTTGACGTCCATTATATTATCCACTGTGTTAAAGGGTGCATGGGGTATATATTTCATCCCCTTGGATAGAAGTGTAAAATGTTCCTTTCTTAACTTAACATCAGTATAATTATATATGTAAAAATTATCAAATGAACTAACAATTTCATTTATCTTGACAATCTCTTGAGGGGGTTCCGTGGGGCCAGACTGTAATACCATCGTCACCTTCCCCCTTTTCTCCCCACAAATCCTTCCCTTCCTTGATTGTACATCCTTCGATCCCCATCCGTTCCCTTTCCTCCATCTAAAAAATCCCTATGATAAGGTTGATTGTAAAAATCATTAGAATCATAGTTGTTATACCTGTTTTGATTTTGGGACCGATAGGACTGTCTATTATTCGGGTGACCACTATGTATCCCCTTCCCCTTAAAGGTGTTACGTTTATCAGATCCATTGTTAAAATCATTCTTGTCCCATCTATACACATCACCTTTTTTATACTGTTCCAAATCCCTGTTAAACTTGTTGCATTTGCGTTCAAATTGTTTATCAACGCCTGCAACCCAGTTAAACTGTGAATCGTAGTACATCTCACACTCATCATATAACAGGTCATTCACAATCGTGTTGTTTAATTCATCCAACTCATTCAATAAAATGCATATACGTTGATCATTACATTCAATTATAAACTTCATAAATGAGAATCCAAACCCATCAAAAAGTTTAGAACATTCTTTTTTACTATTTTCGTCAAGTGTTATTCCCATGGGTACCTTAAAAAATCTTAGGCCCATGGGAACTATGCCTTTGTCAAGACAATTCTTGAGATATTTATTGTCCAATTGCAAACTCTTTAACACTTTCAACTTTTTCCCAAAGAGAAAAATGGTATCCTTTAAATTCTGCTCACCAAGTACCTCTTCATCTTTGTTACTAATAATACAACCCCCAGTGTCCCCAAATTCGCATTGTCCATCCAAAAATGTATTATAATTGAACCGCCTTTCCCCCTGTGCATTATTAGGAGGTGGCGGTTTTACAGTACCTTTGTCTTTACCATACGCCGAAAATGCGTATGTTTTCTTAGGCACTGTCCGCTTGGGCCTGGCACCGGACCAAATAAAGTCCCCATCCGATCCGTTTCTCCTGGTGGTTGCAGGGATACGGTTTTGTCCAATTTCTTCTGACCTCAATCGATTAAACGCAGAATTCCCCGTCTCGTCCCCGACAAGGCAGACACCATCTTTCTCCACACAACCCTCACGTCAGTTCCCTCCGCATGTTGACGTCACTGGTACGGCATCCACAGCCCTTGAATTGGGGTTAGGTTGAGACATCATCTCTATCAGTCGCGTAAGCTCACCTTTCATAATTGCCAATTCCGACTGCATTCCCCTTATTTCTTCATGCCTGGGGGAAAATATTGATGGCAATTCATCTAGCGAGTCCATCCTCGCTCCACAACTGTATAAAATAAAGCAACCAGGAACAGTCCACAATACCAAATAAAATTACTCCACTCCAGTTCCTGAAAGTGTAGGGCGTCCTCACAGCACGACAATGCAGGCAGTTGAGTGTACTTAAAACTCCTTTATTCACACTTATAACACGTTAAGCGCTTTCATCACACAGTGACTTCATCAGAACAACTTCAACAGTATATTACACATCCTTATATATCCATTGAATGTCACATGACACAAATTGCCCACACCTCCTAACATAATTATCACTTAATTAAACACTTTTATTATAGGTTTAAAAACTACTCTTTGATACTACTGACTGCAACCTCACTGCTATAGACGCCCACACGAACCATCAATACATTTTCTCATCATATCATACAAATTAAAATATATAAAATGTAATAAACATCCTTTTTATATATATTATATACAAAAAGTTTTTTGTTAAAAAAAATATATATATAGTATGTATAAAAAATACAATTGATATGCAATAAATGTATACATGACACTTTCCTATCTCCCTAAAGGTAATTTCATACCCTACTGCCAGGCCACTTACTTTGCCAGCTCCATTACTACCTCTGTTTGTTGTATACCACTCCCATCCCCCATTCCTTACATTCATTCCTGTCAGCAATTGTCCAAAATGGGTTTAATGGATATGTGGTCATTAATTCCCGGATATACAGAAGCGTTTAATCTTATTTGCCACCTTACCTCCCTGTCGCTCACCACCTTTTTAGTGTCACCCCCTCTCACTTTGTCCTCGACCACTTCTAAAATTCCAAATTTAAATGACGAGCAGCCCGCACTATTTTTCAAGTGCCTCCAAAGGGCATTATTCTCATCATTCTTCCTTATGCTATAATAGTGGTCGTAAATTCTATTCCGTAAACACCTAATAGTTTTTCCCACGTAAAAGCAGGAGCACTGGGAGCAACTGGCCAAGTATACTAGATTCTTAGTCCTACAGTTCCCATTGGCAAAGGTAATTTTAGCTTTATTATAATTCTGTAATGTGATGTCTTTTCCTTCAAATATATACTGACATTGCTGGCAAGTGCCACATTTCTTGGGTTGTACTTTTCCCTGCAAATGATTATAAAAATAAAATAATGGATTTGTTGCTTAAATCTGGTAAATATGTGATTTCCTCTAGAAATGAGGTACATATAGGATATCACAAAGTGGACTTGATGTTAGAAGATTTATTGTTAGAGGAAAGAATTGACATGGAACAGTACAAGTTTTTGAAAGTGGAGAATCCGATAATAGGGACTATTGTCGGTATTCCTAAAGTCCACAAGGACATCCACAATCCACCTTTCAGGCCTATTATCTCGGGTAGCCAGGCTAAAACCTTCCCTTTCGGGAAGGTTATTGACAAATGGCTTAAGCCATCTTTAAGGAAAATACCACATTTGGTACGAGATTCGTGGGATTTTCTTGGTAGGCTTGAACCCGGATTGGCCAAAGGGGTGAATTGGTTAGTGACTATTGATGTCATAGATCTTTTTTCTAACATACCAAAGGAGGAAGGCTTACAGAGATTTCACGAGAGTATTCAAAGCTTGGGAGTGGTAGCTGGTGACAGAAGTATTTTGTTACTTGAATTTATGGAAACAGTTTTGGCCCATAATTACATCTATTATGAGGGGGAATACCATCAACAGACCAAGGGAGTGGCAATGGGGGCCGCTTGTGCCCCCATATATGCCAATCTTGTTGTTTATGATTGGGAAAAGGAATACATCTTTGAATCTGAATGGTACAAGTTTGTCACCTGCTACCTACGCTTCTTGGATGATATCTTTGTACTTTGGAAGGGTAGTAGTGACGAGTTAGAACTGTTTTGTGGTTATCTTAATACCTGTAGTGAGAACTTTAAGTTTACCTTTAACAAAAATAAGACTACCATCCCATATTTGGATGTGAGGATAACTATTGCAAATGTAGAATTTAAGTCCAATATATATAGGAAAGAAACCTTTAGCAATTCCTATTTACATTTTTCCAGCAATCACCCCTGGATCCAAAAAAGGAACATCATTAAGGGGCAATGTATTCGGGTAGCACGGATGACCTCCAATGGTAAAGACTTGGAGGAAGAACTTAAGAAGGTAAAAAAATTTTTTCTGGAAAGAGGGTATCCCAAGGATATGATTAACGATGCTAGCGAGTACGTGAGGAAGGAATGGGGAAGAAAGTACATGCCACTTCTAGGCTTAGGGTCCGGACAATTAAATGTAACCAATAGGACCCCAAATGTTAGAGGGACAGACAATAGTTTCAAGAAGGCGTGTGTTTTACAATATTCTTCTCACTGTAGGGATATAAAGGATATTATCCAAAGAAATTGGGCTGTGTTAAAGGCTGACAGTGAAATATTAAGGATAGTGGGGACAGAACCCAATTTTGTGCACAAGAATGGTTCCAACCTGAAATGGTTGTTGGAGAGGAAGATAGAGGTAAATAAAGAAGGAAAAAAGGGGGGAACCAAGAAATGTGGCACTTGCCAGCAATGTCGGTATATATTTGAAGGAAAAGACATCACATTACAGAATTATAATAAAGCT
The DNA here is from genome assembly GCF_019279795.1 of Protopterus annectens. Classification (NCBI taxonomy): domain Eukaryota; kingdom Metazoa; phylum Chordata; order Ceratodontiformes; family Protopteridae; genus Protopterus; species Protopterus annectens. Next base: position 1,505,618,441 of record NC_056726.1, read on the forward strand.
AAAATTACCTTTGCCAATGGGAACTGTAGGACTAAGAATCTAGTATACTTGGCCAGTTGCTCCCAGTGCTCCTGCTTTTACGTGGGAAAAACTATTAGGTGTTTACGGAATAGAATTTACGACCACTATTATAGCATAAGGAAGAATGATGAGAATAATGCCCTTTGGAGGCACTTGAAAAATAGTGCGGGCTGCTCGTCATTTAAATTTGGAATTTTAGAAGTGGTCGAGGACAAAGTGAGAGGGGGTGACACTAAAAAGGTGGTGAGCGACAGGGAGGTAAGGTGGCAAATAAGATTAAACGCTTCTGTATATCCGGGAATTAATGACCACATATCCATTAAACCCATTTTGGACAATTGCTGACAGGAATGGATGTAAGGAATGGGGGATGGGAGTGGTATACAACAAACAGAGGTAGTAATGGAGCTGGCAAAGTAAGTGGCCTGGCAGTAGGGTATGAAATTACCTTTAGGGAGATAGGAAAGTGTCATGTATACATTTATTGCATATCAATTGTATTTTTTATACATACTACATATATATATTTTTTTAACAAAAAACTTTTTGTATATAATATATATAAAAAGGATGTTTATTACATTTTATATATTTTAATTTGTATGATATGATGAGAAAATGTATTGATGGTTCATGTGGGCGTCTATAGCAGTGAGGTTGCAGTCAGTAGTATCAAAGAGTAGTTTTTAAACCTATAATAAAAGTGATTAATTAAGTGATAATTATGTTAGGAGGTGTGGGCAATTTGTGTCATGTGACATTCAATGGATATATAAGGATGTGTAATATACCGTTGAAGTTGTTCTGATGAAGTCACTGTGTGATGAAAGCGCTTAACGTGTTATAAGTGTGAATAAAGGAGTTTTAAGTACACTCAACTGCCTGCATTGTCGTGCTGTGAGGACGCCCTACACTTTCAGGAACTGGAGTGGAGTAATTTTATTTGGTATTGTGGACTGTTCCTGGTTGCTTTATTTTATATAGATATAACTATCAGAATATATTACTCCATTCAGTAATTGATAGTAAAAGGGTCACATACCTCGTGCCTGTGGTGGTAATAGCATAGACATAACTATCAGAATATAGTACTCCATTCAGTAATTGATAGTAAAAGGGTGACATACCTTGTGCCTGGGGTGGTCATAGCATAGATATAACTATCAGAATATAATACTCCATTCAATAATTGATAGTAAAAGGGTGACATACCTTGTGCGTGTGGTGGTCATAGCATAGATATAACTATCAGAATATAGTACTCCATTCAGTAATTGATAGTAAAAGAGAGACATACCTTGTGCCTGGGGTGGTCATAGCATAAATATAACTATCAGAATATAGTACTCCATTCAGTAATTGATTGTAAAAGGGTGACATACCTTGTGCCTGGGGTGGTCATAGCATAGATATTATTTTCAGAATATAGTACTGCATTCAGCAACTGATAGCAAAAGGGTGACTTATCTTGTGCCTGGGGTGGTCATAGCATAGATATAACTATCAGAATATAGTACTCCATTCAGTAATTGATGGTGAGGGTGACATTCCTTGTGCCTGGGATGGTCATAGCCTAGATATAACTATCAGAATATAGTACTGCATTCAGTAATTGATGGTAAAAGGGTGACATACCTTGTGCCTGGGGTGGTCATAGCATAGATATAACTATCAGAATATAACAATCGGTCCAAACATGGGGGAGTACTGTGTGTAACTACGTTTCCTATTACTGTCTGTGTTGCTTGTGTAACATGTTCTGTTTTAGCATAGATTTTGGACATATGTACTGTTGGATGTATAGCATAGATATAACTATCTGAATATAGTACTCCATTCAGTAACTGATAGTAAGGGTGACATAACTTGTCCCTCGGGTGGTCATAACATAGATATAACTATCAGAATACAGTACTCCATCCAGTAACTGATAGTAAAAGGGTGACACACCTTGTACCTGTGGTGGTCATAGCATAGACATAACTATCAGAATATAGTACTCCATCCAGTAACTGATAGTAAAAGCATGACATACCTTGTGCCTGGGGTGGTCATAGCATAGATATAACTATCAGAATATAGTACTCCATCCAGTAACTGATAGTAAAAGGGTGACATACCTTGTACCTGTGGTGGTCATAGCATAGACATAACTATCAGAATATAGTGCTCCATCCAGTAACTGATAGTAAAAGCATGACATACCTTGTGCCTGGGGTGGTCATAGCACAGACATAACTATCAGAATACAGTACTCCATCCAGTAACTGATAGTAAAAGGGTGACATAACTTGTGCCTCGGGTGGTCATAACATAGATATAACTATCAGAATATAGTACTCCATCCAGTAACTGATAGTAAAAGCATGACATACCTTGTGCCTGGGGTGGTCATAGCATAGATATAACTATCAGAATTTAGTACTCCATCCAGTAACTGATAGTAAAAGCATGACATTCCTTGTGCCTGGGGTGGTCATAGCATAGACATAACTATCAGAATATAGTACTGCATCCAGTAACTGATAGTAAGGGTGACATACCTTGTGCCTTTGGCGGTCATAGCATAGATATAACTATCAGAATACAGTACTGCATCCAGTAACTGATAGTAAAAGGGTGACATACCATGTGCCTGGGGTGGTCATAGCATAGATATAACTATCAGAATATAGTACTCCATCCAGTAACTGATAGTAAGGGTGACATACCTTGTACCTGTGGTGGTCATAGCATAAATATAACTAACAGAATACAGTACTGCATCCAGTAACTGATAGTAAAAGGTGACATACCATGTGCCTGGGGTGGTCATAGCATAGATATAACTAACAGAATACAGTACTGCATCCAGTAACTGATAGTAAAAGGGTGACATACCTTGTGCCTCGGGTGGTCATAGCATAGATATAACTATCAGAATATAGTACTCCATTCAGTAACTGATAGTAAGGGTGACATAACTTGTGCCTGGGGTGGTCCTAGCATAGATATAACTCAGAATATAGTACTCCATTCAGTAATTGATGGTGAGGGTGACATACCTTGTGCCTGGGGTGGTCATAGCATAGATATAACTGTCAGAATATAATACTCTATTCAGTAATTGAGAGTAAAAGGGTGACATACCTTGTGCCTTTGGTGGTCATAGCATTTATTTTATTTATTTTATTTTACATTTGTTGACCGGGCTAGTCTAGCTGGATATATGTCCATTTTCAGTAGAGGTCTGGGTAGAAAAGCTCCATGTGCAAAACAATATGAATAATACAATAGACAAAATATGACAGACCAAAAATAGAATAGAACAATATATAATAAAAAACATTTTAAGTATAATCACGAAAAAGTCTACAGAATAATAGAAAAAAAAACACATTTAAAATATGGTCATGAAAAAGTCTACAGAAGAATATATGCAATGTATACGACGGTAAAGCAGTTAAACAATGATGATAATAAAGAAGTAGTTATGAAGAATTCAGTCACAGGATTCATAGTAAGCAGCTTTAGAAGGGAAGGGTAGATGATACAGGTAGTTGTAGTAAGAAGAAACAGCAGTTAGTCAGGGATAACACAGGAACATAACCAGTGTTTCTTGAGATGAAGCTTGAGCTTCCTTTTGAAAAGTTTATGAGAGCAGAGAGTAGTAAGTTCAGTGGGTAGAAGACTCCATAGCTTACCAACGGTGTTACAGAAGAGGGAGTCACCTGCTACATTGTTAGCTCTGCAGGTGTTAACCAGTAGTTTATTAGCAGAGCGTAAGTTTTTAGGATTATGGTAGAGGGTAAGTAGGCTTGAGAATATAGGAGTATTAGTGGGTTGATACATTCTTTTATGGGCAATAGTAAGCTGTGAAAAATGAAGATGCTGCAGAAACTCTAACCAATTGAGTTGTATAAGATTTAGACAGTGGTGAGTTCGGAAAGGAGAGGCAGCAACAAATCTGGCAATATTATTATAGGATACAGTCAGCTTGTGAATGTTGGTTTTAGAAAGGTTTGTATAGATGGGTGAGGCATAGAGTAGATTAGAACTGAGATGAGTTCTGGCTATAGCAGTCCTGGCTGTTGGAGCAAGAAAGGGTTTGATTCTATAGAGGGATCCAAGTTTCTTGTTGAGTGTTTTTATTGTACTATTAATATGTGTGTCAAAGTTGAGGTTATTGTCAATAGTTATTCCTAGCAGCTTGGTAGTTGGGTCTGGAGAGACAACAGTGCCATTGTTAGATGTAAGTGTAAATTCTACGGGGGTGGACTTACGTGTTGGGGAGAACAGTAGCAGTTTTGTTTTCTTAGGATTTAGGAGGAGACAGCAGTTTGTAAACCATTGTTCCACAGTATTAAATGCATTCTGGGTGATGGTCTGCAGTTCAATTTGAGAAGTAGCTGAGCAGATAATAGTGGAGTCATCTGCGTACTGAATGCAGGTAGAATGAGGAATTGCTGAGTGAAGGTCATTAATATAGATGGAAAATAGGAGCGGCCCTAATATGGAGCCCTGAGGGACACCAAGGGAGATAGGTAGGAGATTTGATAGATTATTGTGCCAGAGTACCGCTTGTTTTCTGTTATTAAGGTAAGATTTGAACCAGTTGATGGTTAATGGGTCAAGGGACAGAGATTGCATGATATGCAAGAGCAGTTGGTGATGAACCATGTCGAAGGCTTTGGATAAATCAATGAATACGGCAGAGGAATGAAAGCCGTTGTTACAATTATTGTTAATACAATCTGTAAATGATAGCAGGGTAGTGGTGGTACTATGGTAAGGTCTGAAGCCATGTTGACAGTTAGCCAGTAGCTTATTTTGGAGAAGGTGGTTTAGAAGTTGTTTCTGAATACATTTTTCCATAATTTTTGCTAGGGGAGATAGCAAGGCTATGGGACAAAAATTAGAGAAATCATTTGAGTTCCCACCTTTGTGTGGAGGAATAATATAAGACATTTTCCAGATGGTCGGGACATTTCCTTCACTAATGGTTCTGTTGATAAGAATGGATACAGGGTAGGCTATAGATTTGGCTCCTATTTGAAGGTATTCTGCTGGGAGATGGTCAGCTGAGGGGGTGGAAGGTTTAAGTTTTATTAGAAGAGAGCAAATAGTAGACGTAGACACTGGTTGCAATAGAAAGGAAGGAGGAGGATTTACAGAAGAATTAGTCAGGTTTGCGGTGTCTGGTGTAAAATGGCTAGCAAGAGATTGGATGGCATTGGTAAAAAAGGAGTTAAAGGAGTTGGCAGTGTGAGTGGGATTATCTGGGTTGGAGCCTAGGGGGTTGGGGGTGACTGATTGTCCTGGATGAAGAAGTTTGTTAATGCTGTTCCAGAACATTTGAGGTTAATTAAGATGGGTTTGTTGTATTTGGAGGTAAAAGTTCTTTTTATCTACCACTATGGCTTTTTTTGTATAATTTCTTAGTTGTCTGAAAATTAAGTGATCTAATGGGTTTTTGGTAGAACACCACTTCACCCAGGCTTTGTTTCTCAGATGGATTTTATGCCTTGAAGGGTTAGCATAGATGTAACTATCAGAATATAGTACTGCATTCATTAATTGATAGTAAAAGGGTGACATACCTTGTGCCTGGGATGGTCATAGCATAGATATAACTATCAGAATATAGTACTGCATTCAGTAATTGATGGTGAGGGTGACATACCTTGTGCCTTGGGTGGTCATAGCATAGATATAACTATCAGAATATAGTACTCCATTTAGTAATTGATAGTAAAAGGGTGACATACCTTGGCCTGGGGTGGTCATAGCATAGATATAACTATCAGAATATAGTACTCCATTCAGTAACTGATAGTGAGGGTGACATACCTTGTGCCTGGGGTGGTCATAGCATAGATATAACTGACAGAATATAGTACTCCATTCAGTAATTGATAGTAAAAGGGTGACATACCTTGAGCCTGGGGTGGTCATTGCATAGACATAACTATCAGAATACAGTACTCCATCTAGTAACTAATAGTAAAAGGGTGACATACCTTGTACCTGTGGTGGTCATAGCATAGACATAACTATCAGAATATAGTACTCCATCCAGTAACTGATAGTAAAAGCATGACATACCTTGTGCCTGGGGTGGTCATAGCACAGACATAACTATCGGAATACAGTACTCCATCCAGTAACTGATAGTAAAAGCATGACATACCTTGTGCCTGGGGTGGTCATAGCACAGATATAACTATCAGAATATAGTACTCCATCCAGTAACTGATAGTAAAAGGGTGACATACCTTGTACCTGTGGTGGTCATAGCATAGACATGACTATCAGAATATAGTACTCCATCCAGTAACTGATAGTAAAAGCATGACATACCTTGTGCGTGGGGTGGTCATAGCACAGACATAACTATCAGAATACAGTACTCCATCCAGTAACTGATAGTAAAAGGGTGACATACCTTGTACCTGTGGTGGTCATAGCATAGACATAACTATCAGAATATAGTACTCCATCCAGTAACTGATAGTAAAAGCATGACATACCTTGTGCCTGGGGTGGTCATAGCATAGATATAACTATCAGAATATAGTACTCCATCCAGTAACTGATAGTAAAAGGGTGACATACCTTGTACCTGTGGTGGTCATACCATAGACATAACTATCAGAATATAGTACTGCATCCAGTAACTGATAGTAAAAGCATGACATACCTTGTGCCTGGGGTGGTCATAGCACAGACATAACTATCAGAATACAGTACTCCATCCAGTAACTGATAGTAAAAGGGTGACATAACTTGTGCCTTGGGTGGTCATAACATAGATATAACTATCAGAATATAGTACTCTATCCAGTAACTGATAGTAAAAGCATGACATACCTTGTGCCTGGGGTGGTCATAGCATAGATATAACTATCAGAATATAGTACTCCATCCAGTAACTGATAGTAAAAGCATGACATACCTTGTGCCTGGGGTGGTCATAGCATAGATATAACTTTCAGAATATAGTACTCCATCCAGTAACTGATAGTAAAAGCATGACATACCTTGTGCCTGGGGTGGTCATAGCATAGATATAACTATCAGAATATAGTACCCCATCCAGTAACTGATAGTAAAAGCATGACATACCTTGTGCCTGTGGTGGTCATAGCATAGACATAACTATCAGAATATAGTACTGCATCCAGTAACTGATAGTAAGGGTGACATACCTTGTGCCTGGGGTGGTCATAGCATAGATATAACTATCAGAATACAGTACTGCATCCAGTAACTGATAGTAAAAGGGTGACATACCATGCGCCTGGGGTGGTAATAGCATAGATATAACTATCAGAATATAGTACTCCATCCAGTAACTGATAGTAAGGGTGACATACCTTGTACCTGTGGTGGTCATAGCATAGATATAACTATAAGAATATAGTACTCCATCCAGTAACTGATAGTAAAAGGGTGACATACCATGTGCCTGGGGTGGTCATAGCATAGATATAACTAACAGAATACAGTACTGCATCCAGTAACTGATAGTAAAAGGGTGACATACCTTGTGCTTGGGGTAGTCATAGCATAGATATAACTATCAGAATATAGTACTCCATCCAGTAACTGATAGTAAAAGGGTGACATACCATGTGCCTGGCGTGGTCATAGCATAGATATAACTAACAGAATACAGTACTGCATCCAGTAACTGATAGTAAAAGGGTGACATACCTTGTGCCTGGGGTAGTCATAGCATAGATATAACTATCAGAATATAGTACTCCATCCAGTAACTGATAGTAAAAGGGTGGCATACCATGTGCCTGGGGTGGTCATAGCATAGATATAACTATCAGAATATAGTACTCCACCCAGTAACTGATAGTAAAAGGGTGGCATACCATGTGCCTGGGGAGGTCATAGCATAGATATAACTAACAGAATACAGTACTGCATCCAGTAACTGATAGTAAAAGGGTGACATACCTTGTGCCTGGGGTGGTCATAGCATAGATATAACTATCAGAATATAGTACAGCATCCAGTAACTGATAGTAAGGGTGACATACCTTGTGCCTGGGGTGGTCATAGCATAGATATAACTACCAGAATATAGTACTCCATCCAGTAACTGATAGTAAAAGAGTGACATACCTTGTGCTGCGGGTGGTCATAGCATAGATATAACTATCAGAATATAGTACTCCATTCAGTAACTGATAGTAAGGGTGACATAACTTGTGCCTGGTTTGGTCCTAGCATAGATATAACTATCAGAATATAGTACTCCATTCAGTAATTGATGGTGAGGGTGACATACCTTGTGCCTGGGGTGGTCATAGCATAGATATAACTGTCAGAATATAATACTCTATTCAGTAATTGAGAGTAAAAGGGTGACATACCTTGTGCCTTTGGTGGTCATAGCATTTATTTTATTTTACATTTGTTGACCGGGCTAGTCTAGCTGCATATATATCCATTTTCAGTAGAGGCCTGGGGAGAAAAGCTCCATGTGCAAAACAATATGAATAATACAATAGACAAAATATGACAGACCAAAAATAGAATAGAGCAATATATAATAAAAAACATTTTAAGTATGGTCACGAAAAAGTCTACAGAATAATAGAAAAAAAAACACATTTAAAATATGGTCATGAAAAAGTCTACAGAAGAATATATGCAATGTATACGACGGTAAAGCAGTTAAACAATGATGATAATAAAGAAGTAGTTATGAAGAATTTAGTCACAGGATTCATAATAAGCGGCTTTAGAAGGGAAGGGTAGCTGATGCAAGTGGTTGTAGTGAGAAGAAACAGCAGTTAGTCAGGGGATAACACAGGAACATAACCAGCGTTTTTTGAGATGAAGCTTGAGCTTCTTTTTGAAAAGTTTATGAGAGCAGAGAGTTGTAAGTTCAGTGGGTAGAAGATTCCATAGCTTACCAACGGTGTTATAGAAGAGGGAGTCGCCTGCTACATTGTTAGCTCTGCATGTGTTAACCAGTAGTTTATTAGCAGAACGTAAGTTTTTAGGATTATGGTAGAGGGTAAGTAGGCTTGAGAGTATAAGAGTATTCGAGGGTTGATACATTCTTTTATGGGCAATAGTAAGCTGTGAAAAATGAAGATGTTGCAGAAACTCTAACCAATCGAGTTGTATAAGATTTAGACAGTGGTGAGTTCAGAAAGGAGAGGCAGCAGCAAATCTGGCAATATTATTATAGGATACAGTCAGCTTGTGAATGTTGGTTTTAGAAAGGTTTGTATAAATGGGTGAGGCATAGAGTAGAGTAGAAATGAGATGAGTTCTGGCTATAGCAGTCCTGGCTGTTGGAGTAAGAAAGGGTTTGATTCTATAGAGGGATCCAAGCTTCTTGTTGACTGTTTTTATTGTACTATTAATATGTGTGTCAAAGCTGAGGTTATTGTCAATAGTTATTCCTAGCAGCTTGGTAGTTGGGTCTGGAGAGACAACAGTGCCATTGTTAGATGTAAATGTAAATTCTATGGGGGTGGACTTACGTGTTGAGGAGAACAGTAGCAGTTTTGTTTTCTTAAGATTTAGGAGGAGACAGCAGTTTGTAAACCATTGTTCCACAGTATTAAATGCATTCTGGGTGATGGTCTGCAGTTCAATTTGAGAAGTAGCTGAGCAGATAATAGTGGAGTCATCTGCGTACTGAATGCAGGTAGAATGAGGAATTGCTGAGTGAAGGTCATTAATATAGATGGAAAATAGGAGCGGCCCTAATATGGAGCCCTGAGGGACACCAAGGGAGATAGGTAGGAGATTTGATAGATTATTGTGCCAGAGTACCACTTGTTTTCTGTTATTAAGGTAAGATTTGAACCAGTTGATGGTTAATGGGTCAAGGGACAGAGATTGCATGATATGCAAGAGCAGTTGGTGATGAACCATGTCGAAGGCTTTGGATAAATCAACGAATACTGCAGAGGAATGAAAGCCGTTGTTACAATTATTGTTAATAGAATCTGTAAATGATAGCAGGGCAGTGGTGGTACTATGGTAAGGTCTGAAGCCATGTTGACAGTTAGCCAGTAGCTTATTTTGGAGAAGGTGGTTTAGAAGTTGTTTCTGAATACATTTTTCCATAATTTTTGCTAGAGGAGATAGCAAGGCTATGGGACGAAAATTAGAGAAATCATTTGAGTTCCCACCTTTGTGTAGAGGAATAATATAAGAAATTTTCCAGATGGTCGGGACATGTCCTTCACTAATGGTTCTGTTGATAAGAATGGATATAGGGTAGGCTATAGATTTGGCTCCTATTTGAAGGTATTCTGGTGGGAGATGGTCAGCTGAGGGGGTGGAAGGTTTAAGTTTTATTAGAAGAGAGCAAATAGTAGAAGTAGACACTGGTTGCAATAGAAAGGAAGGAGGAGGATTTACAGAAGAATTAGGCAGGTTTATGTGTCTGGTGTAAGATGGCTAGCAAGAGATTGGATGGCATTGGTAAAGAAGGAGTTAAAGGAGTTGGCAGTGTGAATGGGATTATCTGGGTTGGAGCCTAGGGGGTTGGGGGTGACTGATTGTCCTGGATGAAGAAGTTTGTTAATGCTGTTCCAGAACATCTGAGGTTTATTAAGATGGGTTTGCTGTATTTGGAGGTAAAAGTTCTTTTTATCTACCACTATGGCTTTTTTTGTATAATTTCTTAGTTGTCTGAAAATTAAGTGATCTAATGGGTTTTTGGTAGAACGCCACTTCACCCAGGCTTTGTTTCTCAGATGGATTTTATGCCTTGAAGGGTTAGCATAGATGTAACTATCAGAATATAGTACTGCATTCATTAATTGATAGTAAAAGGGTGACATACCTTGTGCCTGGGATGGTCATAGCATAGATATAACTATCAGAATATAGTACTCCATTTAGTAATTGATAGTAAAAGGGTGACTTACCTTGTGCCTGGGGTGGTCATAGCATATATATAACTATCAGAATATAGTACTCCATTCAGTAATTGATATTAAAAGGGTGACTTACCTTGTGCCTGGGGTGGTCATAGCACAGATATAACTACCAGAATATAGTACTGCATTCAGTAATTGATAGAAAAAGGGTGACATACCTTGTGCCTGGGGTGGTCATAGCATAGATATAACTATCTGAATATAGTACTCCATTCAGTAACTGATAGTAAGGGTGACATACCTTGTGCCTGGGGTGGTCATAGCATAGATATGACTACCAGAATATAGTACTCCATCCAGTAACTGATAGTGAGGGTGACATACCTTGTGCCTCGGGTGGTCATAACATAGATATAACTATCAGAACATAGTGCTCCATTCAGTAACTGATAGTGAGGGTGACATACCTTGTGCCTGGGGTGGTCATAGCATAGATATAACTATCAGAATATAGTACTCCATTCAGTAATTGATAGTAAAAGGGTGACATACCTTGTGCCTGGGGTGGTCATAGCATAGATATAACTGTCAGAATATAGTACTCCATCCAGTAACTGATAGTAAAAGCATGACATATCTTGTGCCTGGGGTGGTCATAGCATAGATATAACTATCTGAATATAGTACTGCATTCAGTAATTGATAGTAAATGGGTGACATACCTTGTGCCTGGGGTGGTCATAGCATAGATATAACTATCAGAATGTAGTACTCCATCCAGTAACTGATAGCAAAAGGGTGACATACCTTGTGCCTGGGGTGGTCATAGCATAAATATAACTATCAGAATATAGTACTCCATTCAGTAACTGATAGTAAAAGGGTGACATACCTTGTGCCTTGGGTGGTCATAGCATAGATATAACTTACCAGAATATAGTACTCCATTCAGTAAATGATAGTAAAAGGGTCACATACCTTGTGCCTGGGGTAGTACTAGCATAGATATAACTATCAGAATATAGTACTCCATTCAGTAATTGATGGTGAGGGTGACATACCTTGTGCCTGGGGTGGTCATAGCATAGATATAACTATCAGAATATAGTACTCCATTCAGTAATTGATAGTAAAAGGGTGACATACCTTGTGCCTGGGGTGGTCATAGCATAGATATAACTATAAGAATATAGTACTCCATTCAGTAATTGATAGTAAAAGGGTGACATACCTTGTGCCTGGGGTGGTCATAGCATAGATATAACTATCAGAATATAGTACTCCATTCAGTAACTGATAGTGAGGGTGACATACCTTGTGCCTGGGGTGGTTATAGCATAGATATAACTACCAGAATATAGTACTCCATTCAGTAATTGATAGTAAAAGGGTGACATACCTTGTGCCTGGGGTGGTCATAGCATAGATATAACTATCAGAATATAGTACTGCATTCAGTAATTGATAGTGAGGTTGACATGCCTTGTGCCTGGGGTGGTTATAGCATAGATATAACTACCAGAATATAGTACTCCATTCAGTAATTGATAGTAAAAGGGTGACATACCTTGTGCCTGGGGTGGTCATAGCATAGATATAACTATCAGAATATAGTACTGAATTCAGTAATTGATGGTAAAAGGCTGACATACCTTATGCCAGGGGTGGTCATAGCATAGATATAACTGTCAGAATATAGTACTGAATTCAGTAATTGATAGTAAAAGGGTGACATACCTTGTGCCTGGGGTGGTCATAGCATAGATATAACTATCAGAATATAATACTGCATTCAGTAATTGATGGTAAACGGGTGACATATCTTGTGCCTGGGGTGGCCATAGCATAGATATAACTACCAGAATATAGTACTGCATTCAGTAATTGATAGTAAAAGGGTGACATACCTTGTGCCTGGGGTGGTTATAGCATAGATATAACTATCAGAATATAGTACTGCATTCAGTAATTGATAGTAAAAGGGTGACATACCTTGTGCCTGGGGTGGTCATAGCATAGATATACCTATCAGAATATAGTACTCCATTCAGTAATTGATAGTGAGGGTGACATACCTTGTGCCTGGGGTGGTCATAGCATAAATATAACTATCAGAATATACTACTCCATTCAGTAATTGATAGTGAGGGTGACATACTTTGTGCCTGGGGTGGTCATAGCATAGATATAACTATCAGAATATATTACTGCATTCAGTAATTGATGGTGAGGGTGACATACCTTGTGCCTGGGTTGGTAGTGAGGATGATGATGGAGAGCTGACTATGTGCGATACACACGGTTCACTCCCTATACATGGGAAAGTACAGGTAGTGTCATGTGTGTGAGTCGGAGAGAGGTATCAGTCCCTGAGTCCCTACAGGGTCAGTGTGTGAGGTATCAGTCCCTGGGTCCCTACAGGGTCAGTGTGTGAGGTATCAGTCCCTGGGACCCTACAGTGTCAGTGTGTGAGGTATCAGTCCCTGGGTCCCTACAGTGTCAGTGTGTGTGCGGAGAGAGGTATCAGTCCCTGGGTCCCTACAGTGGCAATGTGTGAGGTATCAGTCCCTGGGGCCCTACAGTGTCAGTGTGTGAGGTATCAGTCCCTGGGTCCCTACAGTGTCAGTGTGTGTGATATGCAGAGAGGTATCAGTCCCTGGGTCCCCACAGTGTCAGTGTGTGAGGTATCAGTCCCTGGGTCCCTACAGTGTCAGTGTGTGAGGTATCAGTCCTTGGGTCCCTACAGTTTCAGTGTGTGTCCTATGCATTGGCTCTTTGCCAAGGCATAGGCATACTAGGCACCCCTGTCTGTCTCTAGGGTCAGTCTCAGGAATTTCCTCCTCCAAGTTCCTCTGTGCCTGTGGTGACCTTGGCAATGGTGGTGGCCTCCTCGTGTTGTTCCTGCTGTGGCTGTTTCCACAGGATCATATTTTGTAGCATGGCACATACTGGGAACATTTGTCCACATGTAGCTGGAGAGTACTGCAAGGCTCCACTGGATATGTCAAGGCAGCAGAACTGTGACTTCTGCATCCCAAACACACACTCTAAAATAATTCTGGTTTGTGCATGTGCCTCATTATAGCATTCTTGTTCAGAGTTGTGTGCATTTCTGACTGGTGTAATCAGCAACAGCTCCAGTGCATTGCCAGCATCACCCACTAGATGGCCAGTTGGGATGTCCCCCCCTGGCAAACCCCTGACACAGCTGTGAGGAATTTTGCATGTGGGAGTCATGATAGCTTCCAGGGCTGCCAGCACACACTTGCATGATAATGTCCTGGGCATCGCACACAACCTGGCAGTTGATGGAAGGCAAGCACTTGCGGTTGATGTAGACTCTACCCCGCTCACCTGGTGGTGCTTTGATGTGGATGTCCATGTGGTCTCTGGCACCCAGTACTTGCGGGTATTGAACTACATGGAGGAGGAGACACATATTGCTAGTGAATTCCTCACAGGTGTTAGGGAAGTGGATGTGTTCATTAACATGTGGTAGCATGGCATCCAGGAACTGATGGAGTACTCTGGATGCAGATGCTGGTGACACCCCCATGATATCCCCAGTAGGTGCTTGGACAGTACCTGTAGCTAGTATTCTTAAGGCTACACATACCTTAGTATCCACAGGGATGGGTTCCCCTCTGTTTGTTCTGGATGTGAGGCGATGCTGCCACAGCTCCACAATTTGCTGACATATGTCCCTGTCTACCCTGTAACACTCTACAATCTCCAGGTCATGTAGCCCCTGATATGTCACCCTGGGTTTGAACACTCTCCTCTTCCACCTGGGTCTGCAGCAGTTGGCATCATTATCCTCCTCACCACCGTCAGCCTCCAGCATATGGTGATGTATTTGAGCAATGGCAGCCCCTAGCATTTTGTCAGTTTAAATTCCCAGGTTTACTCTGAATGTACGGAGTTTGTGGGGAAACGCAGACTGAGGGGTGTTTCCATACTTTCTAATGGTGTGATGCTTCTGCTGCCTGTCAGATTCACTGTTTCTGATTAATTCCCGATGCCAGCTTACTTGCTCATGGCTTGGATTTAGCCACTGTGAGTGTTAGACACATTACTGGTGATTTGCAGATGGTTGCCTTTATTCTGCTGTTGCCCTTTTTTGTAATTAATTTTTACTTGCATCTCCTCATATTTACAGCTCTGTTATATCTGCAGGGCCCATTCTGAGTTGCAAGACTCTCATAGTAGTGATTTCTACATCAGTTCACCTTTATTTTGAGCTGTTGCCCTTTAATTCTATTTTACATGTCCTCCCATCTTCAGCTCTGCAGCCACCTGTCAGCTGTATTATTCGAGTGCTTTCATTGGCCAGTTGTGGGTTGCAGACTCCCATTTTATTGGTTTGTACATCATTTCCCTTGTTTGGATACTTCCTTTGCCTTTTCCTTCTACGCTTCCTCTTCCAGCCTGTTGGTAGTGTAAACAGCAAGCTATGTCCCTCCCCTGAACATGCACACTCTCTTCAGTTCATGGAATATGAGTGCACAGCCTCAGACACGCCCACTCTCCTAGCTGTGCTTAGCTAAGCAGACACCAGGCAGCAGGGCTCCAATGTGCTTCCAGCAAGCATGACACACCCCCTTTTCTTGTTCCTTGCTCCTCCTATCAACACAATGGTGTTAGAGCACCTACACGGTTAGGTGCAGCCTGACAATTAGAAATTTTCCCCTCCAACCTGTGATTCAGTATAACTCCCATCATTTGCATAGGACTGACTGCTAATTCCTAGTAACTATACTCACACTGAGCCTTCCCCCTTAGGAAACATTATTCCCTAGTATTGCTTATGTATGCATGTCATTGACTATAATGGCAAAATCATGAATTGTGTGACAAAGGCTTATTTCACCTTTTTTGGTGTTTCTTGCCCAATCCCATTGGTGTGCCACTGCCCTATGCTTAAATGGCTGAAATCAGCCAAAAAAAAAAGTTATAATTTTATAATATTTCTTCTATTTTTCATGCCAATGGCCATATATTTGCAGTCTACACTATTCCTGCATGGACGCTTGCTTGCTTCCTGGATCACTAATTCACCTCATTTGCATGGTTTTCACCAGCAGATGGGGTAATTAGCATACAGGAGCTGTGTCCATGCAGGAATAGTGTAGCAATCCTCATGCACACACCGGGAGATCTATCCTGAATCGCTCGGGGGCTATACTGAGTGTAGCAGCTCTTGCATTATTCCTGCACACCATGCAGAGCTTGCTGAATCCTGGGGATAGGTATTTTTTGTGTAGTGTTTCTGCTTTTACTGATCCACATCATCACACACTGATGTGTTTTGTGCAGTTTTTCTGCTTTTACTGATCTACATCGTAACACATTGGTATGTTGACATAGTGTTTCTACTTTTACTGATTGACGTAATCACACATTGGTGTGTTTTTGTAGTGTTTCTGGTTTACTGCATCCACATTGTCACACATTGGTGTGTTTTGTGTAGTGTTTCTACATCTTTGCAATTATCTTGTTTGCTTCTTCTGTTCATTTGTTAATAAATTGTAGAGTCTTGACTGCTGTCCTGCTTAATAGAAAGTTGTATACATCCTTCTGCTTTGCACATCACCATGCTCCTATAATTGTGGGTTGGGCTGTGGGTTCATATCAGGCTTGCTTGTACATGTTTGAGGTATATTGCTACACTGAAATTCATACCTTCCCCACATTTATAATGGTTGTACATTTATTTTCCTTTCCTTTATGGCTTGCAGCACTATCAGAATGCACATATAATGCTGCCAGTTGGTGTATGAGGCATCAAAGAATATTGACACAGCGGGGTTAGTGGCATCCATGGTGCTTTCATGCTTTATAGCTGGCTTATTGCCTCTGGGCCCTTATCATAATGCCAAGTTTCCAAGTTTGTTCACCCTTCTTCATATCTCTGTGGTCCACCATAGCCGTGTGTATCAGCATCAGCCTTCTAACATCTCCTGCTGTGACTGTGGCCAAGCATCTGTGGAGGGGTTGGACCATTCCAAACAAGTGGTCTGCCCCAGATGCTGTTTTTGGTGTCTCTAGAGCTGCAGCACACAGTGGAGACTGTGGCTGAGCAGCCAATGGTGTGCTGGTCACCATCCTGCAATGCCTCCTGCAGAAAGTAGCACACCCATTGGATGAGCTGTTCAATGCAAAAAAGTCCACATGAGGTGAGTGTGGCCATTGACATTCGCTTCCAGGACCCAAGACCACTACCTACTTAGACCTAGTAACATCCTCCTGGACCAGTCTGTGGTTGACATACTACCTGTAACTCAAACTATCCTCAGCTATTTGTCTAGCTTTATTTATCTATGTTTCTCCAATGTCTTCTCCTCCTTGTGTGCTCACATTTAACCATATTGTCTATTTGTCAAAGCAGTAACAACTCAGAACACTACAGAGACACTTTAATGGCACACAAGCTTCACTTAAAATGTCAATAAACTTTTACAAGAATGCTTCATCAAGTGTTACAACTTCAAATTAAATGTTACTGCTTAAATGTATACAAAAATGTGAAAACCACATGACAACAGATTAGATTCTGCAATGTCATATAAAAATTATTTTAATTTCCTCAGTGATCTTGCTTTTAAAACACATTTTATATTAACTGCAGCATTTAATCCAGAGGTGTAATCATCTCTTAAAATACTTATTCATCTATACTCCATTTTCTCAAGTTTATTTAAAATATCACCCCATCTGCAGCCATTTAAAGAAACAGCTTCAATACCAAAAATGTAAAACAATCTTCTACACCCTCCCTCTAAATATTCTTAAACAAGGCATTGGTTTCATTGCTTCTTCTTGTATTGGATAATGACAGCAAATTCTCTCATTTAATTTGCAATTAGTTTCACCCCAATAAAATGTCAAATATGTCATACATGTAGCCAAATACACCACATTTGATGAATCATAAGTGACATAATACCTTAACTCATACCATAAAAGCAAGATCTCTGAGGAAATGAAAAGAATTATTAGATAATGCTTATAAACTGTAATCTATTGTCACGTGCTTTTCACATTTTTTACTTAAACAGCCATATTTACTTTGAATCTGTAACACTTGAAGCATTTTTGCAAAAGTTTGCTGATATTTTATGCAAAGTTTGTGCATCATTAAGTACCTCTGTGGTGTTTTGAGTGTTTGCTGGTTTGCTCTGTTGCTTGGCTTGACCTTGGTCTGCTGGAGCTCTCTCTAAGTGTGTCTGTTACCCACTGCTGCCTGACTAACTGCCTTTGTGGGTCACTTTAAGTCTAGCTAATTACCCAAAGCAAGAATCAAACCCCGCATATACACACACACACACACACACACACACACACACACACACACACACACACACACACACACACACACACACAGACAAACATACTCTAGTGTTCCCCAAACTGGCTTTACATTACACTGTTCCTTCTGTATTCACCCCCTTTCTTATTTTCCTGTACTGCATTTCGATCCTTTTTAATGACACCTGGTGTCAGGTGTGCTGAGCATCCCTACACTGCATCTTGGGACCCCCCTACACAGTACTTCCTTTGGTTGGTACACTGGCTTTTTGTCAATACAAGTGACAGTTCATATTTCCTGCAATGTCTCTCATTTGCATTCTTGTAAGTTTAGCATAATATTGTACAAGTTCCCAACCTTGTCATTCTTTTTATGCTTTTGGCCATGTTGCTTTGCTTCATTTTTATTATTTGTATTCTAACTGCAGCCTTAAAGCTCAGCGGTGTGCCTACTCATCCTATAGTCTAGCCATGTTTAAATCTGAGCATATTTAACTAGACTGTGTTGTCTACCTATGTGGCACTTGCGTTGAGACACATTAAATGTGCTGGACTATGAACCAGGCCTGTGTTGCGACAGAACGATGGCTTTCCTCTCCTTTGTGTATTTGTAGAAATGTACTTTTATCTAGGTCATCAGGGTTATTGACTGGGGATGGGTAAATGTAGCATGTACATGACTAACACATTGGAGTTTCATTCAGCCTAGAACATGAATAAATAAGTGCTATTACTTCAGGAGAGGGTTCCCTCACTTCATGTATACAGACATCAAAACTTCGGGTGGGGGGGGGTCCCTCACTTCATGTATACAGACATCATAACTTTGGGAGGGGGTTCCCTCACTTCAAGTATACATAATATCTCATCACTGCAGTTCCTCACTGAATCTTCACAGCTCTAGCGACATATGTCTTTATAATAGTACAAATTCATAAAATTGTTATTTAATATTTTAGAAGTAACTAAAGGTTAACATTCTAGAGTGAAGAAAATTCATAACGTCAGTAGATCAACAAAGAAAGTGTTTGTTTTTTTGGAAGAGTAACTGTAATGATGTCTTTTGGACGATATGCCAGATCAAAAACAGTCAAAGAATTGTAGGCGTACTAAATGTAAACAGCCCCAAATGTGCTCCATGAATAAAACAACTGATAACAGTCTCTGAGACTGAGACATTCAGACGCCGAAGGCTATTGACAGAAGGGGATTTTATACAATTTATTGACAATAAAAAGATCAGATGGAGATGGAATCACTGCATGAAATTAGAATTATAGAAATGAAATGATAATATAGAAAATACACAAATAGAAAAAGGTTTTAGAAGCTGAGTAAATATTTAGGCTGTAATTGCATGAACTCAGAGACAAGCTTGTTGCAATCACTGCCTTCATTTTCTAGTAAAAAACTGATAGACTCTTTAACATATGCTTTCTTCCAATTTCAGTTTACCAGATTTGCAGATGTTATGAGAGCACACTGATGTCAATATTTTTTGCAACATATTCTGTGTTCAGTTCTCTGGATATTAGCTTAGGCTGGCATGTGAGACAACTATAAAAAAATAATTAAAGTTCTACTGCATTTGAGGCAATGATATATAAAGAGTTTCTAAAACTTAACTGCAACATCCTGAGGCTGTTTTATGCAGCTAGCTGTACTATATAATTAAGCAACAAGGCATAGTGGATGCGGTTACCTTGAGATAATGGAGTCTGTCATGTGAGTTGGAATGTTTGGAGCTCAGTAAGGGTCATTATGCTCCTATTATGTACTCTTCTCAAAATAGCCTCAATGGTATTGTCAGACAGCTACAAAAAGAATTGCGTTTAATTATCTCAGCAGTGCATTGTAAGAATGGTGTGACAAGCCTGATGCAATAGAACACAACGCATCCTGCTACTAAAAATCAGGCATGAAAAGGAAAAATACTTTAAAACATTTATGAAAGTTGTCTTTCTTCAATCTGTTCAGAGCAACGATTACTGAATGTGGGTCTCAGTGACACTGAAAGAAATTAAAGTATGTCTGCTTGCTTAACGACACTGAAGCATGCCATTGTCTTCAAAGCTTGGACCTCATATAAAATACTAACAGTGATTTCAAATCTATGTTCTTTGTACTAGCATCATATTTTATAACACTGTAAAAAATAATGTTTATGGGTCAGTTTAATTACTGGAGGATGAAATAAATGCATTGTAAAGAAAACAAAATAGTTTGCCTGCATATGAATGAAGGTAACAAAAAAATACGATAAATATTAATAAAAATCAAACAGTTGCTAAAATATTCTGATTAGATTCTTAGAAAACATTGCAGACTTTAGGTGATTGAATTAACCGACACACTGGAAACATGGACAGAATCCCACACTTACCAAGCAACAGTGCAAACCATGGTCTCCTTTGAAGTAAAAATAAAACCCGGAACCCCTGCTAACCCTGGAATATTCAGGAACTACTCTAAAGCCATCTTCCTACTATTAAGTGATAACCTGGAAAATTTCAAGCCCCATAAACCATGAAAACACTGCTGCCTATGCAGAACTATTCACAGAACCCCTGTACAAGCATATTAATAGCTGCATAGAGGCAGCGGTAGCCACCAAGAACAAGTACAGAACTAACTCAAAAAACAAGCCTGGAGGAATCACAAAATTTGTAGGCTGTATAACAGAAGGAAGAAAATCACAGCAAAAATAAAGAGGTGCAATAGACAGCAGGATAAAAGCACTCTTATCAAACTAAACAAACAACTCAGAGGACAAATAAAGCCTACCAACACCAAATTTAAAGTAATTTTGGCCTCCCAGGCCAAGGATAATCACAAGGCATTATTTGGCTATGTCTGTAACCTCAAAGGCAACACTCAATTGTGTGCAGAGCTCATTGTAAATGGCGCCACCTATACTGAGCCAGAAGATGTAGCAAACCTCCTGGCCAACAAATTCAACTACAACTTTTCCCCTCTCTACCCATCAACCTTTGCTGAGGAAGTTCTATCAAATATAACTCCCCCTGTTGCACTAGGGAAGAGATCCTTAATGTTCTTTCTAAGACCAAAAACACTGCTTCAATGGGCCCAGACAATATCCCAGGATGCCTTCTAAATAGCATGAAAATGATCTATCAGGCCCTTTGGAATTGCTATTTAACTGCAGCCTCCAAAGAGGCTTCATACCTCATGAATGGAGAACAGCAACATTCATCCCTCTGCACAAAGGTGGACCATCTACAGATCCTGGAAAGTACAGACCCATAAGTCTCACTAGTCTCATATGCAAGGTGATGGAAAGAATTATCATGAAAATGATCAATAGTGATACAGGAAACCTCCATACACTGGACCCAAATCAATTTGGTTTCATCAAGGTCATATCATGCCTATTCAACCTGGTGGACTTCTTTAAGAAGGTCACCAAAGCAATGGATGAGGGCAAAATGGTTCACACTGCCTACCTTGACATGGCCAAAAAATTTTACACACTCCCCAACTCGGGCATTGTTGACAAAATTAAGAGGTTAGGTACAAACCTGGTGGATAGCCATCTTGCTCACAGACAGCAGCCAGGAAGTTAGAATTGGTGAGTCCACCTCTACAAAGAGGCCAGCGGCAAGGAGAGTACTTCATGGAATAGTCCTGGGACCATGGCTTTTTGGCACTTACTTCTCTGAAGTAAAGGCCAATGTCAATGGCCTCTGGCTGACTAAATTTGCAGATGGTTGCAAATTAGGAGCTGTCATTGAATCACCCACTGACTCAAATGTTCTCCAGGATGGGCTGACACAGAAAAACAACTGGTGGCAGAGCCATGGAGTAAAACTAAATGCCAAGAAATGCATAATAGTATCCTTTGGGAAGTCAACTATCCATGGAAACTACCATATTGACAACAGACCCCTAATAGCTGAGCCAGTAGTCTGGGATTGGGGACACACATAGACAGTAATCTAGCCTTTGACCATCACATGTCTACAGTATGATGAAATCATTCTATGCTGTGCTACTTATAAATAAATGTATGGCATCTAGATCCAAAGAAGTCATTGTTACACTAGGTTCAGCATCCATTAGACCTATCATTGAGTACAGTGCCCGATTTGGTATGTACCTAAGCAGGTATAGCCAACAATTGGAATGTCCACAGAGTGTCCCTATAGGATAGCATATAACCCTGGCAGGTGATAATGTCTATGTCACTGTAGCGCAACATATAACCCTGGCAGGCGGTAATGTCTGAGTCACTATAGCACAACATATAACCCTGGCAGGGGATAATGTCTGTGTCACTATAGCACAACATATAACACGGGCAGGTGATAATGTCTGTGTCGCTATAGCATAATATATAACCCTGGCAGGAGATAATGTCTGTGTCACTATAACACAACATATAACCCTGGCAGATGATAATGTCAGTGTATATGTTTCAAGACAAATAACCCTGGCTGGTGATAATGTCTGTGTCACTATTCCACAACATATAACCCTGGCAGGTGATAATGTCTGTGTCACTATAGCACAACATATAACACTGGCAAGTGATAATGTCTGTGTCACTATAGCACAACATACAAGCCTGGCAGGTGATAATGTCTGTGTCACTATAGCACAACATATATAGTTACACCTGTGAGCTCATATGGTTCTGTATATAGTTACAGATGTGTATTCATAATCTTCTATATGTAGTTACACATGTGCATTCATATTGTCCTATATGTAGTTACAGCTGTGTGTTCATATCTGTATTTAGTTACAACTGTGTATTCAAATGGTTCTGTATGTAGTTCTAAGTGTGTGTTCTTATGGTTCTGTATGTAGTTACAGCTGTGTGCTCATATGGTTCTGTATGTAGTTACAGATGTGTATTCTATGGTTCTGTCTGTTGTTATAGCTGTGTGTTCATATGGTTCTATATGTAGTTACAGCTGTGTATTCATATTGCTGTGTAAGTAGTTACAGCTGTGTGTTCATATGGGTCTGTATGTAGTTACAGCTATGTATTCAAATAGTTCTGTATGTAGTTACAAGTGTGTGTTCTTATGGTTCTGTATGTAGTTATAGCTGTGTGTTCATATGGTTCTATATGTAATTACAGCTGTGTGTTCATATGGTTCTTTATGCAGTTACAGCTGTGTATTCAAATGGTTCTGTATGTAGTTACAGCTGTGTGTTCATATAGTTTTGTATGTAGTTACAGCTGTGCAGTCATATGTTTCTGTATGTAGTTACAGCTGTGTGTTCTTATGGTTCTGTATGTTGTTACAGCTGTGTGTTCGTATGGTTCTGTATGAAGTTATAGCTGTGTAGTCTTTTGTCTCCGTTTGTAGTTACAGCTCTGTATCCATATGGTTCTGAATGTAGTTACAGCTGTGTGTTCATATGGTTCTGCAGATAGTTTCAGCTGTGCGTTCGTATGGTCCTGTTTGTAGTTACAGCTGTGTATTAATTTGGTTCTGTATGTAGTTACAGCTGTGTGTTCATATTGTTCTAAATGTAGTTACAGGTGTGCATTCATGTGGTCCTGTATGTAGTTACACATGTGTATTCATATGGTTCTGTATGTTGTTACAGCTGTGTGTTCATATGGTTCTATATGTAGTTACAGCTGAGTATTCATATGGTTCTGTATGTTGTTATAGCTGTGAGTTCATATGGCTCTGTATGTAGTTACAGCTGTGTATTCATATGGTTCTGTATGTAGTTACAAATGTGTGTTACTATGGTTCTGTATGTAGTTACAGCTGTGTGTTCATCTGGTTCTGTATGTAGTTACAGCTGTGTATTCATATGGTTCTGTATGAAGTTACAGCTGTTTGTTCATATGGCTCTATATGTAGTTACAGCTGTGTATTCATATGGTTCTGTATGTAGTTACAAATGTGTGTTCTTATGCTTCTGAATGTAGTTACAGCTGTGTGTTCATATGGTTCTGTATGTAGTTACAGATGTGTATCCATATGGTTCTGTCTGTTGTTACAGCTGTGTGTTCATATGGTTCTATATGTAGTTGCAGCTGTGTATTCATATGGTTCTGTATGTAGTTACAACTGGTTCTGTATGTAGTTACAGCTGTATGTTCATATGCTTCTGTATATAGTTAAACCTGTGAGCTCATATGGTTCTGTATATAGTTACAGATGTGTGTTCATATTCTTCTATATGTAGTTACAGGTGTGCATTCATATGGTCCTATATGGAGTTACAACTGTGTGTTCATATCTGTATTTAGTTACAACTGTGTATTCAAATGGTTCTGTATGTAGTCCCAAGTGTGTGTTCTTATGGTTCTGTATGTAGTTACAGCTGTGTGTTCGTATGGTTCTGTATGTATTTACAGATGCATATTCTATGGTTCTGTCTGTTGTTATAGCTGTGTGTTCATATGGTTCTATATGTAGTTACAGCTGTGTATTCATATTGATGTGTAGGTAGTTACAGCTGTGTGTTCATATGCTTCTGTATATAGTTAAACCTGTGAGCTCATATGGTTCTGTATATAGTTACAGATGTGTGTTCATATTCTTCTATATGTAGTTACAGGTGTGCATTCATATGGTCCTATATGGAGTTACAACTGTGTGTTCATATCTGTATTTAGTTACAACTGTGTATTCAAATGGTTCTGTATGTAGTCCCAAGTGTGTGTTCTTATGGTTCTGTATGTAGTTACAGCTGTGTGTTTGTATGGTTCTGTATGTATTTACAGATGCATATTCTATGGTTCTGTCTGTTGTTATAGCTGTGTGTTCATATGGTTCTATATGTAGTTACAGCTGTGTATTCATATTGATGTGTAGGTAGTTACAGTTGTGTGTTCATATGGGTCTGTATGTAGTTACAGCTATGTATTCAAATAGTTCTGTATGTAGTTACAAGTGTGTGTTCTTATGGTTCTGTATGTAGTTATAGCTGTGTGTTCATATGGTTCTATATGTAATTACAGCTGTGTGTTCATATGGTTCTTTATGCAGTTACAGCTGTGTATTCAAATGGTTTAGTATGTAGTTACAGCTGTGTGTTCGTACGGTTCTGTATGTTGTTACAGCTGTGTTTGTATGGTTCTGTATGTAGTTATAGCTGTGTAGTCTTTTGTCTCTGTATGTAGTTACAGCTGTGTATCCATATGTTTCTGAATGTAATTACAGCTGTGTGTTCGTATGGTTCTGCAGATAGTTTCAGCTGTGTGTTCGTATGGTCTTGTTTGTAGTTACAGCTGTGTATTCTTACGGTTCTGTATGTAGTTACAGCTGTGTGTTCATATTCTTCTAAATGTAGTTACAGATGTGCATTCATGTGGTCCTGTATGGAGTTACAGCTGTGTATTCATATGGTTCTGTATGTAGTTACAGCTGAGTATTCGTATGGTTCTGTATGTTGTTGTAGCTGTGTGTTCATATGGCTCTGTAAGTAGTTACAGCTGTTTACTCATATGGTTCTGTATGTAGTTACAAATGTGTGTTCTTATGGTTCTGTATGTAGCTGCAGCTGTGTGTTCATATGGTTCTGGATGTAGTTACAGCTGTGTATTCATATGGTTCTGTATGAAGTTACAGCTGTGTGTTCATATGGCTCTATATGTAGTTACAGCTGTGTATTCATATTGCTGTGTATGTAGTTACAGCTGTGTATTCATATGGGTCTGTATGCAGTTACAGCTATGTATTCATATGGTTCTGTAAGTAGTTACAAGTGTGTTTTCTTATGGTTCTGTATGTAGTTATAACTGTGTTCATAAGGTTCTATATGTAATTACAGCTGTGTGTTCATATGGTTCTTTATGCAGTTACAACTGTGTATTCAAATGGTTCTGTATGTATGATTCATATGGTTTTGTATGTAGTTACAGCTGTGTCGTCATATGTTTCTGTATGTAGTTACAGCTGTGTGTTTGTATGGTTCTGTATGTAGTTACAGCTGTGTGTTCGTATGGTTCTGCAGATAGTTTCAGCTGTGTGTTCGTTTGGTCCTGTATGTAGTTACAGCTGTGTATTCATATGGTTCTGTATGTAGTTACAGCTGTGTATTCATATGTTTCTGTATGTAGTTACAGCTGTGTGTTTGTATGGCTCTGTATGTAGTTACAGATGTGTAATCATATCGTTCTGTATGTTGTTACAGCTGTGTATTCATATGGTTCTGTATGTAGTTACAAGTTTGTGTTCTTTTGGTTCTGTAAGTAGTTAAGGCTGTGTATTCATATGGTTCTATATGTAGTTACAGCTGTGTGTTCATATTTTTCTATATGTAGTTACAGCTGTGTGTTCATATGGTTCTGTATATAGTTACAAGTGTGTGTTGTTATGCTTCTGTATGTAGTTACAGCTGTGTCTTCATATGGTTTTGTATGTAGTTATAGCTGTGTCGTCATATGTTTCTGTATGTAGTTGCAGCTGTGTGTTCGCATAGTTCTGTATGTGGTTACAGCTGTGTGTTCGTATGGTTCTGTATGTAGTTATAGCTGTGTAGTCTTTTGTCTCTGTATGTAGTTACAGCTGTGTATCCATATGGTTCTGAATGTAGTTACAGCTGTGTGTTTGTATGGTTCTGCAGATAGTTTCAGCTGTGTGTTCGTTTGGTCCTTTATGTAGTTACAGCTGTGTATTCATATGGTTCTATATGTAGTTACAGCTCTGTGTGTTCTTATGGTTCTGTATGTAGTTACAGCTGTGTGTTCATATTGTTCTAAATGTAGTTACAGGTGTGCATTCATGTGGCCCTGTACATGTGTTTGTATGGTTCTGTATGTAGTTACAGCTGTGTGTTCATATGGTTCTGCATGTAGTTATAGCTGTGCGTTCATAAGGTTCAGTATGTAGTTACACCTGTGAGCTTATATGGTTCTGTATATAGTTACAGATGTGTGTTCATATTGTTCTATATCTAGTTACAGGTGTGCATTCATATGGTCCTATATGGAGTTACAGCTGTGTTTTCATATAGGTCTGTATTTAGTTACAACTGTGTATTCAAATGGTTCTGTATGTAGTTCCAAGTGTGTGTTCTTATGGTTCTCTATGTTGTTACAGCTGTGTGTTCATATGGTTCTATATTTAGTTACAGCAGTGTATTCATTTGTTTGTGTACAAAGTTACAGCTGTGTGTTCATTTGGTT
Organism: Protopterus annectens; assembly: GCF_019279795.1. Classification (NCBI taxonomy): domain Eukaryota; kingdom Metazoa; phylum Chordata; order Ceratodontiformes; family Protopteridae; genus Protopterus; species Protopterus annectens. The sequence continues at coordinate 1,505,645,741 of NC_056726.1, forward strand.
CTGCATCTAGTTACAGCTGTGTATTCATATGGTTCTGTATGTAGTTACAAGTGTGTGTTCTTATGGTTCTGTATGTAGTTACAGCTGTGTATTCATATGGTTCTATATGTAGCTACAGCTGTGTATTCATATTTTTCTGTATGTAGTTACAGCTGTGTATTCATATGGCTCTGTATGTACCTACAGCTATGTTTTCGTATGTTTTTGTATGTAGTTACAGCTGTGTATTTGTATGGTTCTGTATGTAGTTACAGCTGTTTGTGCATATGGTTCTGTATGTACTTACAGCTGTGTATTCATATGGTTCTGCATGAAGTTTCAAGTTTGTGTTCTTATGTTGCTGTATGTGGTTAGAGCTGTGTGTTCATATGGTTCTATATGTATTTACAGCTGTGTATTCATATGGTTGTGTATGTAGTTACAACTGTGTATTCATATGGTTTTGTATGTAGTTACAGCTGTGTGTTCATATGTTTCTGTATGTAGTTACAGATGGTTTTGTATGTAGTTACAGCTGTGTGTATGTATGGTTCTGTATGTAGTTACAGCTGTGTGTTTTTATAGTTCTATATGTAGTTATAGCTGTGTGTTCATATGGGTCTGTATGTAGTTACACCTGTATGCTTATATGGTTCTGTTTATTGTTACAAATATGTGTTACGTTGTTTTATAAGTACTTACAGGTGTGCATTCATATGGTCCTTTTTGGAGTTACAGCTGTGTTTTCTTATGATTCTGTATGTAGTTACAGCTGTGTTCAAATTGTTCTGTATGTAGTTATAGCTGTGTATTTATATGGTTCTGTATGTAGTTACAGCTGTGTGTTCATATGGTTTTGTATGTAGTTACAGCTGTGTAATCATATGCTTCTGTGTGTAGCTACAGCTCTGTGTTCGTATGTTTCTGTATGTAGTTACAGCTGTGTGTTCATATGGTTCTTATAGGTTCATAGGTTTGTACTAGGCTAACTGCCCTTGCAAGCCATTGTAAACCTAGCCAATTATCCCTTGTGAGACTCAAACCCTGCACCTTGTGTTTGTAAGGCAAACATCTTAACCATTAGGCCACCCACCCATGTAGTTACAGCTGTGTATTAATATGGATCTGTATGTAGTTACAATTGTGTGTTCTTATGGTTCTGTATGTAATTACAGCTATGTGCTCATATGGTTTTGTATGCAGCTACAGCTGTGTGTTCGTATGTTTCTGTATGTAGTTACAGCTGTGTGTTCATATGGTTCGGTATGACGTTACAGGTGTGTGTTCATATGGTTCAGTGTGTAGTTACAACTGTGTAGTCTTATGTCTCTGTATGTAGTTATAGTTGTGCATTCGTATGGTTCTGTATGTAGTTACAGCTGTGTATTCATATGGTTCTGCATGGAGTTACAGCTATGTGTTCATATGGTTCTGTATGTAGTTACAGATGGTTCTGTATGTAGTTATAGCTATGTGTTCGTATGTCTCTGTATGAAGTTATTGCTGTGCATTCATATGGTTCTGTATGTAGTTACAGCTGTGTGTTCGTATGTTTCTATATGTAGTTACAGCTGTGTGTTTGTATGGTTCTGTATGTAGTTACAAGTGTGTGTTGTTATGCTTCTGTATGTAGTTACAGCTGTGTGTTCATATGGTTCTATATGTAGTTACAGATGTGTATTCATATGGTTCTGTATGTAGTTACAAATGGTTCTGTATGTAATTACAGATCCGTGTTCATATGTCTCTGTATGCAGTTAATGCTGTGTATTCATATAGTTCTGTATGCAGTTACAGCTGTGTGTTCATATGGTTCTCTATGTAGTTACAGCTGTGTGTTCATATGGTTCTGTATGTAGTTACAGCTCTGTGTTCATATGGTAATGCATGTAGTTACAGCTGTGCGTTCATATGGTTCGGTATGTAGTTACACCTGTGAGCTCATATGGTTCAGTATATAGTTACAGATGTGTGTTCATATTGTTCTACATGTAGTTACAGGTGCACATTCATATGGTCCTGTATGGAGTTACAGCTGTGTGTTCATATGGTTCTGTATGTAGTTACAGCTGTGTATTTATATGGTTCTGTATGTAGTTACAAATGTGTGTTGTTATGGTTCTGTATGTGTTTACAGCTGTGTGTTCGTACGGTTCCGTATGTAGTTACAGATGTGTAGTCATATGGTTTTGTATGCTGTTACAGCTGTGTGTTCATATGGTTCTTTATGTAGTTACAGCTGTGTATTCATATTGCTGTGTATGTAGTTTCAGCTATGTGTTCATATGGGTCCCTATGTATTTACAGCTATGCATTTAAATAGTTCTGTATGTAGTTACAAGTGTATGTTCTTATGGTTCTGTATGTAGTTATAGCTGTGTGTTCATATGGTTCTATATGTAATTACAGCTGTGTGTTCATATGGTTCTTCATGCAGTTATAGTTGTGTATTCAAATGGTTCTGTATGTAGTTACAACTGTGTGTTCATATGCTTTTGTATGTAGTTACAGCTGTGTAGTCATATGTTTCTGTATGTAGTTACAGCTGTGTGTTCGTAAGGTTCTGTATGTGGTTACAGTTGTGTGTTTGTATGGTTCTGTATGTAGTTATAGCTGTGTAGTCTTTTGTCTCTGTATGTAGTTACAGCTGTGTATCCATATGGTTCTGAATGTAGTTACAGCTGTGTGTTCATATGGTTCTGCAGATAGTTTCATCTGTGTGTTCATTTGGTCCTGTATGTAGTTACAGCTGTGTATTCATATGGCTCTGTATGTAGTTACAGCTGTGTGTTTGTATGGTTCTATATGTAGTAATAGCTGGGTGCTCATATGGTTCTCTATATAGTTTCAGATGTGTGTTCATATTGCTTTATATGTAGTTACAGGTGTGCATTCATGTGGTCCTGTATGTAGTTACAGCTGTGTGTTCATCTGGTTCTGTATGCAGCTACAGCTGTGTGTTCGTATGTTTCTGTATGTAGTTACAGCTGTGTGTTCATGTGGTTCTGTATGTCGTTACAGGTGTGTGTTCATATGGTTCAGTGTGTAGTTACAGCTGTGTAGTCTTATGTCTCTGTATGTAGTTATAGTTGTGCATTCATATGGTTCTGTATGTAGTTACAGCTGTGTATTCATATGGTTCTGTATGGAGTTACAGCTATGTGTTCATATGGTTCTGTATGTAGTTACAGATGGTTCTGTATGTAGTTATAGCTACGTGTTCGTATTTCTCTGTATGAAGTTATTGCTGTGCATTCATATGGTTCTGTATGTAGTTACAGCTGTGTGTTCCTATGTTTCTGTATGTAGTTACAGCTGTGTGTTTGTATGGTTCTGCATGTAGTTACAAGTGTGTGTTCTTATGGTTCTGTATGTAGTTAAAGCTGTGTATTATTATTTTTCTATATGTAGTTACAGATGTGTGTTCATATGGTTCTGTATGTAGTTACAAGTGTGTGTTGTTATGCTTCTGTATGTAGTTACAGCTGTGTGTTCATATGGTTCTGTATGTAGTTACAAATGGTTCTGTATGTAGTTACAGATCTATGTTCATATGTCTCTGTTTGCAGTTAATGCTGTGTATTCACATGGTTCTGTAGGCAGTTACAGCTGTGTGTTCATATGGTTCTGTATGTAGTTACAACTGTGTGTTCATATGGTTCTGTATGTAGTTACAGCTGTGTGTTCATATGGTTCTGCATGTAGTTACAGCTGTTCGTTCATTTGGTTCGGTATGTAGTTACACCTGTGAGCTCATATGGTTCTGTATATAGTTACAGATGTGTGTTCATATTGTTCTACATGTAGTTACAGGTGCGCATTCATATGGTCCTGTATGGAGTTACAGCTGTGTGTTCATATGGTTCTGTATGTAGTTACAGCTGTGTATTCATATGGTTCTGTATGTAGTTACAAATGTGTGTGTTATGGTTCTGTATGTGTTTACAGCTGTGTGTTCGTACAATTCCGTATGTAGTTACAGATGTGTATTCATATGGTTTTGTATGCTGTTACAGCTGTGTGTTCATATGGTTCTATATGTAGTTACAGCTGTGTATTCATATTGCTGTGTATGTAGTTTCAGCTGTGTGTTCATATGGGTCCCTATGTAGTTACAGCTATGTATTTAAATAGTTCTGTATGTAGTTACAAGTGTGTGTTCTTATGGTTCTGTATGTAGTGATAGCTGTGTGTTCATATGGTTCTATATGTAATTACAGCTGTGTGTTCATATGGTTCTTTATGCAGTTACAGCTGTGTATTCAAATGGTTCTGCATGTACTTACAGCTGTGTGTTCGTATGTTCTGTATGTAGTTATAGCTGTGTAGTCTTTTGTCTCTGTATGTAGTTACAGCTGTGTATCCATATGGTTCTGAATGTAGTTATAGCTGTGTGTTCGTGTGGTTCTGCAGATAGTTTCATCTGTGTGTTCGTTTGGTCCTGTATGTAGTTACAGCTGTGTATTCATATGGCTCTGTATGTAGTTACAGCTGTGTGTTTGTATGGTTCTGTATGTAGTTACAGCTGTGTGTTCATATGGTTATGCATGTAGTTACAGCTGTGCGTTCATATGGTTCAGTATGTAGTTACACCTTTGAGCTCATATGGTTCTGTATATAGTTACAGATGTGTGTTCATATTGTTCTAAATCTAGTTACTGGTGTGCATTCATATGGTCTGGTATGGAGCTACAGCTGTGTGTTCATCCGGGGTCTGTATTTAGTTACAGGTGTGTATTCAAATGGTTCTGTATGTAGTTCCAAGTCTGTGTTCTTATGGATCTGTATGTAGTTACAGCTGTGTGTTCATATGGTTCTGAATGTAGTTACAGATGTGTATTCATATGGTTCTGGCTGTTGTTACAGCTGTGTGTTCATATGGTTTTCTATGTAGTTACAGCTGTGTATTAATATTGTTGTGTATGTAGTTATAGCTGTGTGTTCGTATACGTCTATATGTAGTTACGGCTGTGTATTCATATGGTTTTGTATGTAGTTACAAGTGAGTATTCTTATGGTTCTGTATGTAGTTACAGCTGTGTGTTCATATGGTTCCATATGTAGTTACAGCTGTGTATTCATATAGTTATGTATGTAGTTACAGCTGTGTGTTGATATGGTTTTGCATGTAGTTACAGCTGTGTATTCATATGGGCTTATATGTAGCTAAAGCTGTGTGTTCGTATGATTATGTATGTAGTTACAGCTGTGTTTACATATGGTTCTGTATGTAGTTACATCTGTGTATTCGTGTGGTTCTGTATGTAGTTACAGCTGTGTGTTCCTATTGTTCTACATGTAGTTACAGGTGTGCATTCATATGGTACTGTATGGAGTTACAGCTGTGTGTTCATATGGTTCTGTATGTAGTGACATCTGTGTATTCATATGGTTCTGAATGTAGTTACAGCTGTGTGTTTATATGGTTCTATATGTAGTTACAGCTGCATATTCATATGGTTCTGTATATTTACAGCTGTGTGTTTGTATGGTTCTGTATGTAGTTACAGCTGCATATTCATATGGTTCTGTATATTTACAGCTGTGTGCTCATATGGTTCTGTATGTAGTTACAGCTGTGTGTTCGTATGATTCTGTATGTAGTTACAGCTGTGTAGTCTTATGTCTCTATATGTAGTTTCAGCTGTGCATTCATATGGTTCTGCATGTAGTTACAACTATGTATGCATATAGTTCTTTATGTAGTTACAACTGTGTTCATATGGTTCTGAATGTAGTCACTGCTGTGTATTCATATGGCTCTGTATGTAGTGACAGCTGTGTGTTCATATGTTTCTGTATGTAATTACAGCTGTGTGTATGTATGGTTCTGTATGTAGTTACAGCAGTGTGTTCTTATAGTTCTATATGTAGTTTTAGCTGTGTATTCATATTGTTCTGTATGTAGTTATAGCTGTGTGTACATATGTTTCTGTATGTAGTTACAGCTGTGTATTCATATGGTTCTGTATGTAGATACAAGTGTGTGTTGTTATGGTTCTGTATGTTTACAGCTGTGTGTTCGTATGGTTCTGTATATAGTTACAGATGTGTGTTCATATTGTTCTACATGTAGTTACAGGTGCACATTCATATGGTACTGTATGGAGTTACAGCTGTGTGTTCATATGGTTCTGTATGTAGTGACATCTGTGTATTCATATGGTTCTGTATGTAGTTACAAGTGTGTGTTGTTATGCTTCTTTATGTTGTTACAGCTTTGTGTTCATATGGTTCTATATGTAGTTACAGATGTGTATTCATATGGTTTTGTATGTTACAGCTGTGTGCTCACATGGTTCTATATGTAGCTACAGCTGTGTATTCCTGTGTTTCTGTATATAGTTACAACTGTGTGTTCATATGGGTTTGTATGTAGTTACAGCTGTTTATTCATATGGTTCTGTATGTAGTTACAGCTGTGTGCTGATATGGTTCTGTATGCAGTTACAGCTGTGTATTCATATTGTTCTGTTTGTAGTTACAGTTGTGTGTTCGTATGGTTCTATATGTAGTTACAGCTGTGTGTTCATATGATTCTGTATATAGTTACAGCGTTTTGTTCATATTGTTCTGTGTTTAGTTGCAGCTTTAAATTCATTTGGTTCTGTATGTAGTTACAAGTGTGTGTTCTTATGGTTCTGTAAGTAGTTACAGCTGTGTGTTCATCTGGTTCTGTATGTAGTTACAGCTGTGCATTCATATTGTTCTCTTTGTAGTTACAGCTGTGTATTCATATGGTTCTGTATGCAGTTACAGCTGGGTGTTAGTATGGTTCTGTATGTAGTTAAAGCTCTGTGTTCGTATGGTTCTTTATGTAGTTACAGTTGTGTTCGTATGGATCTGTATGTAGTCACAGCTGTGTAGTCATATGGTTCTATATGTAGTTACAGCTATGTATTCATATGGTTCTGTATGTAGTTACAGCTTTGTGTTCGTATAGATCTATATTTAGTTGCAGCTGTGTGTTCGTATGGTACTGTAGGCAGTTACAGCTGTGTATTCATATGGTTCTGTATGTAGTTACAGCTGTGTGTTTCTATGGTTCTTTATGTAGTTACAATTGTGTGTTTGTATGGTTTTGTATGTAGTTACAACTGTGTAGTCATATGGCTCTGTATGTGTTTACAACTGTGTATTTATATGATTCTGTATGTAGTTTCAGCTATCTATTCATACAGTTCTGTATGTGGTTACAGCTTTGTGTTCATATGGTTCTAAATGTAGTTACAGATGTGTATTCATATGGTTTTGTATGTTGTTACAGCTGTGTGTTCATATGGTTCTATATGTAGCTACAGCTGTGTATTCCTGTGTTTCTGTATATAGTTAAGTGTGTTCATATGGGTTTGTATGTAGTTACAGCTATCTATTCATACAGTTCTGTATGTAGTTACAGCTTTGTGTTCATATGTCTCTGTATGTAGTTATAGCTGTGTTTGTATGGTTCTCTGCATAGCATTGTGAGATCGTAGAATGAGTTTATTTAATTTTTATTTATTTAACATTTGTTAACCAGGAAAGTTTTAGTAGGGGAGAGTCTTTTTACAGTGCAGGCCCTGGGAGAAATGCTCCAGATACATCTTTGGAATGTGGGTGAAAAACAGAGTACCTGGGGAAAACCCATGTGAACGCAGGGAGGACATTCAGGCTAGAAGGCACCCCAGCCGAGAACTGAACCACAGAACCTCTTGCTGTGAGAAGACTATGTTAACCGCTGCACCACTGAGTAACTGGGCAGCCTTCAAAGCTTGTAAGATGATAGTGACTCTGCCAAGGTCACTGACCTGCATACCCCAATGAAAGATAACAAGAACGTGCCTAGTCACACTGAGCATGGTGTCACACTGCTGCACACGGCCTCACTCTCTGCCTTCACTACAGTCATGTCATTTGTGAACTGTATCTCATAAAACTCAGCATGGTGTCACACTGCTGCACACGGCATCACTCTCTGCCTTCACTACAGTCATGTCATTTGTGCACTGTATCTCATAAAACTCAGCATGGTGTCACACTGCTGCACACGGCGTTACTCTCTGCCTTCACTACAGTCATGTCATTTGTGCACTGTATCTCATAAAACTCAGCATGGTGTCACACTGCTGCACACGGCTCCACTCTCTGCCTTCACTACAGTCATGTCATTTGTGCACTGTATCTCTCCAGTTCCTCATTTTCTTCCTCTGTAAAGTGTTCTTGTCTGGAATGATGCAACAAGGCAACCATATTATGTAAAACATAACAATTTTCTCCCATTCCTTTAATTGCACATGACCTGTTTTATGCAGGTTTTCTACTATGTCACAATAAAGATATAAATGTGGCAGGCATATCTAATGGCCATTTCTGCCGGAACAATAGACATGCACCTGACTGCCTGTGGAAAGTACAAGAGTACATATGTGTCCACTAAGTGTTCATCAGCAATGCTGCAGTGACCATGATAGGCCATATACAACTGACTATAACCTACTATCAAGAAGAACTATGCAGTGTGTAAGGAAGTCTTTCCTAAGAACTCTGCTGGTACACAGTAACTGAAAACACAAAAAATAATAAAGCAGTGATTCACTGCCAGTGAGCAGTTTTAATAACAACTAAACCCCCAGCAATTTAACTTAGTCAAGGTAGAGCCTGCTTAATGTATCTCATAAACTTCATTGAGGGAGTTACTCAAGCAGTGGACTGTGGACAAGATGTCCACATAGTGTACCTTCACCTAGCCAAGGTATTTGATACAGTACCCCATGAACATAACAAGCAAGTTGAAGTAGCAACCAATTAACCTATATGTGGTTAGGCTGATAGCTACATGCTTAAGGAACAGAGCAACACATTCAGAGTAGGAGGTGTGTCGTCTGATTGCATGAATGTTACCAGTGGAGTTCTCACAGGGATTTGTGCCAGGAACTCTCTTGTTTGTTATCTACTTCTCGGATCCACTTATCAAATGACGATCTTTGATTAACAAACTTCATGGATGGATTTAAGCTGGGAGACTTTGTGACATATATGCTTGCTAATAAAAGCTACACTTGTCAATAACTGCTGTACTAAAAATAGGCTCAAGCTCAACACCAAAAGGTGCACCAGCTTATAACATCGATAACACAATCTTCAAAATTAAAAGGTAGTGAGAGGCCTGGGCACATGGGTGGAGAGCTCTCTGATATTTGACCATCACATTGCAATGGTGGCTCGGAAATCCTTTTACCTTGCACAGCTCTCAACAAAAAGCATATATTTCAGATCAAAATAACTCCTCACCTCCTTTTACTCTGCTTTAATTAGATGAATCACTGAGTACAATGCCCCTTTGGGATCATAGGAAGTTAGTAGACTATTGCCTCTGAGGCCCTTATAAGCCTAGCCAAGAGTTTAGCCCATGCATAGACAAATCAGCACTGATGCCCCTGTCCAGCAGGGACATGGGTGGCATCCCAGAGATGTATTTTCTAGTTTCCATTCAGTTTTCCAGGTTGTGCTTAAAAAGAGGTAAAGAGGTACTCTGCTTAATGTGGAGAGGGAGTCTATTCCATAAATAGTGGAGTCTCTGGGACACAAATCTGTCCCCCCAACAAGTTCTATTCATGTCACAGACCAGGTTGAGGCCACTTGTGTGGGGTAATTCGAGTGGAGCTTGACTTGTTGATATGCTGCAGTCCCATCAAAGCAGGGTCCGAGATCACCTTGTATGCCAGACAGATGTCACCTATGAGGAGTATGTATAAAACAGAGTAGAGGAATAGGGCTTTTAGCCTATCTGTGTATGGTATATTTTTGAGGCCCTGGATTCTCCTGGTGAGGAACCTCTGTGGTCTCTCCATGTGCTGCATGTGCTTTGCGAGGTACATGCCAAATGGGGCATTGACTCAATAATGGGCCTTATAAGGAAAGAACACAAGGATGTTATGACGTCCTTGTTCCTGGATGAGATACCCTTACTTATGAGGTGCACCATTTAGAAAGCTTTCCATACAATGCAAGCAACATGGTGGTCAAAAGTCAGGTAACTATCAATCTGGGTGCCATGACAGACTGTGTGCTTAGGACATTGTTATTAATATGATAATTTGTAGGGGCATCACTCTCCATGCATTTTTTTTGTATTCAGCTTGAGGCCATGTTTCTGGCACCAGAATTTGTTTGGATGAGACCCTCTTGGAGGCTCTCCTTGTCACTAGGGGAATTGATGACAGCACCCAGCTTGCAGTCATCTGCAAACTTGGTCAGCCACAGCCCATTGGTTTTGGCCTGCACCTCAGAAAAGTATATCCTGAATAACAGAGACCTCAAGACTGAACTCTGGGGTACGTCACTCAATATGGGTCTACTGCTTGAGGTGGCAGGGATGCTGCAGTGGTTACTCATGTTGGTTAATACCAAGTCCAAGATATTATCACCCCTTGTGGGAGTATCGACTAGCTGTTCCAAGGTATTTTCATTGACAAAATCAAGGAATCTCTGGGCATTTGTGTTCTGGCATGAGTAGTTCTTCCAATCTATGTTTTGGTAGGTAAAGTCACCCAGGATCAGGGTAAAGGGTTGAATCTTGATAGATTCGAAGATGTCTAGATAGGCAGTTTGGGCATCTTGGGTCAGATTTGGGGGCTAGTAGCTAGCTATGATTTGTATACGGGTGTTGTCAATGGTTAACTGCACCTGGAGTGTCTCCTGTGCGTCATACTGTTTGACCATCCTGGAGGTGTGTATGTCTTTAATATATATTGAAAATCCACCTCCTTTGGCTTTACTACCCACAGTTTGGGGTCTAAATGTATGATAGGATGAGTAACCAGATATGGCAGGGGTGCTCTCCGCAGCTTTGAACCAGGTTTCTGTGACTGCGCAGATGTCAGCATTTTCCAGGATTAAGAATGTACCTTACTGAGCATATCAAGCAATTGGATAGACCTCAGAGATCTGTAACTACAAAGATCAAGTACTTAAAAGATCTGAGCTACAAAGTTAGGTTGCAGAATTTATCCCTTTAAATATTTTTTTATAGACTTCTTAGAGGAGACTTGTGTTTTGCTTATAAGGCTATAAGGGATACAGCAGTCAGTGAATTATTCTACCTCAAAAAATAGTCCAGCTAATACCAGGACCAGAGATTGAAATCTATTCCTGCAAATAAATAAGAAGACAAGGGATACATTTATCATGGAGTGCCTGCCCTTGTGTGGGACAAACTCCCTCTCTATGTTAAGCAGTGTAATATACAGTCTGCATTTAATAAGTATCTGGACAACTAGATGGGTATTCACAGACTCATCCCTGGTAAGATGGGCCTGGTCCTCCTTAAAATAAGAGGCAAGACCTAACTGTGGGCACTGGAAAGATGGAAATGGCCATGAGTCTCAGGCACTTTTTACTTTTATGATTCTGTGAATTGAACTATACATCACACATGTTGCAGCAAGCATATATCCCAAACACATGATGGTTAAAGAATTAATCAACATAAAATATTATAATAAAATAACACTTAGATATAAATTTACCTTGAGTACTTTGGTGTAATACATGTGATTTTGTACAAATTATGAATACCTAATACTCTACTTAAAAAAAAAAATACGAACACACTTTGCATGGACCATTACAAACAGCATAGCATGTTATGTTGAACATTTGTCATGCATAGCATGTTATGTTGAACATTTGTCATGCATAGCATGTTATAACATTTGTCATGCATAGCATGTTATGTTGAACATTTGTCATGCATAGCATGTTATAACATTTGTCATGCATAGCATGTTATGTTGAATATTTGTCATGCATAGCATGTTACATTGAACATTTGTCATGCATAGCATGTTATGCTGAACATTTGTCATGCATAGCATGTTATGTTGAACATTTGTCATGCATAGCATGTTATGCTGAACATTTGTAATGCATAGCATGTTATGTTGAACATTTGTCATGCATAGCATGTTATGTTGAACATTTGTCATGCATAGCATGTTATGTTGAACATTTGTCATCTATTCCTGACATTAAGAAACACTTTTCTCATATCAGTAATTAATTCTGTATGATGTGCAGCCATTCGCAAGGTGTGTTGATTCATAGATGCATTGAGCGTGAATGGAGAACTTCAAGAGATACTGTGCCCCACCTCGCACGCTAATGGCGGTATAATGAGAGAATGATGAGCAACGTATTAAAACAAGGGTCTTCTTGAACCCAAATGTGAGTAAACAATATGGAGGAGTGAATGAAGCACACACACACAGATATATATATATATATATATATATATATATATATATATATATATATATATATATATATATATATATATATATATATAGAGAGAGAGAGAGAGAGAGAGTTATATATAGATATGTATGTATAACTATAGTAAAACTATGGAATCCCTTCTTTGGGAATTTGACAGTCAATTCCCCAGGAATAAGTAGGTTTGAGATCATGGAAGTATAATTTACTTAAAAATAAGAGGGAAGTACAGGCAATAAAACAAAGGCTGGTGCTGTAAATCTAGTAGAAGCACATAATGAGACTTTCCCAGTAGTCAAGCATTGCCATAAATCAATCTACGCATGTGCAGACATTTGAGACATGCAGGGCCAACCTGCATATTTGTTTTTGCATGTTATTATCTATGCACTTCTATTTCATTTATATTTTCAAAGCGAACGCTATAAGAATTAATGGTGTAGCCAACCAGTAAACCAAAAAGTGATGTAGCTGCCAGTTAGCTACAAATATGCAGTGCACTGTATTAATTAAGGGACCTCCTAGCAAGGGGTCTATATTATATATTCAAAGCTTCAAAATTTCAAACCTCATATGTTCAACAACATATGAGCGAAACTTTAAATGTCAAATATATAACAAAAAAGTAAAAAAAAAAACTTACCTTAACACACTGAGCAGAGCAGCAAGCACCCCTGCTCCCCCCAACTTAAATATATCAGTTCCGATACCGCACTTCAGTGCAGAAAAGGGTAACTTTCCCATTCTGTGCGTACGGCGCCATTGCCTTTCACCTTCAAACGTTTCAAAGTTCGATCATATGGTGTCGACCATATGACATTCGAACTTTGAAACGTTCAGAAATTTAATAGGGTCCTCCTAGCAAGCACTATAGTAAAACTGTAAAAAGCATCTAGAGCAATAATACATAAATAAAGATAGATACAAAGTCCCCTTAAGAGGAAAAGACATAGTCAAGGTAGGATTACTTTCTCCACATTATCACACTGGCTCTGTGTAACATCTGGTAATGCTGTCATATATATATATATAATATGTATATCATATATATTAAAGGGATATTTTCTCTGTTTTTCCCACCCACTTGCACAATTATTGTGCTTTTTAACTTTGTGGCACTTTAGCTGCCTTCCCCTACTAAAAATTAGAGTATGGAACTCCCTCCCAGTGCTATTTCTACTGGATACTGATATCTCAAACTGACAAGGCACTCCCATTAGTCCCTCCCAGTGGTATTTCTATTGGACACTGATAGCTCAAACTGATAAGCCACTGCCATTAGTCCCTCCCAGTGCTATTTTACTGGACACTGATAGCTCAAACTGATAAGGCACTCCCATTAGTCCCTCCCAGTGCTATTTCTATTGGACACTGATAGATCAAACTGATAAGACACTTCCATTAGTCCCTCTCAGTGGTATCTCTATTGGACACTAATAGCTCAAACTGATAAGGCCCTCCCATTAGTCCCTCCCAGTGCTATTTCTATTTGGGTGATTATGGATACTGATAAATGTGATAATATTATCGGTACCTTGCTGGCAGAAGATGCATATGTTAAATTGGATAGTAACCCCCTACAATTGTATTCAGATGAGCTCTGTGAACTATTGGAAAAAGGTGAAAGGTTAGGGTTTTTTACTAGCCAGGATGTTAGAAAGTTAATAGTGAAACAACCTTGTCACCCATATATTTATATTATCCCCAAAATACATAAAAGCATGATGGATCTGCCAGGAAGACCCATTATTTCTGGTATAGGTTCATTTGTTGGAAGATTGAATACATTTTTGGATTTTCATTTAAAAAAATATATTTCTAGAGTTTGTTCTCATGTTAAAAACACTGAAGAGGTATGTCATGCATTACGTGGGGTAGAGTGGAAAGAAGACTTCTATTGGGCGACTGTTGATGTATCATCTTTGTACACTAATATCAATAAAAGATGGGGCATGGCGGCCATGAGTAAAATGATGGGTGAAGGACCATGCACCATGTTTTTGATGTGTTTATTGGAGTTTAGCTTGATACATAATTATTTTATGTGGAAGAAGGACTTCTTTCTACAAATTAAGGGTACTGCTATGGGGGCAGCTTTTGCCCCTACTTATGCAGTAATTTATATGGGTGAATTTGAAAAATAATTTATGTTTCAAAATTTGTTTTTTCGTGAATAATGTTGTCTTTTACAGATGTTATATTGATGATTTGATTTTTGTTTGTAGGGGAGACATTATTTTGCTTGACATGTTCATGGAAGATCTGAATGATAACACTCATGGGTTGAAATTTATTGCATAGACTTCTCAAAACAACATACCATTTTTGGATGTAGAGTTTTATACAGGAAAGGATAACTTGGTTCAACACAAACCCTTTAGGAAACCAACAGCGGTTAACAACTTTTTGCATGCAAGTAGAATGCACCCTCCCCATCTAGTAAAGGCTCTATTGGAAGGGGAATTTAAGAGAATTTTAAGGAACACCTCGGATCTGGATTTATGGGATGAAGCCTGTGATGAAGTTTTCACTAGGCTTTCATCCAGAGGATATGAAAAGGCTGTACTTTCTAAGATTAAAAATAGGTTATGTGGAGCTACAGTTTCAAGATGGGGAGGTTATAAGTATCATTGCAGTCAGTCATCTATTATATCTGTGCAGGAAGATATATTTTTTGTATCTAGATATTCTAATTTTTCAGTGGTAGTTGAAAATATTCTTAGGGATTTGTGGCATGTTGTCTGTGATGATATACATTTTGGACATTTGTTCCCTAAGCGTATTATTTTCTCATATGGTAGATATAATAACTTGAAAGAACTGCTGAATAGAAAATTGGAATATCCAACTGACAGTAATGTTGGCATGCGAAGTTGTGGCCGCTGTTTGGTTTGTCATAAAGTTAAGAACTTGCATGGAATGAGAATAAATGGTAAAAGGTATACAGCCTTTGAGAAGTTTGATAGTTTGTCGTCTGGGATCATTTATATTTTGGGGTGTGACTGCGTCATATCCCGATGGTACATTGGACAAACCACCAGGAAGGTTAAGGTGTGCATTCTGGAACATTTGGGGGACATTAGGAGGGGCAATATGGATAGTCCTGTAGCATCTCATTTTGTTAACATACATAATGGTAACACAGATGGGTGTTTTTATAGTGTATTGGCGAGACCACATTTTTGTGCAGGCAACTTTAAGACTGAATTAAGTAGGTTAGAACATAAAATGATTTTAGGGTACCATACTCTATACCCCAGAGGAATGAATCTAGACAGTGGTTTGATAGTATGAGTTCAGTGTCACTTATACTCTCTCAATTTTGCACTTTAGTCTAATTTAAATTTTGAACTAACATGTTTCACACAGTTTAGCTTTTTTGTATTAATAAATGTATACATTTGTTAATACAAAAAAGCTAAACTGTGTGAAACATGTTAGTTTTTGTAATGAATGTATTTAACTTATATTTATTGGTTAGTAAACGTGTATTTTGTGCATATTAGGATGGTTGGAACTTTAAGGGTTAATGAATAATGACGAATTAATTGATGTGTGTATATAATAGGATGAGTTTGTATGGTTATTTGTTCCACTGAAAGCGAATTGCTGAGGTACCAGGACGGATGTATTAAATGAACATTTTCTTTCATCCTACTACTTGACTCCTTTGAATTTTTGGTGTATTTTCAGCTGTTGGTGATGGAGATGGATTTTATGTTTTTGCTATTTCTATTGGACACTGATAGCTCAAACTAATAAGGATCTCCCATTAGTCCCTCCCAGTGTTATTTCTATTGGAAACTGATAGCTCAAACTGATAAGACACTCCCATTAGGCGCTAGCCTGTGCATTGAATATACTGTAATGTTATTGCTGTTTTCTTGAAAAAAAAAAAACAACAAAAAAATATCCTTGTTTCCCACCTTTCCTTAACTAGAATAGTCCCCTATACAGGCTTTTTTGTATTCTGGACTCTTGGATAGTTCCTGTGTTGCCCATTTCCTTACTTGGATAGAAGGAAGTTTCTTTGCTCACCAGTGGGAGTAGGGAGCCTTGAGCAGCCTATCTGTCCCTGAAGGAGTGACCTCAGCAAAAGAATATTGTAGTAATTGGCCATTTTGGGCCATTTCTAGCTCTTTGAAGTTCCCTGCATAAAATTCCACTGCTGAGCATTTTTTTTCGCCTACGCTACTCAGCAACAGCTCCTCGTGGTCCTGCAGAGTGGTGCTAGCAGCAGAGAAATGAAAAGAGTGACTGATTTCAAGATATGAGTATATTTTTCAGTTTCTACCTGTGCGACCTTCCTTTCTTGCCAAAAAGCGAGTTTACACTGCTGATTTAACTGTTAAAAGCTTGTTTTTGTGTTTTTTTCAATTCCTGCACTTAATTTAAAAGTTTGTTTGTTGTAATTAACTGTTGAGGCTGCCCACTCAAGTGCGCTAGCCTGTGCATTGAATATAGTGTAATTTTCCTGCTGTTTTCTTGAAAAAAAAAATCCTTGTTTCCCACCTTTCCTTAACTAGAATAGTCCCCTATACAGGCTTTACTATATTCTGGACTTTTGAATAGTTCATGTGCTGCCCATTTCCTTACTTGGATAGAAGGAAGGTTCTTTGCTCACCAGTGGGAGTGCGGAGCCTTGAGCAGCCTATCTGTCCCTGAAGGAGTGACCTCAGCACAAGAATATTGTAGTAATTGGCCGTTTTGGGCTATTTCTAGCTCTTTGAAGTTCCCTGCATAAAAATCCACTTTTGCGCGGCTTTGCGCGATTGTGTGCATAGCGCAGCATCGGGCAGCGCCGCTTAATCGGGTTTAAACTATTCCCGGCTCCACAAAGTCTGGTCTTCACTTTTTCCCTTAGAACTGCTCTATCTCTCAATTTTAACACCCTATTCTAAATCTAAGACCCTGCACTTGCCCAAATAAGCAATTTTACAATCTTGTACTAATAAACTAAAAGCACTATATCCTCATATATTCTCCACAATTACCTTGTCCCCTATTGGTCCTTTTAATTAAGTGATAAAAGAGTTCCCTTTACTATTCTAGCATGTCCAAAGGTCAGTTAACGGTTTCCTCTCCAATCCAGCTGGTGAATCTGGGAATCTTGAGGCAATGTTACAACTGCCTCTTGTACATGGACAACCCTCTCCTCCTCCAAACATGTTCAAACATATGTTCATAGGTTCACAGGTTTATACTAGGCTATCTTCCCTAAGGCATTTATAAGCCTAGCCCAGAGTTTTGTGGCTTACACCACCCCTTATGTTAAAAAATACTGTGCCCATTAGTTTGTTGTGCCTCTGTCCAGCAGTGACACAGAGATGATTCCTGGGGTAAACCTATGATCTCCCATCCACCGGTCAAGATTTCTCTTGAACAGAGCCAGCGAGGTGCTCTACCTCACATGGACCGGGATTTTATTCCACAACATAGGGAGTCTCTGGGTGACAAATCTATCCCTCCAGCATGTCCTATTTATATCTGTGCTAAGGTTTAAGTCGGTTGTTCTAGTGGATCTGGTAGATTTGGATTTTTTGAGGTGGAGCATGTCCATTAATTCCGGGTTGGACATGGCCTTGCATGTCAGGCACAGGTCACCTCTGAGCAGACGGTATGCGACTGAATAAAGCTGGAGTTTCTTCAGTCTGGCAGCATATGACAGATTTTGGAGTCCCTTTATCCTTTTGGTGAGGAACTTTTGGGGTCTCTCCAATTGCTGCAGGTGTCAGGTGAGATACAGCCCGAATGGGGCATTGTACTCGATCATTGGTCTGATAAGTGAAGAGTACAGGGGAACAATGACCTCACTTGATCTGGATGTGAATCCCTTCATGATCAGGTGGGCAATGTAGAAGGTTTTTCTAACCACTTTAGCAATGTGAGTGTCAAAAGAAAGGCCACTGTCAACCTGGGTCCCCAGGTCCCTGATAACCTCTTCTGTGCTTAGTGGATTGCCACCTATATGGTAGCTTGGGGTTACCTTGTTTTTCCCGAAGGGTATGACTATACATTTTTTGGCATTTAACTTCAGGCCATGGCTCTGGCACCAGCTATCAGTTTCCGAGAGACCCCTCTGAAGGATATCTGTGTCTGATGTACTTTCCACTATGGCTCCCAGTTTGCAGTCATCTGCAAACTTTGTCAGACATAGTCTTCCTATGTTTGCCTGTACTTCTGAGAAGTAGATGCCGAACAACAGGGGGCCAAGGACTGAGCCCTGTGGGACACCACTTGTGACCGGCTTGGAGTCTGACATGGGGCCAGCTACTCCAACCCTGTGGGTTCTGTCCTTTAGCCAGTTTGCAACCCATCTTGTGACATATGGGTTTACATTTAAGCTGGTAAGTTTTTCTATAATACCCGAGTGGGGTATTGTGTCGAAAGCTTTTGCAAGGTCAAGGTAGGCTGTATGGACTGCCTTTCCCTCATCAATGGCCTTGGTGACTGTTTCGAAGAAGTCGACCAAGTTCAAAAGGCATGATCTGCCCTTGACAAAGCCAAACTGGGTCGGGTCCAATGTCTGCAAGTCCCCTATGTCTTTGTTTATGAGTTCCATTATGATCCTCTCCATAGCTTTGCAGACCAGGCTTGTTAAGCTTATGGGGCGGTAATTACCAGGGTCCATAGAGTCACCACCTTTGTGGAGTGGGACCACAGTTGCCGTACGCCACTCCTTGGGCACATATTCTGTGGTAAGGCTAAGATTAAACAGCTGCCTTATGTGCGGGTTTAGTTCCTCATTGAGTTCGTGTAGCACACAGCCGGGGACACCATCCGATCCCATTGATGCTGTGTTTTTAGCTTTAGAGAGAGCAGCTTTCACCTGCGCATTGGAGATGTCTGGGAGGCTGCACTCCGCTGGGATAGTTATCTCTCCTTTGGGTGAAGTTTGCACTGAACCTGTCTGCCAGTATGTTGGCAATGTCTGTGGGTTCAGTGATTTTTGTATCATTTTGGACTAATTCTGAGCATATCTGGGAGTTTCCACCCAGGTTTCTAACATAGCTGAAGAAGGCCTTATGATTGTCTTTTGAATTTATGGCAATTTTTCTCTCAAAGTTGGCCTTGGATGATTTTATGAGTGCTCGTATTTTTTTACTAATAATGATCAAAGGTGTCTTCTCTTTTATGGATTTTGCTCTATCATGTAACAGCTTTCTCCTCTTATTGTAAAGTTTGTTTATGGCTGGGGTCCACCAGACTGGACGTTTGCCCTTGGTGGAAAGAGTCTTGGTTTTATTAGGGATTGCCTGTTCCATGCAGTCCTGGAGGTGTTCGTAGAAGGCATTTGTAAGGGCTTCTGCAGCTTGGGTTGTGGTTTCCACTGGCTCGGGGGCTTTGAAGGATGCCACACCAGTCTTGAGAGAGATGCAGCCATATAGCCAAACTGGAGGCTGAGTTCTCTCACCTCAGAACTGGTGTAACCAGTCAGGAGGAGAAGGTACACTCACACAACACTAATCCAGTCTCACATAGTCCTACCAAAACAGCAAACCAAACACATAAACACACAAAAACATACTCGGAGGCTCGAAATAAAAATCTACCTAAGCAGCAGAGACCTCCAAAGCAGACATCCAAGCAAACACTACCCCACAGCAAAATATGTGCAACACATAGCTCACAAAGTCAGTGTGCCAAACAGTCACAGCTCTTACAGCTGAAAAACACACCTGATACACTTGTAATAGGTGATTCTATAGTCAGACACACTGACGTCCTGCTCACCAGGCTGAACAAGGAGAAGGTCACAGTGAGCTGCCTGTCGGGCGCTAGGATCCGCCACATAACACAAGCACTCAGGTCACTCCAAAGCAAGTACAAATATGACTCTGTCATAGTATATGCTGTTGTGAATGACCCGAGATGTACCTCCCTCGACTACATGAAAAGAGACATAGAGGAGCTCTCTGATCATGTAGCCCAGGCCGGTATGACCCTGACCTTGAGCAGCATCTTACCCTCACCTAGAATGATGCCGCAGTATAAAGACAAAATGATCAATTTTAACAATTGGCTAAACTTTTGGTGTCATTCAAAGGGGATACAGTGCCTGTCAGCCTGGGATGACATGCTCGACAAGCCACGTTGCTTCGCTAGGGATGGCTTGCACCTGTCACCCCTGGGCTTTCGGATACTGGCAAAGGCTCTTGCCACCCCCCATAGTGCCTTTTTTAGGCAAGGCTCAAAAGACAAACCCACCTCCATAGAAAACACAAAGAACAAGAAACTAAGGGTAATGCTGCTAAATGCCAGAAGTCTAAACCTCAAAATGCACGCACTCAAAGCTCTCCTCAGTATGGAGAATATCGATATCTGCGCAGTGACAGAAACCTGGTTCAAGGCTCCAGAGAGTACCCCAACACTACCAGGTTATACCTCATATCATGCTTATTGGCCCCAAAACTTGGACCGAACCACAAAAGGAGGGGGAGTATCTATATTTATCAAAGATACCCACACCTCCAGGTTAGTGGCATTGCACAAAGCATCAGAAACCATCCATGTGCAACTAACAGTGGGCAAAACTGCCTTTCAGTTTATAGCATGCTACAGACCACCATCTCAAAATCAAGAATCCCACTCGGCCTTCCTGAAAACATTGAAGAACATGAAGATCTCTCCAAACACCATTATATTGGGTGACTTCAACTACCCAAACATAGACTGGGAGCATTACTCAAGCCCCAACACCCTAGCCCAAAGGTTCCTGGAATTTATAAACTCAAATGCCATGGAACAACTAGTCAGAACTCCCACAAGAGGGAAAAACATACTTGACCTGGTCATCACCAATATGGGGACCCTATGCTCCACACCAGAAGTATACCCCTCATTGGTAAGATCAGACCATAAATTAATTTCACTGGATATCCAAAACCCGACCCTACCCCCAGCCCAGAAAACCACAGTGAAAAACTTCTCAAAAGCAAACTCCACACTTCTCAAAACTGAGGTGGAATCCTTCAAGGCCCCCGGGCCAGTGGAAACTACGGCCCAAATGACAGAATCCTATATAAACACATTCTATGGACACCTCCAAGAATGCATGGATCATACTATCCCAAACAAAACCAAGACCCAATCATCCAAAGGCAGGCATTCAGTCTGGTGGAACCCAGCCATAAATAAGTTGTACAACAGAAGGAGGAAGCTACTATAAAAGGGAAGGCATCTCTGATCAGTACTAGCAAAAAATTATGATCCCTCATAAAATCCTCCAGGCCAGCTTCCAGAGAAAAATTGCACAGGACACTAAAGACAATCACAAGGCTTTCTTTAGCTATGTTAGGAACCTGGGATGCAACTCCCAGATATGCTCAGAGTTGATTCTAAACGACAAAAAATACACTGAACCCACAGACATTGCCAACATCCTGGCAGACAGGTTCAGTGCAAACTTCTCCCCCACTTCCCCCCCAAAAGAGCAAATATCTATCCCAGCAGAGTGTAGCCTCCCTAACATCTCAAATGCTCAGGTGAAAGCTGCCCTCTCCAAAGCAAAAAACACACTGCTTCAATGGGACCAGACAGTGTCCCGGGTTGCGTCCTACATGAACTCCAAGAAGAACTAAACTAAACCCTCATGTAAAACTGCTGTACAATTTCAGCCTCACTACAGAATATGTACCCAAAGAATGGCGTACAGCAACAGTGGTCCCACTCCACAAAGGTGGTGCCTCAACTGACCCTGGTAACTATCACCCCATAAGCCTGACTAGCCTTATCTGCAAGGCCATGGAGAGGATCATCATGGAACTCATAAAAAAAGACGTCGGGGACCTACTAGATTGTCAAGTGAAGATCCTGCCTCTTGAACCTGGTCAACTTTTTCAAAACAGTCGCCATGGCCATAGATGAAGGGAAGGTAGTTCACATAGCCTATCTGGACCTTGCAAAGGCATTTGACACAATACCCCACTCGGGCATCATAGATAAGCTATCCAGCTTAAATATAAACCCCTATGTCACATGATGGGTTGCTAACTGGCTCAAAGACAGAACCCACAGAGTCAGAATTGCCGGAGCCATGTCAGACTCGAAACCGGTTACAAGTGGTGTCCCACAAGGCTCTGTTCTGGGACCTCTCTTGTTCGGCATATACTTCTCCGAGGTACAGGCCAACACGGGAGGACTATGGCTGACCAAGTTTGCAGATGACTGCAAACTGGGTGCCATAATTGACTCTCCAGCTGACACGAACAACCTCCAAAAAGGTCTCACAGAGACGGATAACTGGTGCCAGAGCCATGGCCTAAAGCTAAATGCCAAAAAGTGTATAGTCATACCCTTTGGCAAAAACAAAGTGCCCACAAATTACCACATAGGTGGTAACCCATTAAGTACGGAAGAAGTAATTAGGGACTTGGGGACCCAAGTTGATAGCAATCTCTCCTTTGACAACCACATTGCCAAAGTGGTTAGAAAGACCTTCTACATAGCCCACCTTATTATGAAAGGATTCACATCTAGATCAAGTGAGTTAATAGTGCCCCTTTATTCATTCCTCATCAGGCCCATCATAGAATACAATGCCTCTTTTGGGATGTACCTTACCCGACACCTGCAGCAACTAGAAAGACCCCAAAAGTACCTCACAAAGAGGATCAAGGGACTCAAATAGATCCCATATGCTGCCTGGTTAAAAAAACTCCAGCTCTACTCAATTGCATACCGCCTACTTCGAGGCGATCTATGCCTGACATACAAAGCTATGTCCAACCCAGAGTTAATGGACATGCTCCACCTCAGAAAATCCAAATCTCTTAGAACCACGCGCTCGAGGGACTTGAACCTCAGCACAGAAATAAATAGAACATGCTGGAGGGACAGATTAATAACCCAGAGGCTCCCTTCTCTCTGGAATAGAATCCCAGTCCATGTTAGGCAGAGCACCTCACTGGCTCTCTTCAAGAGGAATCTTGATGAGTGGATGGGAGATCATAGGTTTACCCCAGGGATTACTTCTGTGTCACTACTAGACAGAGGCACAGTAAACTAACCTTAAAAAGGGCACAGCAAACTCAAATCAAAGGGTGGCAAAAGCCAAACACACTCGGGCTAGGCTTATACATGCCCCAGGGCAGATAGCCTAGTATGAACCTATGAACCTATGAACCTATTAGTCCCTCCCAGTGGTATTTCTATTGGACTTTGATAGCTCAAACTGATAAGACACTCCCATTAGTCCCTTCCAGTGCTATTTCTACTGGACACTCATAGCTCAAACTGATAAGGCCCTCCCATTAGTCCCTCCCAGTGGTATTTCTATTGGACACTGATAGCTCAAACTGATAAGGCCCTCCCATTAGTCCTTCCCAGTGGTATTTCTATTGGACAGTGATAGCTCAAACTGATAAGGCCCTCCCATGAGTCCCTCTCAGTGCTATTTCTACTGGACACTGATAGCTCAAACTGATAAGGCTCTCCCGTTAGTCCCTCCCAGTGCTATTTCTATTGGACACTGATAACTCAAACTGATAAGGGACTCCTGTTAGTCCTTCTCAGTGCTATTTCTATTGGACACTGATAGCTCAGACTGATAAGGCACTCTCATTCGTCCCTCCCAGTGCTATTTCTATCGGACACTGATAGCTCAAACTGATAAGGCACTCCGATTAGATCCTTAAAGCTCAAGTTAGCCTTTGTTTCATATAATTCAATTTCAGCTAGTGCACACTGCAATATCCAGAGTTTTAATCTGAATTGTGTATTATTCTTTTCTGCATTTTCCTTGATTTAATCCAAAGTCAGCTGTTTGCATTTTTAACTTATTTATTTATTTATTTATTTTGCATTTCTTGACCGAGATAGTCCGACTGGATACATGTCCATTTTCAGCGGAGGACCAGGGAGAGAAGCTCAAGATAACATAAATAGAACATAACAGATATGAGTCAAACATATTTACAAAGCCTTCTAGTAGCTACTCACAATATACACAGTGTGTAATCGTATACAAAAAACAACAGGTTGCAGCAAGCTATTATGAGCAAGAGATGTGTACATTATTAATTTAAATAAGGCATTGAATAACTAGTGATTAATCATGGTTAGTACAGGGACAAAGCCAGTGCTCTTTAAAATACTGTTTGAGGCCTTTTTTCGAAAGACTTAAAGAGGGTTCAAGGGTAAGGTTAGATGGGAGTGAATTACAAGTTTTACCAGCAACGTTGTCAAACAGGGAGTCACCGGCTGTGTTAATGGCTTTGTGGGTTCAGATCAACAGTTTATTGCATGATCATAGTTGCCTTGAATTACTGTATGGCTTTATGGTATTTTAAGGGATCGGATAAAAGTGGTAGAGACAGACTGGATCTTAAAGGGGGGATGAGAAGTGGGTGTGTTAGTGGCAGAGTTAGAGTGGGTGGGAGTAAGTTGGTTAGCTAAGGACTGAATAGTTTCAGTAAAAAAGTTATTAAAGGATGTGGCAACAGTTTCTGGGGATTTATGGGTGTAATTTGATGGGGTTGGGGTAGAAGATTGTCCTGGATGAAGAAGTCGGTTAATACCTGCCCAAAACTTTTAGGGATTGTTTTGATGTTTAAATTGTAGGTTCTGGTAGTAGTTTTTTTTTTTGTCTTGCAAAATGATTTTTTTTGTATCATTTCTAAGTTGACGATATCTCACTTGGATGAGGGGGGCTTTAGTTATTCACCATCTGGTCCATGCTATATTTCTAAGTTTGATTTTTATCTTAGTTTCCTTTGTGAGCCATGGAGCAGTATTACATTTAGTCTTTATAGTACGTGCAGGAGCATGGGAGTCAAGGATGCTCAGGAATTTATTGTTAAAGAAAGTTACGGCTTCATCTATTGGTAGATATTTTAGGACTAACCAGTTAACCAATTTAAGTTAATTTAGGAAGTTAGTAGGATTAAAGTTTTTATTATTTCTGATTGTTTTGCATGTAGTCTTGTAGTGGGTTTCTGCCTTATGCTTAATAATATAAGTTAGTGAATGATCACTTAGGTCATCGAGGAGAGTCCCAGCTGTATACAAGCTTGGGTGGCTATTGATAAGTACTCAGTCTAAGATACTTTCCCTTTTGGTGGGTTTACTAATCCTAGTGGGAGAGGTTATTATTTGTGTGAACCCAAATAGATTTATATGGGTGACAGGGGTTCAGCTGAGCAGGTGCACCAGTCGGTGTTAAAGTCACCATCTGAGACCTTAGTCTTGTAGTACTCTTACAGTAGTCAGAGAATTCTGAGTTGCTGCAGGATCTGAACCTTATATATACACTTATACTGCATTTTTACTATTTACTCATTGGGTTCTTCTCTCACTCATCTCTCATAACCTGTGCTGAGATGTGCAGCAGTGGTTTTCAGTGCCCTGTATAAAATCAGGCACTTAGAGATGTAATTGTCCATATAAAACTCCTTCTGCTATTTTCTTAAGTACCTAACTGAGTGTAGAGAATCTAGTTTGCCCGCTGAGATGCTATACCCAAAGACTGCTGTTTTAAATCAAACCTAGACCTCTCCTCCCTGGTCAACAACTCTAAACCCCAAATGTACCACCCCACATAGATCACAAAATAGAGGATCCACAGCCATGAACGTGCCCTTTCCTACTGTCTCTGTAGCCAGCCTGGTGGAAATGGGCATCTTGAGACAATGTAGCATTAGCCTCATGTTTACTGACAACCACCTTATTCTTAAGTAAACTAACACAGTGTGCGAGAGATGTAATTACATTGTCTTCGGAGGCAAAGCTTTCGCATATAATCACTGATATCTCTAAATGGGTTGCCAGTAACACACACACACACACACACACACACACACACACACACACACACACACACACACACACACACACACACACACACACACGCACACACACAGTAACACACACACAGTAACACACACACACACACACACACACACACACACACACACACACACACACACACACACACACACACACACACACACACACGCTGAGGCTCTTAAATGCAATATGCCCAAATTGCAAAGGCCTCCCCTTAAGAAAAACTGCCACACAACCCATTATATTGGTCATTGGCAATGCTGATGCCCCGCCTCACCAAGCTGGGCAAGGAGGCAGTCATGATCAGGTGCCTATCAAGGGCTAGGATCTGCCAGATCACACATGTACACAGGACATTGAACCACAAGTACCAGTATGACTGTGTGTTAGTCCATGCGGGTGTTAATGACCTGAGGCATACCTCCCTGGACTATATGAAGACAGACATGGCAGAGCTTTCAGATTATGAGTCCCAGGCTAGTATGAGCATAACGTTGAGCAACACTCTACCTTCTCCAAGTATGATGCCATGAGATAAACAATGACTGAATTAACAACTGGCTTAGTTACTGGTGTCATTCTATGGGTATTTGATATTTGTCAGCTTGGGAGGACATGATAAACAAACCATTCTGATTTGCCAGAGATGATCTGTATCTGTCCGCACTAGGCTTTTGGATATTTGCCAAAACATTACCCACCCTTACAGTGCCTTTTTTAGGCAATGCTAATCTAATAAACATTTCAACATAGTAAATTCTGTGCAAGATAAGCTTAAGATGTTCCTGCTCAGTGCTGGGAGTCTCAACAAGAAGCTCCATGCCCTGGAGATTGTTACCATCTGTGTAGTTACTGACACCTGATTTAAAGCCAAGGAAGACACCCTAGCAGTACAAGGCTATAATGTCTTCCACACACATTTAGACTAGCTACTGCAGAAGAATGGAAAGAGCTGGAGGTATATCCAGCTACAAAAAAAGGAAGCACATCTCAGGATTGGTCAAGCAATATCACATGCTTCAGTTACTCCATGTCCAGCTGTTCCATATCCTTGCTAGCTATAGATCTCCATCCATGACCCCGAATTACCATACCACATACCTGAATAGTGTCATTCACAATTTAACCCAATACCATATTCAAGGATGACTTAATTTATCCCACCATAAACTGGGATACATACACAACCACTAACATGCAAGCTGAAAGATTCCTGGATTTTGTCAATGCAAACACCCTGGAACAGCTAGTTTGCACACTTACTAGCTGGGTGATCTGCAACTCACAAATATGAAGGAACATTGCATCCCCCTTGTGTAATGTCCCCACTGGTCAAATCAGATCACAAATCAGTAATCCTTGAAATAAATATAAAGGCTGAAACCCCAGAAAACCTGAAAACCTTTAAGAACTTTTCCAAGGCTAACAACTTTGTATTAAGTGAAAGCATAGCTAAATTCCAAGCCCCCCTAATTCAGAGAGGATGATGCTTTATGTGGAAGCATTTTCAGAAACCCTATGTAAGCATGTAAATAACTGCACAGAAACAGCAGTTCTAAACCGAAGTAAATTTAGGACAAACTCCAAAAAGAAGCCCCTTCTTGGACTCCCAGTATAAACAGGTTGTACAATAAAAGAAAGTAAATCCTGTCCAAAATTAGGAAGGGCTATACCCAAAAGACAAAAACAAAAAAAAAAATCCCTCATCAGTCTCAGCAAACAGCTCTGGAGTAATCAAATTCCAGGCTAAGAATAACCATAAGGCATTTTTTAGTTATATATGCAAACTTAAAAGGAACTTTCAAAATTTTGCAAAACTAATAGTTAATGAAACTTCCTATACTGAGCCAGAGGATATAGAAAATTTGCTTGCAGGTAAATTTAGCTCCAGTTTCACCTCCATATCACCATCTTGGAGCTTTTCTCCCCAGGCCTCCACTGAAAATGGGTATCTTATACAGTGGACTTTCCCAGTTACCAAATGTTAATAAATAAATCAATCAATCAATAAGTAAATACAGTTTCTTCCCAAGGAAATATCCACTACAATTTCTCACCCTCTGGCTAACAAAGTTCTCAGATGACTGCAAACTAGAAGCCATGGTCGAGTCCCCAAATGATGTGGACATCCTACAGAAGGGCCTCACTGAGACAGATGGCTGGTGTCAGAAGCATGGCCTCAAGCTCAGTGCCAAAAAATGCATTGTCATCCCCTTTGGTAAAAACTCTGTATCCATGAACAAACACATAAACGGCAGTCTACTTAATGTAGGGTTACCACCTGTCCCACTTTGCGAGGGACAGTCCCTCTTTGGACAGTTGTGTCCTGACAAAAAATTGTAAAAATGGCAAATGTCCTGAGATTTTAGGACAAAATTATTTCCTATATTTGATGTAATAGTTGCATAAAACAGTTATTCTGTATCTGAAATACCTAAATGTTATATGAAACAGAATAAGCAACTAAAATGCTAAAAGAATAAGCTTTATTTTGGCAAAAAAGTTAAGCTCTATCCTTTGTACTGGCCGTAGGTATGTGTCTACCTGTAAAATCTGATGTTTGTACCAAAAATGTCCCACTTTGGCCATTTGAAAAGGTGGCAACCCTAACTTAATGCCAAATGTGTGATAAAAGATCTTGGGACCCAGGTGGACAGTAGTCTCTCCTTTGATAATCACATGGCCACAGTAGTCAGGACATCCTTCTATGTGGCACACCTCATCACAAAAGGGTTCACATCCAGGAAAAAAGAGGTCATTGTTCCCCTCTGCTTGGCACTCATTAGACCCATTATAGAGTACAACATCCCTTTTGGAATGTACCTCACAAGACATCTGCAGCAGCTGAAAAGGCCACAAAAGTACCTCACAAAGAGGATTATTGGCTTCAAACAGATGCCCTACACTGACCGTCTCAAAAAACTCCAGCTTTACTCTGTAGTATATCGTTTACTCCAAGGAGATCTCTGCTTAACATATAAAGCTATGTTAAACCCAGAGCTGTTAGACATGCTACATCTAAAGAAATCCCAATCCCTCCGAGCTACATGCTCTAGGGACCTAAACCTTGTCAGCACAATAAACAGGACATGCTGGAGGTATAGATTCCTGTTGCAGAGACTTCCTATACTCTGGAACAAGCTACCAATCTAGTCAAGCAAAGTTCCTCATTAGCACTCTTCAAGAAAAATCTTGATGAGTGGATGGGAAATAGGAAATACACCCCATGGATCATTCTGTGGCTCTGCTCGACTTCGACACAGGAAATTAACTTTCTTGGGTGGCATAAGCCAGGGAACCTTGTTGGCTAGGCTTATTTAGGCCCTTGGCCTGATAGCCTAGTACCTACCTGCGAACCTAAATATCACTAAAGAACAGATCATCACTGCACTCTCCAGGGCTATAAATACTGCATCAGTGAGTCCTGATAATATCTCAGGATGCCTCCTAATAGTGTGAAAGATAACCTGTCAGGCCCACTAGAATTCAAGTACAGCCTCCAGATGGGCTTCATCCCTAGGGAATGGAGGACTACAATTGTCATCCTTCTACACAAAGGCAGACTATCAACAGACCCAGGGAAGTACAGACCCATAAATTTGACTAGTCTTATATGCAATGCCATGGAAAGAATTATGGTGGACGTGATAAACCAAACTAGAGGAAATCTTCAAACACTGGACCCATCACGGTTTGGTTTGTCAAGGGCAGATCATGCCTACTAAACTGGAGGACTTCTTTGAGAAGGTCACTAGAACCATAGACGAGGGAAAATGGCACATTCTACCTATCTTGAACTGGCAAAGGCATTTGACATAATACCTCACTAGGGTATTATAGACAAACTCACAAATTTAGGCATAAATCTCTATGCCACCCATTGTATAGCCAAATGGTTCACAGACAGGACACATGACGTTAGGATGGGGGGAATCCACCTTCACCAGCAGGCCTGTTACTGGTGGTGTCCCACAACAACTGGTACTAGGACCTTTCCTGTATGGAATATATTTCACTCAAGTCAAGGCAAATGTAGAGGGCCTTTGGCTAACTAAATTTGCTCATGACTGCAAGCTGAGTATAATCATTGAATCCCCCAAAGATGTACATATCTTACAGGAAGGGCTGACGCAGACATATAACTCAGTACAAAAAATGCAGAATTATACCCTATGGTAAGATGCCTAGTACTGCAAATTATTATGGCATTGATAACACTCCCCTAAGAGTAGACCCAGTGGTAAGGGTCTTGGGACCTCAAGTTGACAGTAACCTGAACTTTGATCACCATATGTCCATGGTGGTGAGAAAATCCTTCTGTGTGGTATAACTTATAAGTAAGGCCACAGCATCCAAATCATAGTCTCACTGTACTAAGCCCTCATTAGACAAATAATTGAGTACAATGTGCCCTTTGGCATGTACTTCTCCAGGCATTTGCAACAACTGGTGTGTCCACAGAGGCTGCTTACTAAAAAAATACAGAGTGTAAATGTCCTATGCAGACTGCCTCAAAGCACCATCCTTGTAGTCAGTCTCCTACAGACTACCGAGGGAAAATGTATGCCTAACATACAAGGTACTCTCTGATCCACCCCCAATGGATCTAATACACATTCACAAAACAACATCACTCCAATTACCCAATCTAAGGATCTAAACCTCACCTGTGACATAAACAAAGCATGTTGGAGGAATAGGTATGCATCTCACAGATTGTCTTTCTCTGGAACAGACACTCCATTCATGTGAAACAGAGCTCATCCCTAAGCCCATTCAAATGCAATTTGGAGCAATGGAAGGGAAATAACAAATTCACCCTTAGCTTGTTGCCTGTGGCCCTTATGGACAGGGGCAGTTTGTAGATGTCCTGAGTCGCAGTCATATACCAAAGGTCTTCTAGCCTGTGGGCATTAATAATTGGGAAATTAGGGGCATGAATGAATAGGCTAAAAAAGGCTTTTAGCCTAGTGACCTCCTATGATCCTATGATTCTATTATGAATGAGAGTGTAGACACATGACTGCATAACCACACTGTCCTTCTCCACATTGTACCATCTTTAAAACAAAAGGCCTACAAAGAAGAATAGCATCTGAAATTCAGAACGACAGGGCACAGCATTGTGGAAAGATGGTTCAATATGCCAACAGTTTGGAGCAAAGTCACTGGGTAGCTAGTAACAGGAAGTAGGTAGTACCTAGGCAGGTGCAGAGTGAAACTGTATGCCTGCCAAGCCATTCGGAAATTGTCATTCTTCATTGTAATGTTGAGATGTGGTTCTGAAACCAAATTATTATGGAAATGAGTGGCATTCAGTTAACGCAGGACTAGTGTTTGGTATATCACACCAGCTGGTGGAGGTGGTCAGGGAATGAGTGAGTGGCTAAGCCCCTTACCCATCATAGTGCCTGCTCAGTCGGGACAGAAAAATTATCAGTGGCCATCAGAATGGAGAGAACAGAAGACATGTACCCCACTGTCAAAGGCTCTCTCAGTGAGTCAAGAGGAGACTTAGTCATAAAAAGAATGGAAAATGAATAACAAGGATATTTTGGATTACTGTTGTTTGGGACACTGATAGGTGACAAAGGAGTATAGATAGTCCAGAAAATAAATAGGTGCCAGGAGAATAAGTAGAATACGAGCAATCACTGATGATTAGACGCAAGAGAGATAGAAAAGGGACTCCAGACAAAGGCAAATTGCATAAACATTTAGACAGGCTCTGTGGGCTGGCTGCCAGGTTTGAGATGGTTCACCAGCTAGTAGCCAGCTGGCTGACTAAGGAGGCAAGATTGCCCAACTCTGTTAGGTTGTTGGAGACTTTCAGATCATCCTAGTCACTGATGGTGGTTGGTTGGATGTGGCTTGTACCACCAACTAGTGCTGAAGGACTGCCATTATGACAGTTACATATACATACTGGAAGACGTGAACTATGATCAGCTGGGGCCTCTGAAATTAGATTTGGAAAGGTATCCCTCACACAAGCAGAAAAGAATACACAAATCCCAGATGATGTCATTAATGTAAGCATAATCCTTTTTTTGTCATGCACAATACTATGAAACCAACCAACATCACCTAAATTTATTTATTTATTTTATTATTTATTTTATTTTACATTTGTTAACCGAAGGTGTCTGACCGAGCTGAAAAGGCCCTTTTTCAGCAGAGGCCCAGGGAGAAAAGCTCCACACAGAAAAATTAGACATACATTTAGATATTTAGACATGATCAGTATACACACAAATTACAAAATACATGTTATTACAGTGGTATGCAGCACATCAACAGTTACAGCGGAGAGGACAAACAAAAAATATTAATTTAAAAATAAAGGTAATTAATAGATGTGTGGTGTACAGCTGAAACTTGGAACATAGGTAGAATACATACATAGTTCACAGGTACAGTACATACATTGTAGATTAGCCAGTGTTTGTGAGTAAGATTGAAAACCTTTATCAAGTACTCTAGGTTTAGTATGTGTACCTTATCCACTTTCACTAGCCTGGGGAGCAATCATGGCATTGCCAACTTTGCTTGAGATGTTGCCTGATGAGGTCTTTAAAGGAGGCTTTGGATGATGTGTTTTGAATGCTAGTGGGGACAGAGTTCCATTTTTTAGCCACAGAACTACTGTATAGTGCGTCTACAAAGTTATTATAGCTGTTGGTGACTTCTACTAGTAGTTTGCTTGATGATCTAAGAGGCCTTTTGGCTGAGTGATGTACTAGGTTTTTGAGAGCAGGATACTTATTGGGGAGGTAATAGATAGAATGATAGAGGCAAAGCTGATTGTAGGTTAGGAGGTTGGGCAGTTCAAGACAGTGGAGCTGTCTCAAAGCAGTACAGTGACGAGTTCTATATGAGCAATTTGCAGCAAAGCAGGCAATTCTGTTATAGCAGGCTTCCATTTTGCTTAGTTCAGTTTTGTTGAGATTAGTCAAAATGGGAGATGCATAAAGAATGGTAGATAGAAGTTGGGAGCGAGCAATGGCTGATCTTGTGTTGTTGGTAAGAAATGGTTTGATACGGTAGAGTGATCCCAGTTTGGCATATACTTTTTTAATAGCTAAGTTGAGATGACTATCAAATTAGGTGGGAGTTTATGGTTATTCCCAATAGCTTAGCCTGTGCCACTGGAGCAATTGGAGTAGTATTTGTGGAGTAGATAGGGAATTAACTGTTATCAATGTTTTTGTTAGAACTGGTTATAATCATAAACTGAGTTTTCTTTGTAATGATGATAAGTTGGGCTTTGGTAAGGTAGTTTTCAATGTCAGAGAATGCTAGCTGAGTTGTTTGCAGGAGGGTGGAAATGTTTTGTGCAGCACAGATTAAGATAGTGTCATCTGCATACTGAATGATAAATTAATGGGTGTGATTACTGGGGCACTATAAAATGGAAGCAGAGAACTGTGCACTTGTTTTTATACTGCTTAAAAAATCCTAATCTGTTGAGGAAGAAGCTTTCATGGAAAAACTGCAAAGTTGGACTGCTTTTGCTAAACACCACAAAAATCTGAGACTACATTTATACATTTTAAGTTAGCTGATAGTTTTCTTTAGCTAAGTTCTATCTGTAGCCCCACTCCGTTTGCTCCGCTCACTTTGTTCACCCCACCCCCATTCCCACCCACCCCTATATCATTACCTTTATACTTATCCATACAACCACACCCTCCCACTTCCTCCCTAATTCCTCACCCCTCTGCTTCCTGTTCTCATACTACCTCCCTTCTTTGCTCCTCCCCACACTTGCCTACTATCCACTATCAAAGACTACTATACCTTACTCACACCCTTCCTCTCATCCTCTGTTCTACATCTCATAAAGTGACATGTCTCTTACAACTCAAACTATACTGTTACCTTCTCTACTTTTTATACTCTATCACCTCACCTCCTATCACTCACAGTTACCTACTCCCTATTTCCATCCCTCAACACCACTATTAACTCAAGTACTACACCACAACCATATCTACTAATGTGTCCCTCCATCCTTCCCCCACCACTCCCATTCCTAAAATATAAATATCCCCCTCCCCTTTAAAACATAAAAACAAAGTCTACTTACTCAAATTAAAACCCCATTACAAACCTCTACTTCTATCTGGTGACATTCATCCTAACCCAGGCCCTACAGACACTACCCTGAACAATAACCCCCCTGTATCTAAACCTGTCAACCTCTCCAACCCACAAAAACAAGTGCAATTCTGCTCAATCAATGTCAGGAGCCTTGTAAATAAAGTTCAAGAACTCCATGCTTGGATAGCTAACTATACTCCTGACATAGTTACCCTAATTGAAACATGGTTAAAACCATACCATCTGGACAGTGAAATCATCCCTCCTGGCTATAATATCGTCAGATTAGATCAACCTAAAAGAAAAGGAGGAGGAGGCTCCATACTCTACTCCAATTGTCTCTCCCATATCAGTCCCACACTAGACTTATCCTCCTTCTCACCAGCTGAACTCCTACTGACCAACTTCAAACTTAACAGTTTCAACACCATAACTGTCACAGCAATCTATATTCTCTCTGGTGATAATATTAACATACTTGAGAACATTCTATCTCACCTCTCACATACCATCCACAATGAAATAATGATACTGGAGGATATTAATATTGATTGGCTTGCAATACAACCTCCCTACACTACTTCCTGTATAAACCTACATGGGTTTGAGCAGCTAATCACAACCCCAACCTACATTAATAAATCTCACCTACCTAGCTCTCTTCTTGACTGGATATTGGTCTCCCACCCTCAAAACTATCATAACTTCCAAACCATTCCAAATGCCCTCAGCGACCACTGCCCTATTACAGTTACCAGACATACTTCCCACCTTACCAAA
This sequence comes from Protopterus annectens, assembly GCF_019279795.1. Taxonomy (NCBI): domain Eukaryota; kingdom Metazoa; phylum Chordata; order Ceratodontiformes; family Protopteridae; genus Protopterus; species Protopterus annectens. The sequence continues at coordinate 1,505,680,640 of NC_056726.1, forward strand.
CCTAACAAATTTATTACCACCCGCTCACTTTCTCATTTCTCTCCTAACTCCTTTATTCACCAGCTCTCCAAAATTAACTGGCCTTACCTCACCACTCTTCCTTTAGATGAAGCTGTCCACTCCTTCAACACTACATTCCTAAACATTCTTAACTCCCTTGCTCCTCTTCACACAATTAGAATCAAATCTAATACTGCTCCCTGGCTCACTAAATTGACCAGAACCCTCATGAAAGACTGGGATAGGATTTGGAAAATGTGGACTAAAACTAGGACCCCCTCTCTTCTTCAGAAATATAAAGAACTCAGAAATAAAATAAAAAATCATCCATTATGACAAAATAAACTTCTATGCCAATCCTCCCTCTACTCCTAAATCAGACCCAAAGAAATTCTGGAGCTCTATTAAACAGACTCTGCATCCAGGGAACCCTTCCTCTCCTAACCCATGCCCCAATGCAACACCTGAAGACATAGCCAACAAATTTAACAATCATTTTATAAACTCAATAACCTCCATATTAAATTCTCTCAACCCCAGAAACAACACTAGCACTCCCACAAACTCTATACCTCTTTCAAACTCTCCTAACTCCTTCTCTCTAAAAGCAGTATCAACTAACTATGTAAAGTCATTACTCTCTAAACTTAAACCTTGCTCCCCATCTGTTGACAAGCTACCCTCTTACTTCCTGCAGATTGACTCTGAACCTCTTGCCTATCCTGTATCCATCTTAATCACCCAATCCATTTCTGAATCCTATGTCCCCACTGTATGGAAGAATTTCTTTACTCTACCCATTCACAAAGGGGCAACTCCTCAGACATATCCAACTTCAGACCGATTGCCATACTCTCTCCACTCTCAAAAATCCTAGAGAAATGCATTTACAAGCAGGTAATGCATTACCTTCACCAATTAAACCTTCTCACACCCACACAGCATGGTTTCCATCCCAAGCATAGTATAACTACTGCACTCATATCATTCATCAACATAGTCTCCCTAGCTCGTGATAACAATAAACTTGTCTCATGCCTATTCCTTGACCTTTCTAAAGCCTTTGACACTGTCTCTCACCCACTCCTTCTAGATAAACTCACTAACTTAAATTACTCTCCCCCTACTATTTCCTGGTTCTCCAGCTATCTCTCTACCCACCAGCAATCAGTTAAATTGCTTTCTGCACTATCATCCCCTCTCACTGTACAAATGGGAGTCCCCCAAGGGTCCATACTTAGACCACTACTCTTTAATATTTTCACCAACTTGCTCTACTCCTCTTGTCTCCAGTCATCTCTTGTGCAATATGCTGATGACTCCAGTGTTATAACCATTGCTGACAACCCATCTGACCTTGCCTCAACTACCCAGGCATCCTTCCACACCATTGAGACTTGGCTTAGTGATAACAAACTAATACTTAATCCAAAAAAAAACTAAGCTCCTACTCTTCCTCCCTAAAAACATCACCACACTCAAAAGTACATTTACCATCTTATCCTGCAACAGCACTATCATCTCAGCTGAATCTAGTACTAAATTGCTAGGTGTTACAATAGATGATCAGCTTAAGTTTGATCTCCATATTACTAACTCGGTAAAAAGAACTCATCAGAAACTTGGACACCTTTTCCGTAGCAAGAAATACTTAACTAACACTGCCCAAATAACTCTCTCCCAGGCTTTATTACTCCCAACACTCCTGTACAGCTGCCACATATTCACAAACCTAAATTCTACACTTATCTCCAAGCTTGAAACTACCTATAATAAGATCGCCAGATTTGCAGCTAACCAAACCTACAAGTCACACCACTGCTTAGCAATACAGCAACTAGACTGGCTAGAATTCCCTCAGCTGCTCCAACTATATCAACTACAAATCATCCACTTTATCCTCTATCTACCCTCCTTCTGCCCCAGCCTCTCCATTATCATATCCAAATATTCCCCTGCTAGGACACTACGCAGCTCAAATCAAGAATTATTAGACATCTACAAACCCAAAACCAAAACAGGCTGCCTTCTCTATAACTATAACCCAGCTATATACTGGAACCAACTCCCCTTGGAAATAAAATCCCTCCAGCAAAGCAAAAGTTTCAAATTAGCCACAAGGAAATACCTAAAAACAAAATGGTCTTGCCACTCTAGCTAACCACCCTGAATCCACCATACTTTCTCCTATTTCACCACCTCACTCCTAATGTATCTCAAACACTATTCCCCTGCCTCTTCTACCTCTTCCCTTCCTCTATCTTCAACCACTCTTAATTCTTACAGTCTCAAAACAACCTACCTGTCTCTGTCTCCTATACTCTACCTCCCCTACATCTCCTACTAGCCATTCTTACTTTACTTTCTTGTTTCCAAACTCCTATACAACTAGATCCTACCCACTTTAAATAAGCATCTGCCTAACTATTAACTCATTTTGCTTTAAGCAGCTAAAATAATATTGTAACTAGTCACTTTTTCTTCCGCTAATTGTTTAAAACCTTGTTTGTAACAACTCACATACTTGTTTGCCAATTGTTAATACTCTGTATAATTGAATCGCCTGAGGAGCTTTTTTTTCTCTCCAGGTCTCTGCTTGTAAGATGCTATAGCTGATTGTTACTACTATGTTATTAACATTTAATAAATTGTTTTCTAGTCCAGAAGAGCTTTTCTCCCAGAGTCTCTGCTGAAAATGAGCCAAAAGCTCAGCCAGACTAACCCGGTTAACAAATGTAAAATAAATAAAAAAAATAAAATAAGTGATGAATTTGTTTTGAAAGAAAATGAAAGAAAGAACTGCCTTGCATAAAATTAGTTGAAACAGTATAAATAACACTGTAATTATTTTTACAACAGCTATTGCAAATGAGGATTTCTCTGAATATAATGTTCTCATAGCCTGTTCTATTCTTCATCCGTTTTTCAGGCTGAGAAAATAATTCAGAAAAAAAAACTCATATCAGGGTGAGATTCAGTACCCCTATGAGCCTATGGACACTGAAGCCAGACCATGACTAACAAATACTATGATAACAGCTGATAGCAAATCTATATAGCTGCAAACAGATGGTTTATACCATGTTGTGCAACATTTGTGAGACATGCATGCTATATAAAACTACCTTCGGAGGTTGTAAGACAATGCAGACATTTATTCTTGGACAACAAAAAGTCCTAAGATTAACAGGCTCTGTTCTTGCAGTGATATTCCCTAGATTTTCTAAATCACAGCATACAACAATTAAAATAATTGCATATTAACTATATAATCATTTTCCATATCATGATACTAATTCTGCAAAAAAGTGTAAACAATTATGAAAAATGTGTTTTTTCCAGCATCAGACATGAATAGTAAAAAATTAAAAACACAAACGTGGGGTTTATTTTAAGGAGCACTAAATCTTCCCCACTCTGTTTCTTTCTGCTATGCAGAGCTGTAAATCTCCCATTTTGTTTGCTTTTTCCCCTATGGTGAGAACCCAGGAGGAAGCCCAAACAGACAAAGACATATCCTGCTCTCAGTGGAACTAATTAAAGCTCCCACAGCCGCTCTTCAGCAACAGATGAAAATCCGAATGGCAAATGAAGAATTATCTGTGTGACAGGAAGGGGATAACTAATTTAAAAGCATACTCTTGAACACATTTCCTGTAATCTTTTCATGAAGTTCGTTAAGATTTAATGCTTGCTACTAAAGTCTGAGCCTACCGCATAATTTAAAATGGTGGAACACTAATATACAAGGACTCTAGTGCTTTTGAAAATGCATCTCGCAAGCATTCATTCTACTTCATTTTGTATGAAAATGTGGTATTATACTGATTTTGGTAGAAATTAAGTGATTAGTAACATTTATGACTTGAGTTTAGCTATGCTTTTTTGTTGTAATATGGTGCAGACTGAACAGCACATTAACGAAGCTGAACGAAAGGCACCTTCTGAACAAAATTATTTTGAGGATCCTTTTAGGATTATAAGCCAACTTTCCTATTTATATACTTAAGTTTTACTTTGCCAGGTGGGAAATAGTGCGGATCAGAGACCTTTTTAACCATTACCCATGACAACTGGCAGCAACAATTTCATTATATAATATCAGTTCATAGTCTGGAAACAAACTTGACATGGTAAACATTGACATATGCATACAAATGAACTGTCAAAACACACATTAGTAAATGAAGTTTTTCATACAAATTTGCAACATTCATATTTTAGAAAGAAATGCATGGTAGTTGTATACATACTGAAAGATGCTTCCTAGTGAGTACAATTCAAGAAGAGCTTTTTAACACTCATAATGACACTTACTTGATCTACGTACAGATGTATCCTGGACTGAGTTCACTGAATGAAAGACAATGACTTCATAGCATAGTTTGTTTTTACTTTTAAGATATCTGTTGGACTGGTAAAAGTATTCAATGCTAAGGCTACATGTTTTAGTGGTTGTGTCAAAAATAATAACTCTTATAATATGTACAAGCCTCAATTTCTCAGCATTGGAGGTTTAGAGCAAGATGGAACAGACAAAATTATGTAGCCCATCTTCTTTCCAGATGACAGTAGGTCTAGGTCAGGACACTCACCCCCCTCACCCCCCCAGATCCAGGCACATGCAGAGACAATACATTCCTTCCTCCCATTCCCAGTTGTGAGGAGTTTGCCTTGGTTTTCATTTGTTTTATTTTCTGGGAAAGGATGTTAACATATGTGCAGAGGACAAGCCTTACATGCTGCCTGTCACACAGCTAAGGGAACATATGTATGAGACTGTGACTTGCATTTTTCCCAGACTTGCCACAGTTCTCTGATGTGGCCTTTCTCTTTCAACAAGAACCATATGTGATAGTAATCATATTGTGTATCACAGGTTGCACGGGAGGTCTGCAGACAGGCACTGTTAGTTTCACTCACAAGTGCTGATGCATTTTAAATATTTTATATCCATGTCAGGATAGCTTCAGTTATGGCACACTTCTCATTGTGGCTCTTCAGGTCTGGATGATATACTTATTCATTAAGTATCCTCTCTATGCTCCACCCTGCTGTATAGCATGAGGGTTATAAGGTTTGGAATTCCCTGTCGGAGGAAGGGCCTTACCAGTTATTATCAGGTAGCACCTCCCACATTGCCCAAAGTGGCTTATCTGAAGCTAGAGCAGGTGGTGAGAGCTACAGTGCAGAGTGCAGTAGGCAAGTATATAGTCCAGATGAACGGTTTCATGGAGTGAGTTACAGATTCACTCACCCAGCCTGCCTCTTGCATCAGACCATCAGGCCATCAGGGTAAGAAGTGGCACATTAAATGGCTGCCCTGAACAATCTCATGGTGATAGATGTCTGTACTGGCCCCTCTAGGCTGGGTCAACAGATACCACACCACTACTTATATGTCACCCCATTCCTCAGCCTTGTTTACTCCCTTCCTCTTGTGCCATACCTCCATGACTTCTTTTTTCTCCAACCCTTCCCATCATCATTTTTCTACAGCAAAGTATGCAATTCCACTCCTGTTTGTCTGTTATATGCATTATGGCAGTGCTTGTTTGTACTTCCACAATTTGCAAACTCTCTTCCCTATCCTGCTTTCCCTAAAAATTAGGGCCGTATCCTCGAAAAATAAATATTACTCTCCTCCTTTGATCCTGATGCTGCTGTTGTCCTTCTTTGTGACCCTCTCCTTTGTCCTTCTTTGTGACCCTCTCCTTTGTCCTTCTGTGTGACCCTCTCCTTTGTCCTTCTGCATGACCCTCTCCTTTGTCCTTCTGCGTGACCCTCTCCTTTGTCCTTCTTTGTGACCCTCTCCTTTGTCCTTCTGTGTGACCGTCTCCTTTGTCCTTCTGCATAACCCTCTCCTTTGTCCTTCTGTGTGACCCTCTCCTTTGTCCTTCTGCATAACCCTCTCCTTTGTCCTTCTGTGTGACCATGTCCTTTGTCCTTCTGTGCGACCCTCTCCTTTGTCCTTCTGTGCGACCCTCTCCTTTGTCCTTCTGTGCGACCCTCTCCTTTGTCCTTCTGTGCGACTCTCTCCTTTGTCCTTCTGTGCGACCCTCTCCTTTGCCTTCTGTGTGACCCTCTCCTTTGTCCTTCTGTGTGACCCTCTCCTTTGTCCTTCTGCATAACCCTCTCCTTTGTCCTTCTGTGTGACCGTCTCCTTTGTCCTTCTGTGTGACCCTCTCCTTTGTCCTTCTGTGCAACCCTCTCCTTTGCCTTCTGTGTGACCCTCTCCTTTGTCCTTCTGTGTGACCCTCTCCTTTGTCCTTCTGCATAACCCTCTCCTTTGTCCTTCTGTGTGACCCTCTACTTTGTACTTCTGTGTGACCGTCTCCTTTGTCCTTCTGTGCGACCCTCTCCTTTGTCCTTCTGTGTGACCCTCTCCTTTGTCCTTCTGTGTGACCCTCTGCTTTCTCTTTCTCTTTTTCCTGCTCTCCTTTGCAGCCTTTTCTTCCCCTTTTCTTCTATGAACCCATCACTCCAGGGGTGGTGCCCATGTCCTTATGACCAGAGGTAGTCTGTAAAAATAGTCAAAATCCCACTTGCTGACTGTTATAAGATCATAGGAGATTACTAGACTATCAGCCCTGAGGCCCTTATAAGCCTAGCCAAGAGCTTAGCCCATGTTTATACAAGTCAGCACCCGATGCCCCTGTCCAGCAGGGACATGGGTGGAATCCCAGGGGTATATTTTCTGTTTCCCATTCAGTTATCCAGGTTGCACTTAAAAAGGGGTAAAGAGATACTCTGCTTGACCTGCAGAGGAAGTCTATTCCATAGAAGGGGAGTCTTTGGAACACAAATCTGTCCCGCCAAGAAGTCCACAGACCAGGTTGAGGCCGCTTGTGTGAGTTACAGGAGTAAAGCTTGACTTGTGGATATGCAGCAGTACCATCAAGGTGGGATCCATGATTGTCTTGTATGCCAGACAGAGGTCACCACTGATGAGTCTGTATGAAACTGAGCAGAGGGATAGGGCGTTTAGCCTATCTGTGTATGGTAGATGTTTGAGGCCCTGGGTTTCCTGGTGAGAAACCTCTGTGGTCTCTCCAGCTGCATGTGCTTTGTGAGGTACAAGCCGAAAGGGGGTTGCACTCAATAATGGGCCTTAAAAGGGAAGAATACAGGGATGTTATGATCTCCTTGTCCCTGGATGAGATACCCTTATGTATGAGGTGGACCATGTAGAATGTTTTCCGTACAACAGAAGCATCATGGTCGTCAAAAGTCAGGTTGCTATCAATCTGGGTCCCCAAATCCCTCACAACTGATTATGTGCTTAGGACGTTGTTATTGATGTGATAATTTGTTGGGAATGTCCCTCTCCCCAAAGGGATGATGATGCATTTTTTTGGTATTCAGCTTGTGGCCATGTTTCTGGCACCAGTTATTTGTTTGAGTGAGACCCTCTTGGAGGATGTCTAAGGGAAATGATGACAGCACCCAGCTTGCAGTCATCTGCAGACTTGGTCAGCCAAAGCACACTGGTTTTGGCCTTCAACTCAGAAAAGTATATCCCAAATAACAGAGGCCCCAAGACCGAACCCTGGGGTATGCCGCTTGTTACACATCTACTGCTTGAGGTGGCTTCCCCTGTTTTGACCATGTGGGTTCAATCAGTGAGCCAGTTTGTTACCCATCTCATAACATACGAATTGATGCTTAGTTGAGAGAGTTTATTTATTATGCCCAAGTGGAGAATAGTGTCAAAGGCTTTGGTCAGGTCAAGGTAGGCAGTGCACACCATCTTCCCCTTGTCCATGGTTTTGGTGACTGTCTCAAAGAAGTCAACCAAATTTAGCAGGCATGACCTCCTGTTGACAAAGCCAAACTGTGTGGGATTGAGTGTTTGGAGGATGTCAATGTCCTTGTTTATGAGGTCCATGGTAATCCATTCCATGGCCTTGCAGATCAGGCTAGTTAGCTGATGGGTCTATAATTTCCCAGATCAGTGGATGCTCCACCTTTGTGTAAAGGGATGGCAGTGGCTGTCCTCCACTCAGCTGAGATGAAGCCGTTACTCAGGTTTGGTTGAATAGGGCGCCTAATGGTGCTGCAAGTTCCTGCCTGAGTTCACTTAGGATGTAGCCTGGGATATTATCGGGTCCCATGGAGGCTGAATATTTTGCCTTTGAGAGAGCAATGATGACCTGTCCCCTAGATATAAGGAGAAGGGGCAGGTACTGGGGATGTCCTGATTTATTGATGGGGGACAGAGTGGTGAAGTTTTTGCTGAATCTGTCAGGCAGCAAGTCTTCTATATCTATGGCATTTGTACATGTGGTATCCTTGACCACTAGTTGTGAACAGATCTGGGTTCTACCTTTGAGATTACGGACATATGTGAAGAAGGCCTTATGATGGTCTCTAGTAGATGTGGCCAATTTGGACTCGAATTTTGCTTTGGAGGATTTCACTAGTGCTCTTATTTGCTTGTTCAGGGTAAGGAGACATTGCTTCCAATTAGGCACCTGCTCCTTCTTGGTCTTGGACAGCAATTTTTTCATTTTTTTATAGAGTTTATTTATTGCAGATGTCCACCAAACGGGTTTACTCTTCCTTGTGGAGGATGATTTAGTCCTGTTGGGTATTCCTGATTCCATGCATCTATATAAATGCTTGTATAGTGCTTTGGTGTAGTTTTGGATATTGGTGCCAGTTCCTACAGAGGGGGAGGGGGCTGTGAAGCTGTTTATACCATCCCTCAGGATTGACTAGCTGTAACAAGGCATTTACATTGACATTTGTGTCCTGGCATGAGTAGTTCATCCAATTTATGTTTGGGAATCTAAAGTCACCTAAGTTCAGGGTAAAGGGTTGAATCCTGATAGATTCAAACAGGTCCAAATAGGCAGATTTGGCATCTTGAGTTAGATTTGGGGGCCTGTAGCTAGCTATGATTTGAACAGGGGTCTTGTCAATGGTTAACTGCACCTGGAGTGTCTCCTGTGCATCATACTGCTTGACCAGCCTGGAGGTGTGTATGTCTTTAATGTATATTGAAACTCCACCTCCTTTCGCTTTACTGCCCACAGCTTGGGGTCTAAATGTATGATAGGATGAGTAACCAGGTAAGGCTGGGGTGCTCTCCACAGCTTTGGACCAGGTTTCTGTGACTTCATAGATGTCAGAATTTTTCAAGGTTAGGAATGCTTGCAATGAGTGCAGTTTCATGTTTAGACTTCTAGCGTTTAGCAGCATGAACTTTAATTTGTGTTTTATTGAAAATTTTATGTAGGTTTTATCAACCTCAGAAAAAGGCAGTATGGGGGAGACACGGGCCTTTTTCAGAAGCCTGAAGCCCAGGTGAGACCGATGCATGCCATCTCTAGCAAAACATCGTGGTCTGTGGATCATATCTTCCCAGGCTGTCAGGTACTGGACCCCCCTGGAATGACACCAGATACTAAGCCAATTGTTAAAGTCAATCATTTTCTGTTTGTATTGAGGCATCATTCTGGGTGATGGTAGAATGCTGTATAAGGCTAGGGACATACCTGCCTGGGGCATATAATCAGCAAGCTCAATTATGTCTCTCTTCATATAGTCCAGAGAGGTATGTCTCAAGTCCCTCACACCAATATGGACTATGAGAGGGTCATAAAAGTATCTGTTATTCAGAGACTTGAGTCCGTATGTCATATGGCAGATTCTGGAACCTTACAGACAGCTAACAGTGACTTTCTCCTTATCCAGCCTGGTGAGAGGCCCACCTGTGTGTCTCACAATGGAGTCTCCTATGACTAATATGTTGGGTTTATGGTGAAGACTTAGTGGCTGTGAGACACAGTTGTGTAGACCCCCCTAGGGTTAGAAAATTGGGTAAAATCTGGGTAAAATTGGCCAGGCTTGTAAGGGCTCTTGAGCCATTAGCTTAGCAATCTCCTATGAACCATATATATATATATATATATATATATATATATATATATATATATATATATATATGAGGTGTCTATAGATGAGGGCACCACAGCAGTGCAGATGCAAATACTCTATGACTATATGTCTTTCTGCAGTGCTTTGTCCATCCTAGTCCACACAATCTTGCTAATACCGGCTATGATTTTTTGCCCTCGTTCTGTCATGCTTATAGACATCTAAGTGCCCCACATGCTTTGCTGGGTCTACTGACACACTAACCTTCCCTGATCAGTACCAAATTTCAAACAGGAACCAGCAAGGACCTTGAGGTCATTCTGGCAGATGGCGCTGTGTAACAACAATCCATTTTTTTTTTTATGATCTACCTGAGATCCTGTCCCATCCCGTACATTTACCAACCTGGTCCAAGGGCTGCCTCCCGTCACTGGACCAGGGTTCCTATTAGATGACCGAAGATGCATTCTATCGAAAGTGTCTTGGTCGAATTTAAAACAAAGAAAAGGCAAAATAGTAAAGCGGCTTTTAAGTGAATTCTTTCCCAGGGAAAGAATTTGCTTGGGCGCTTCCATTACTTTGCCATTTTCGGCACTGTAGTGTGATCTCGGAGTTGGTATATTTAAGTAGAGGGCATGTGGGGGGGCTGTGGGTGTGGGGGGAGAAGCCCCCCACTTTATGTATTCTTTTATTTTTGTTTTCGTTTTTTGGAATAATGATTTTTTTCCCTTGGAAAAAAATTACTGTTCTGAGCTTTCGAGATTGTAAGCTTTCGCTTACATGGAGACAGGAGTTGATTATTCATCATTCACTTTTTTAAGCATTTGATGATATAATATAGGCCCCTGAACCACACCTCCCCTTAGGAAGCTTTAGTGACAAATCCCCTCTTGGGATGGACCCACCTATCTCTCTCTGCCATCTTCTCAGATGCCCAATACGCTAATCAAACCCAGGTCACCTGAGCCATAGTTAATGCTATATCTCTTGCCACTGTGTTGGTTAGTACTAGTACTGTTTTACATTTAATATGCATTGCATTGTGCATACCTGAATTCTGGAATCACAAGATCATAAAATGTGGTGCATGACTGATGAGTAACTACAGCTGTAATTCTGGTTCTGGTTATTAGTTTCACTGCATGGATGGGCTACTTGAAAAGCTACACTGCCCAGATATACGCCCTTGCATAGTTGCAGTGCTGCTCAATGACCCACTTTGAAAAAGAGCTAGCACGCATAAGCACCATATGACTAAATTTGCATATTTAATGTCTCATTATGTTACGATGCAATACCTATGTATTGCAGAAGGGTTGCACAGAAGTGCAGTGTATCCCTATGAATTCTGGCTCCAGAGTAACTGTGGCAGTTAATGCACAGATCTAAGACTATAAACTGGTAATAAGTCACTTCCTGTGGTGCAGGGTTTGATTCTGTCAGACTTCATTTGCTTATTGTGTGATCTTGAGTAAGTCACTTAACCAGATAGTGCTTCGGGCTCTAGCTTTCTTAATGGTCTCCTGGACTGAATGCCTAGTAGCTACCTATGAACTAGTAATCAAACATGAAGGAGTTATTTGTTAATCCATACAGTGTATTAAGCTTTCTGCAAGCTGTTTGGGAAATAAAGAGTCAGACATGGTGAAGAAAGAAAATCAAGTTTTATTCAATTACTTACGAAGCTTTTACTATGTGTGTACGTGTGTGAGTATTTGTGTGTGTGTGAAAGTGAGTGTGCATTCGTCTGCGTGTGTGTTTGCTTCCACATGTATGTGCATGTAAGTATTGGTATAAGTGCATATGCGTGTACTTGCGCGCGTGTGTGTGTGTGTGTGTGTGTGTGTGTGTGTGTGTGTGTGTGTGTGTGTGTGTGTGTGCGTGTTTGTGTGTGTGTGTGCTGTGTGGTTGCTTGTTGACTTTCTGGGCAAGACCTGGGGAGAAAAAAACTCCTATAAAATATTAAACAAAGCATTCCATATAATAGTATATACAAGTCAAAGCAAAGCATAATAACTGAGAAGAGCTCAGCCAAAAACAACAGCCAAAGAAAAACAGTAATTATGAACTATATATCCTAATAAATGCATATGAGTAGGATAGCTTAAATTGTACCACCACATAATCTGTAGAAATGTAACATAAAATGCACTTAGGAAGGAAAAACAAAAGTTGAACAGATTAGCAGAGGGCCATGGGTGGCAAAGACAAAGGCTGTTCCATAAGAACTAAAATTAAGGGTAGTAATGAGCATGCGGATGAGAAAATATACTCAGGAGCAGAGGTAGGTGAGGATAAGCATCACAGGAGGTAAGATGATAAGTAGTGGTTGAAGAAGAAGCAAGGGAGATAAAGTATAACTGAATGAAGTGGAAGTATGGACGAAACATAAGAATGGACGTAGGAGACGATAAAGGCTGCAGGACAACAACAGTAACAGTAAGCAGGAGAATGACAGTAACAGTGAACAGGAGAACAAGAGTAACAGTGAGCAGGTGAATGACAGTAACAGTGAACAGGAGAACAACAGTAACACTGAGCAGAACAACTGTAACAGTGAGCAAACGAATGACAGTAACAGTCAGCAGGAGAACAACAGTAACAGTGAGCAGGCAAATGACAGTAACAGTGAGCAGGAGAACAACAGTAACAGTGAGCAGGTGAATGGCAGTAACAGTGAGCAGAAGAATCACAATAACAGTGAGCAGAAGAATGACAGTAACAGTGAGCAGGAGAACAACAGTAACAGTGAGCAGGCGAATGGCAGTAACAGTGAGCAGAAGAATCACAATAACAGTGAGCAGAAGAATGACAGTAAAAGTGAGCAGAAGAACAACAGTAACAGTGAGCAGAAGAATGACAGTAACAGTGAGCAGAAGAATGATAGTAACAGTGAGCAGAAGAATAATAGTAACAGTGAGCAGGTGAATGACAGTAACAGTGAACAGAAGAATGAAAGTAACAGTGAGCAGAAGAATGACAGTAACAGTGAGCAGGCGAATGACAGTAACAGTGAGCAGAAGAATGATAGTAACAGTGAGCAGGTGAATGACAGTAACAGTGAGCAGAAAAATGACAGTAAAAGTGAGCAGGCGAATGACAGTAACAGTGAGCAGGTGAACGACAGTAACAGTGAGCAGGAGAACAACAATAACAGTGAGCAGAAGAATGATAGTAACAGTGAGCAGGCGAATGACAGTAACAGTGAACAGAAGAATGACAGTAACAGTGAGCAGGCGAATGACAGTAACAGTGAACAGAAGAATGGCAGTAACAGTGAGCAGGTGAATGACAGTAACAGTGAGCAGAAGAATGGCAGTAACAGTGAGCAGGTGAATGACAGTAACAGTGAGCAGGCGAACAACAGTAACAGTGAGCAGAAGAATCACAATAACAGTGAGCAGGAGAACAACAGTAACACTGAGCAGGCAAATGACAGCAACAGTGAGCAGGTGAATGACAGTAACAGTGAGCAGGACAGACACAAATAGATGTAAGACAAGGTAAGTAATAGAACAAGAGGAAAAGGTTGTAAACAAGAGCAGATAAAGCATGCATAGATAAGATGATGCTGCATATGTAGTACACACATTTACTTAATACATAAATAAATTATTGTTAATAATTTGAATTGTTTTGTTCTTTACAACTGATCAGAGGCACAGGGAACTAATCTAGGGGGTAACAAAACCCAACACACTCTGGCTAGGCTTATAAATGCCCTTGAGCAGATAGCCTAGTACTTACCGATGAACCTTACCTATGAACAACAAATTTCAGTAAATTTAAATGTGCTTCTTACTAAATCAAACTGTGGTATTCTACAGCTTTCTACAGTCTTTTATCTAATATTGACTGTTTAATGTATTTTGAGGCTGCATTTATATGTTTTGCTGTCTCTCCATGTTTAATTGCATCATTTCAACCTTTACTTAATGCATGATTCTCTTGTCTTTTTTGTGCAACTCTAAAAGATACTAGGATTTGTAAACTGAGATGAAGCTGTGTGCTTTGTGGTGGGAGTTTTATTTCATATTTTAAAATGGCTGCATTGCATAAGTTCCACAGCTAATATGCATAAATGATAATTGGGACGCAGCCAATGGATTATAACAACAGGTGAGTTTCACAGACTATGGCCACATTTTAAATTTGGTGTCAAAATATTTACAAATGTCAAAAGTAAGAAAAAAACTGAGTACCTACAATATCTTGCCAGATTACAACTTTTTTCTTTATATTTACTATTTGTTGGCCAGGTTAGTCCCACTAGGTTAGTGGCCTCTTTTCAGGGGAGACACCAAGGCATCAGGGAACTCTTTTGAATAGGTGTGTATTTCATATCTAACTAAGTTACCATCAAGTCAAGTACATGACACTTTATTTTAACATCTCATCTAAAGGATAACACAGTCAGGAGTGCAGCAGCAACAACTCCCCCTTTATGCTACACTGCATTGTCGGAAATCCACCTAGCTTATGTGAGAATAGAACCCATAGCCTTCTGCACTAAAGACAAGGGTGCTACCTGTCACACCTCTAACACTTGCAATGTGTTTGGTGCAAGTTCAATGTACTGTTCTTATATACCATCCTAAGGAATACATTTGGTAAAGTTTACACATGTAGCAATGGTACAGATGCAATACTTCAAACCATAACTATGAAAACACCCTCAGAAATAAAATTGCACTTATACCCTAGCTTAATTAATGAGGAATTTTGTACAAGTGTGTAATGATCAATGACAATGCCAGCTTTATTCACCAGAATAATGTTACAGAGTGTTATGTTCATCATGGAATGGATAAGGCCACATTCAGCACTGATGAGCAGATAAAAGATGACTAAACAATATCAGTTTGACTTTAGGGTACATCCCCACTGGGTATATAAGGGGGCTGAGTAAAAACTAGGTAAACTGGGCTAACAGTTTCATCTTAAAGGGGATTGTTTCTTTATTTTAAGCATAGAAATGTCAGAACTATCACTTACCAGTATGCGTAGACATAGCTGAACTGGGAGACAATATTTTGTTATTCCAGTACTAAATAATATGCATTTATATATATATATAGGCAGAACACTAAAACCTAAATACACTATGATTTTCTTACTGCAGTTTCAGAAGCAGGAAGAGCAAGTAGGATGCATGATTTCAGAAGTGCAGCAGTTAACCAAAAGGAAGTTAAATTGCATGAGTGTGTGCACACAGAAGTACCACATCAGTGTCCAGGTACTGAGGCAGGGGGTAAAAAATATCTTCGGTGGTGCCCTGTCCATACTAGTGAGTATATCCAAGCATAACATGACACTGAAGAACTTAAAAGTTACTCAATCGTGATGCATATTCTGAAGGCGTATGTCACTGGAATCATGCATGTATGGGTTCAAGATATTCATTGTACATAAACATGTCAGGAAATGTAATAGAAACATATATTTAAGCTGATTCACACATTACTTCAAACATACTTACATGTGCATCTCCATTCATGTCTGCATTCACTCTATCTGACTATACAAAATGGCAGTGTTCTCGCACGTGCTCAGTACATATGCTATCTAGCTGCAGTGGCTCAATAGGAACATTACACATAATGACCTATAGCATATTTTGCCCCTGTCTAATAGTTATTACCCACAGCCCTGATGCATATTCTGAAGGAGTATTTTGCCCCTCTCTAATGGTTGTTACCATGGCAAGCAAAGGAAACGTAAAAAGCAAACAACATATAGGATTGCTGAATGAACATTGTCTCATACAACATTTCAAACTGCTATGATCTATCATCAGTCAAGAAGAAGGAGCAAAACTCCAGCTGAAAATATTTTAAAGGACAAATAAAGACAGCTAAATGGTTGGAAAAAAGTAATTTTCATGGTTACAGAAAGTTATGGACATTAGCCATTGTGGTTATAATAAGAGAAAAGCATATTCCTGTAGTTTAACAAAAGTATTGTGTGTGTGTGTTTGTGTGTGTGTGTGTGTGTGTGTGTGTGTGTGTATATATATATATATATATATATATATATATATATATATATATATATACTTGCCTTTTTTGGCTACAAAACTATATATGAATGTATATGGATCTGCATCTTCCTACAGCAAAGTGAACAATTACTGAGGGAAAAGATTCAGGAAATGAGACAAGCAGTCATATTTCAGTAGAAGAAATTATAGTTAAATGTTTTTGTACTTTTGGGCAATTGAAGCAAGAAAAGTAATGAGGCATAATTTGAAATCCAGTGTCATCTGTGCTGTAGAGAAAAGCAATTAAGTTACAAGGAAACTGATAATTGTGTTCACACTAACAAGTTTCTGTTAGAAAAAAAAACTGAATGACTTAATAAAAGCTTATAATTCTCTTTCTTCAGTGAAATGTTGCATTAAGTTGGAAAGTAGGATAAAAGTAGGACAATATTAGACAAAGCTTTGTTCATAAAATCACTTTGTTTCATATATTATATTTACTTAAAAGAACCACTTGCCATGCTCTAGTTATTTCTTTTTTCAATGTCTCTCTGGACTGAAGCAGCCTGAGTCACATGCCTGTCAACATTAAAGATTATATCTTATTAGCTGCCTGGTTCAGAGGAGATGGTTCGATGGGTCCAGCTGTAGTACCCGACAGCTGCATTGTACTGTTTGTACAAGCAGAATGTAAATGTATCTATCACATGTTTGAATTAACCAAATATCTGAGCCTCAACACATGCAAAATTGCATTTTTCCATACCATTTCATACGCTTTACAAGTTATTTTTTTCTCTTTTCCATTTTATTTTAGTTATTTGTATAGCACGTTCTGCTAATAAATTTTACTGAGAACTTGGTATTAAATGTGAGGTTGGGGAATATGTATTAAACACCTGTTCTTACCTGTAGTTAGGTGTGATAGCTCAGTATTGTTACAGGTGGTTTATAAAGGCTACAGGGTCACATTCCAATACACACCGACTGACCTTTGACTTTTTATCGTACAGTAGCCACCCCTCTATTGAGTGGAGTAAGACTAGTCTGTCTGTCTGTCTGTTTTCTTAGGACTTAACAACATCATGAAATACAAGCAAGTACAGCCAGCTCCACTGGCATTTAGGAATAAACCCCTGATTATGACTCAGGTGACTTGAGTTCTATTTCCAGCTGAGGTACCTGTTGTCACTATAGCATAGGAAGAATGATCACGCCCATTCTGGGAAGTGTCAAGGGGTAGAATGACCATCCCCATTTGGGGGAGTGTATAGGGGGAGGAAGATTACGACCATTCTGGGGAGATTCTAGCTTACAAGGATGTGAACGTAGAACATCCAGTGCATTCTACTCTTCAGTTTGTGTTTGCTTAGTAGCCCTCCACGTGGGTATATGAGACTGACCACTACTCATCATCATCATCAGCCCCCTTTTTCCCATTTTCTACATGGGGTCAGGGTAGCATGTCAACTGTCACCATCTCTCTCTTTTCAATGCCACGTCTGCCTTCTTTGACACTCATGCCTGACTGCCTCACATTTTCTCTTACAGAATCTATCCACCTCTTTGTTGGACACCCTCATTTCCTCATACCTTCTTCCCGTCTGCCTAAAATTTTCTTCCTCTGATTGTCTTCTGCTCTTTCCTGCACATGTGCCTGAACAATGACAATCTGTTCTCTCTGATCTTTTCTGCAATTGGAGCTACTTTGGCTTCTTCTCTTATGTCCCCCAGGTTTCTGTACCATACAGTAGTATGGGTCACACATTCACTCCCCACGTTTCTATACCATACAGTAGTACTGGTCACACATTCACTCCCAGGTTTCTGTACCATACAGTAGTACTGGTCACACATTCACTCTCCAGGTTTCTGTACCATACAGCAGTACTGGTCACATATTCACTCCCCAGGTTTCTGTACCATACAGTTGTACTGGTCACACATTCACTCCCCAGGTTTCTGTACCATACAGTAGTACTGGTCACACATTCACTCCCCAGGTTTCTGTACCATACAGTAGTACTGGTCACACATTCATTGCCCAGGTTTCTGTACCATACAGTAGTACTGGTCACACATTCACTCCCCAGGTTGCTGTACCGTACAGTAGTACTGGTCACACATTCACTGCCCAGGTTTCTGTACCATACAGTAGTACTGGTCACACATTAACTGCCCAGGTTTCTGTACCATACAGTAGTACTGGTCACACATTCACTCCCCAGGTTTCTGTAGCACAGAGTGGTACTGGTCACACATTCACTCCCCAGGTTTCTGTACAATACAGTAGTAGTGGTCACACATTCACTCCCTAGGTGTCTGTGCCATACAGTAGTACTGGTCAGACATTCACTCCCCAGGTCTCTGTACCATACAGTAGTACTGGTCACACATTCACTCCCCTGGTTTCTGTACCATGCAGTAGTACTGGTCACACATTCACTTCCGAGGTTTCTGTATCATACAGTAGTACTGGTCACAAATTCACTCCCCAGGTTTCTGTACCATACAGTAGTACTGGTCACACATTCACTTCCCTGGTACCTGTACATACAGTAGTACTGGTCACACCTTCACTGCCCAAGTTTCCGTACCATACAGTAGTACTGGTCACACATTCACTCCCCAGGTTTCTGTACCATACAGTAGTACTGGTCACACATTCACTTCCCAGGTTTCTGTACCATACAGTAGTACTGGTCACACATTCACTCCTCAGGTTTCTGTACCATACAGTAGTACTGGTCACACATTCACTCCCCAGGTTTCTGTACCATACAGTAGTACTGGTCACACATTCACTCCCCAGGTTTCTTTACCATACAGTAGTACTGGTCACACATTCACTCCCCAGGTTTCTGTACCATACATTAGTACTGGTCATACATTCACTCCCCAGGTTTCTGTACCATACAGTAGTACTGGTCACACATTCACTCCCCAGATTTCTATACCATACAGTGGTACTGGTCACACATTCATGCCCCAGGTTTCTGTACCATACAGTAGTACCGGTCACAAATTCACTCTCCAGGTTTCTGTACCATATAGTAGTACTGGTCACACCTTCACTGCCCAGGTTTCTGTACCATACAGTAGTACTGGTCACACATTGACTCCCCAGGTTTCTGTACCATACAGTAGTACTGGTCACACATTCACTCCCCAGGCTTCTGTACCATACAGTAGTAATGGTCACACATTCACTCCCCAGGTTTCTGTTCAATACAGTAGTACTGGTCACACATTCACTCCCCAGGTTTCTATACCATACAGAAGTACTGGTAACACATTCACTCCCCAGGTTTCTGTACCATACAGTAGTACTGGTCACACATTCACTCCCCAGGTTTCTGTACCATACAGTAGTACTGGTCACACATTCACTCCCCAGATTTCTGTACGATACAGTAGTACTGGTCACACATTCACTCCCCAGGTTTCTGTACCATACAGTAGTACGGGTCACACATTCACTCCCCATGTTTCTATACGATACAGTAGTACTGGTCACACATTCACTCCCCAGGTTTCTGTACCATACACTAGTACTGGTCACACCCAGGTTTCTGTGCCATACAATAGTACTGGTTACACATTAACTGCCCAGGTTTCTGTGCCATACAGTAGTACTGGTCACATATTCACTCCCCAGGTTTCTGTGCCATACAGATGAACTGGTCACATATTCACTCCCTAGGTTTCTGTACCATACAGTAGTACTGGTCACACATTCACTCCCCAGGTTTCTGTACTATACAGTATACTGATCACACATTCACTTCCCAGGTTTCTGTACCATAGAGTAGTACTGGTCACACATTCACTCCCCAGGTTTCTATATTATACAGTAGTACTGGTCACACATTTACTGCCTAGGTTTCTGTACCATACAGTAGTACTGGTCACACATTCTCTCCCCAGGTTTCTGTACCATACAGAAGTACTGGTCACACATTCTCTCCCCTGGTTTCTGTACCATACCGTAGTACTGGTCACACATTCACTCCCCAGGTTTCTGTACCATACAGTAGTACTGGTCACACATTCACTGCCCAGGTTTATGTACCGTACAGTAGTACTGGTCACACATTCACTCCCCAGGTTTCTGTACCATACAGTAGTACTGGTCACACATTCACTCACCAGGTTTCTGTACCATACAGTAGTACTAGTCACAAATTCACTCCCCTGGTTTCTGTACCATACCGTAGTACTGGTCACACATTCACTCCCCAGGTTTCTGTACCATACAGTAGTACTGGTCACACATTCACTCCCCAGGTTTCTGTAGCATAGAGTGGTACTGGTCACACATTCACTCCCCAGGTGTCTGTACCATACAGTAGTAGTGGCCACACATTCACTCCCTAGGTGTCTGTGCCATACAGTAGTACTGGTCAGACATTCACTCCCCAGGTCTCTGTACCATACAGTAGTACTGGTCACACATTCACTCCCCTGGTTTCTGTACCATGCAGTAGTACTGGTCACACATTCACTTCCGAAGTTTCTGTATCATACAGTAGTACTGGTCACACATTCACTCCCCAGGTTTCTGTACCATACAGTAGTACTGGTCACACATTCACTTCCCTGGTTCCTGTACCATACAGTAGTACTGGTCACATCTTCACTGCCCAAGTTTCTGTACCATACAGTAGTACTGGTCACACATTCACTCCGCAGGTTTCTGTACCATACAGTAGTACTGGTCACACATTCACTTCCCAGGTTTCTGTACCATACAGTAGTACTGGTCACACATTCACTCCTCAGGTTTCTGTACCATACAGTAGTACTGGTCACACATTCACTACCCAGGTTTCTGTACCATACAGTAGTACTGGTCACACATTCACTCCCAGTTTCTTTACCATACAGTAGTACTGGTCACACATTCACTCCCCAGGTTTCTGTACCATACAGTAGTACTGGTCACACCTTCACTCCCCAGGTTTCTGTACCATACAGTAGTACTGGTCACACATTCACTCCCCAGGTTTCTGTACCATACAGTAGTACTGGTCACACATTCACTCCCCAGGTTTCTGTACCATACAGAAGTACTGGTCACACATTCACTCCCCAGGTTTCTGTACCATACAGTAGTACTGGTCACACATTCACTCTCCAGGTTTCTGTACAATACAGTAGTACTGGTCACACATTCACTACCCAGGTTTCTGTACCATACAGTAGTACTGGTCACACCTTCACTCCCCAGGTTTCTGTACCATACAGTAGTACTGGTCACACATTCACTCCCAGGTTTTGTACCATACAGTAGTACTTGTCACACATTCACTCCCCAGGTTTCTGTACCATATATTAGTACTGGACACACATTCACTCCCCAGGTTTCTGTACCATACAGTAGTACTGGTCACACATTCACTCCCCAGGTTTCTGTACCATACAGTAGTACTGGTCACACATTCACTCCCCAGGTTTCTGTACCATACAGTAGTACTAGTCACACATTCACTCCCCTGGTTTCTGTAGCATACCATAGTACTGGTCACACATTCACTCCCCAGGTTTCTGTACCATACAGTAGTACTGGTCACATATTCACTCCCCAGGTTTTTGTACCATACAGTTGTACTGGTCACACATTCACTCCCCAGGTTTCTGTACCATACAGTAGTACTGATCACATATTCACTCCCCGGGTTTCTGTACCATACAGTAGTACTGGTCACACATTCACTCCTCAGGTTTCTGTACCATACAGTAGTACTGGTCACACATTCACTCCCCAGGTTTCTGTACCATACAGTAGTACTGGTCACACATTCACTCCCCAGTTTCTTTACCATACAGTAGTACTGGTCACACATTCACTCCCCAGGTTTCTGTACCATACAGTAGTACTGGTCATACCTTCACTCCCCAAGTTTCTGTACCATACAGTAGTACTGGTCACACATTCACTCCCCAGGTTTCTGTACCATACAGTAGTACTGGTCACACATTCACTCCCCAGGTTTCTGTACCATACAGTAGTACTGGTCACACATTCACTCCCCAGGTTTCTGTACCATACAGTAGTACTGGTCACACATTCACTCCCCAGGTTTCTGTACCATACAGTAGTACTGGTCACACATTCACTCCCCAGGTTTCTGTACCATACAGTAGTACTGGTCACACATTCACTCCCCAGGTTTCTGTACCATACAGTAGTACTGGTCACACATTCACTCCCCAGGTTTCTGTACCATACAGTAGTACTGGTCACATTCACTGCCCAGGTTTCTGTACCATACAGTAGTACTGGTCACACATTCACTCCCCAGGTTTCTGTACCATACAGTAGTACTGGTCACACATTCACTCCCCAGGTTTCTGTACCATACAGTAGTACTGGTCACACATTCACTGCCCAGGTTTCTGTACCATACAGTAGTACTGGTCACACATTCACTCCCCAGGTTTCTGTAGCATAGAGTGGTACTGGTCACACATTCACTCCCCAGGTGTCTGTACCATACAGTAGTAGTGGCCACACATTCACTCCCTAGGTGTCTGTGCCATACAGTAGTACTGGTCAGACATTCACTCTCCAGGTTTCTGTACAATACAGTAGTACTGGTCACACATTCACTACCCAGGTTTCTGTACCATACAGTAGTACTGGTCACACCTTCACTCCCCAGATTTCTGTACCATACAGTAGTACTGGTCACACATTCACTCCCCAGGTTTTTGTACCATACAGTAGTACTTGTCACACATTCACTCCCCAGGTTTCTGTACCATATATTAGTACTGGACACACATTCACTCCCCAGGTTTCTGTACCATACAGTAGTACTGGTCACACATTCACTGCCCAGGTTTCTGTACCATACAGTAGTACTGGTCACACATTCACTCCCCAAGATTCTGTACCGTACAGTAGTACTGGTCACATATTCACTGCCCAGGTTTCTGTACCATACAGTAGTACTGGTCACACATTCACTCCCCAGGTTTCTGTAGCATAGAGTGGTACTGGTCACACATTCACTCCCCAGGTGTCTGTACCATACAGTAGTATTGGCCACACATTCACTCCCTAGGTGTCTGTGCCATACAGTAGTACTGGTCAGACATTCACTCTCCAGGTTTCTGTACAATACAGTAGTACTGGTCACACATTCACTACCCAGGTTTCTGTACCATACAGTAGTACTGGTCACACCTTCACTCCCCAGATTTCTGTACCATACAGTAGTACTGGTCACACATTCACTCCCCAGGTTTTTGTACCATACAGTAGTACTTGTCACACATTCACTCCCCAGGTTTCTGTACCATATATTAGTACTGGACACACATTCACTCCCCAGGTTTCTGTACCATACAGTAGTACTGGTCACACATTCACTGCCCAGGTTTCTGTACCATACAGTAGTACTGGTCACACATTCACTCCCCAGGTTTCTGTAGCATAGAGTGGTACTGGTCACACATTCACTCCCCAGGTGTCTGTACCATACAGTAGTAGTGGCCACACATTCACTCCCTAGGTGTCTGTGCCATACAGTAGTACTGGTCAGACATTCACTCCCCAGGTCTCTGTACCATACAGTAGTACTGGTCACACATTCACTCCCCTGGTTTCTGTACCATGCAGTAGTACTGGTCACACATTCACTTCCGAGGTTTCTGTATCATACAGTAGTACTGGTCACACATTCACTCCCCAGGTTTCTGTACCATACAGTAGTACTGGTCACACATTCACTTCCCTGGTTCCTGTACCATACAGTAGTACTGGTCACATCTTCACTGCCCAAGTTTCTGTACCATACAGTAGTACTGGTCACACATTCACTCCGCAGGTTTCTGTACCATACAGTAGTACTGGTCACACATTCACTTCCCAGGTTTCTGTACCATACAGTAGTACTGGTCACACATTCACTCCTCAGGTTTCTGTACCATACAGTAGTACTGGTCACACATTCACTACCCAGGTTTCTGTACCATACAGTAGTACTGGTCACACATTCACTCCCCAGTTTCTTTACCATACAGTAGTACTGGTCACACATTCACTCCCCAGGTTTCTGTACCATACAGTAGTACTGGTCACACCTTCACTCCCCAGGTTTCTGTACCATACAGTAGTACTGGTCACACATTCACTCCCCAGGTTTCTGTACCATACAGTAGTACTGGTCACACATTCACTCCCCAGGTTTCTGTACCATACAGAAGTACTGGTCACACATTCACTCCCCAGGTTTCTGTACCATACAGTAGTACTGGTCACACATTCACTCTCCAGGTTTCTGTACAATACAGTAGTACTGGTCACACATTCACTACCCAGGTTTCTGTACCATACAGTAGTACTGGTCACACCTTCACTCCCCAGGTTTCTGTACCATACAGTAGTACTGGTCACACATTCACTCCCCAGGTTTTTGTACCATACAGTAGTACTTGTCACACATTCACTCCCCAGGTTTCTGTACCATATATTAGTACTGGACACACATTCACTCCCCAGGTTTCTGTACCATACAGTAGTACTGGTCACACATTCACTCCCCAGGTTTCTGTACCATACAGTAGTACTGGTCACACATTCACTCCCCAGGTTTCTGTACCATACAGTAGTACTAGTCACACATTCACTCCCCTGGCTTCTGTAGCATACCATAGTACTGGTCACACATTCACTCCCCAGGTTTCTGTACCATACAGTAGTACTGGTCACATATTCACTCCCCAGGTTTTTGTACCATACAGTTGTACTGGTCACACATTCACTCCCCAGGTTTCTGTACCATACAGTAGTACTGATCACATATTCACTCCCCGGGTTTCTGTACCATACAGTAGTACTGGTCACACATTCACTCCTCAGGTTTCTGTACCATACAGTAGTACTGGTCACACATTCACTCCCCAGGTTTCTGTACCATACAGTAGTACTGGTCACACATTCACTCCCCAGTTTCTTTACCATACAGTAGTACTGGTCACACATTCACTCCCCAGGTTTCTGTACCATACAGTAGTACTGGTCATACCTTCACTCCCCAAGTTTCTGTACCATACAGTAGTACTGGTCACACATTCACTCCCCAGGTTTCTGTACCATACAGTAGTACTGGTCCCACATTCACTCCCCAGGTTTCTGTACCATACAGTAGTACTGGTCACACATTCACTCCCCAGGTTTCTGTACCATACAGTAGTACTGGTCACACATTCACTCTCCAGGTTTCTGTACAATACAGTAGTACTGGTCACACATTCACTACCCAGGTTTCTGTACCATACAGTAGTACTGGTCACACCTTCACTCCCCAGATTTCTGTACCATACAGTAGTACTGGTCACACATTCACTCCCCAGGTTTTTGTACCATACAGTAGTACTTGTCAAACATTCACTCCCCAGGTTTCTGTACCATATATTAGTACTGGACACACATTCACTCCCCAGGTTTCTGTACCATACAGTAGTACTGGTCACACATTCACTGCCCAGGTTTCTGTACCATACAGTAGTACTGGTCACACATTCACTCCCCAAGATTCTGTACCGTACAGTAGTACTGGTCACACATTCACGGCCCAGGTTTCTGTACCATACAGTAGTACTGGTCACACATTCACTGCTCAGGTTTCTGTACCATACAGTAGTACTGGTCACACATTCACTCCCCAGGTTTCTGTAGCATAGAGTAGTACTGGTCACACATGCACTCCCCAGGTTTCTGTACCATACAGTAGTAGTGGTCACACATTCACTCCCTAGGTGTCTGTGCCATACAGTAGTACTGGTCAGACATTCACTCCCCAGGTATCTGTACTATACAGTAGTACTGGTCACACATTCACTCCCCTGGTTTCTGTAACATGCAGTAGTACTGGTCACACATTCACTTCCGAGGTTTTTGTATCATACAGTAGTACTGGTCACACATTCACTCCCCAGGTTTCTGTACAATACAGTAGTACTGGTCACACATTCACTTCCGAGGTTTTTGTATCATACAGTAGTACTGGTCACACATTCACTCCCCAGGTTTCTGTACAATACAGTAGTTCTGGTCACATATTCACTTCCCAGGTTTCTGTACCATACAGTAGTACTGGTCACACCTTCACTGCCCAAGTTTCTGTACCATACAGTAGTACTGGTCATACATTCACTCCCCATGTTTCTGTACCATGCAGTAGTACTGGTCACACATTCACTTCAAAGGTTTCTGTACCATACAGTAGTACTGGTCAGACATTCACTCCCCAGTTCTCTGTACCATACAGTAGTACTGGTCACACATTCACTCCCCTGGTTTCTGTACCATGCAGTAGTACTGCTCACACATTCACTTCCGAGGTTTCTTTATCATACAGTAGTACTGGTCAAACATTCACTCCCCAGGTTTCTGTACCATACAGTAGTACTGGTCACACATTCACTTCCCAGGTTTCTGTACCATACAGTAGTACTGGTCACAACTTCACTGCCCAAGTTTCTATACCATACAGTAGTACTGGTCACACATTCACTCCCCAGGTTTCTGTACCATACAGTAGTACTGGTCACACATTCACTTCCCAGGTTCCTGTACCATACAGTAGTACTGGTCACACATTCACTCAGCAGGTTGTTGTACCATACAGTAGTACTGGTCACACATTCACTGCCCAGGTTTATGTACCATACAGTAGTACTGGTCACACATTCACTCCCCAGGTTTCTGTACCATACAGTAGTACTGGTCACACATTCACTCCCCAGGTTTCTGTACCATACATTAGTACTGGACACACATTCACTCCCCAGGTTTCTGTACCATACAGTAGTACTGGTCACACATTCACTCCCCAGGTTTCTGTACCATACAGTAGTACTGGTCACACATTCACTCCCCAGGTTTCTGTACCATACAGTAGTACTGGTCACACATTCACTCCCCAGGTTTCTGTACCATACAGTAGTACTGGTCACACATTCACTCCCCAGGTTTTTGTACCATACAGTAGTACTGGTCACACCTTCACTGCCCAGGTTTCTGTACCATACAGTAGTAGTGATCACACATTCACCCGCTAGGTGTCTGTGCCATACAGTAGTACTGGTCAGACATTCACTCCCCAGGTCTCTGTACCATACAGTAGTACTGGTCACACATTCACTCCCCAGGTTTTTGTACCATACAGTAGTACTGGTCACACATTCACTCCCCAGGTTTCTGTACCATACATTAGTACTGGACACACATTCACTCCCTAAGTTTCTGTACCATACAGTAGTACTGGTCACACATTCACTCCCCAGGTTTCTGTACCATACAGTAGTACTGGTCACAAATTCACTGCCCAGGTTTCTGCACCATACAGTAGTACTGGTCACACATTCACTCCCCAGGATTCTGTACCATACAGTAGTACTGGTCACACATTCACTCCCCAGGTTTCTGTACCATACAGTAATACTTGTCACACATTCACTGCCCAGGTTTCTGTACCATACAGTAGTACTGGTCACACATTCACTCCCCAGGTTTCTGTACCATACAGTAGTACTGGTCACACATTCACTCCCCAGATTTCTGTACCATACAATAGTACTGGACACACATTCACTGCCCAGGTTTCTGTACCATACAGTAGTACTGGTCACACATTCACTTCTCAGGTTTCTGTACCATACAGTAGTACTGGTCAGACATTCACTCCCCAGCTCTCTGTACCATACAGTAGTACTGGTCACACATTCACGCCCCTGGTTTCTGTACCATGCAGTAGTACTGGTCACACATTCACTTCCGAGGTTTCTGTATCATACAGTCGTACTGGTCACACATTCACTCCCCAGGTTTCTGTACCATACAGTAGTACTGGTCACACATTCACTTCCCAGGTTTCTGTACCATACAGTAGTACTGGTCACACCTTCACTGCCTAAGTTTCTGTACCATACAGTAGTACTGGTCACACATTCACTCCCCATGTTTCTGTACCATACAGTAGTACTGGTCACACATTCACTACCTAGGTTTCTGTTCCATACAGTAGTAGTGGTCACACATTCACTCCCCAGGTCTCTGTACCATACAGTAGTACTGGTCACACATTCACTCCCCTGGTTTCTGTACCATGCATTAGTACTGGTCACACATTCACTTCCAAGGTTTCTGTATCATACAGTAGTACTGGTCACACATTCACTCCCCAGGATTCTGTACCATACAGTAGTACTGGTCACACATTCACTCCCCAGGTTTCTGTACCATACAGTAGTACTGGTCACACATTCACTTCCCAGGGTTCTGTACCATACAGTAGTACTGGTCAGACATTCACTCCCCAGGTCTCTGTACCATACAGTAGTACTGGTCACACATTCACTCCCCTGGTTTCTGTACCATGCAGTAGTACTTGTCGCACATTCACTTCCGAGGTTTCTGTATCATACAGTAGTACTAGTCACACATTCACTCCCCAGGTTTCTGTACCATACAGTAGTACTGGTCACACATTCACTTCCCAGGTTTCTGTACCATACAGTAGTACTGGACACACCTTCACTGCCCAAGTTTCTGTTCCATACAGTAGTACTGGTCACACATTCACTCCCCAGGTTTCTGTACCATACAGTAGTACTGGTCACACATTCACTTCCCAGGTTTCTGTACCATACAGTAGTACAGTACACACATTCACTCCGCAGGTTTCTGTACCATGCAGTAGTACTGGTCACACATTCACTCCCCAGGTTTCTGTACCATACAGTAGTACTGGTCACACATTCACTCCCCAGGTTTCTGTACCATACAGTAGTACTGGTCACACATTCACTCCCCAGGCTTCTGTACCATACAGTAGAACTGGTCACACATTCACTCCCCAGGTTTCTTTACCATACAGTAGTACTGGTCACACATTCACTTCCCAGGTTTCTGTACCATACAGTAGTACTGGTCACACATTCACTCCCCAGGTTTCTGTACCATACAGTAGTACTGGTCACACATTCACTCCCCAGGTTTCTGTACCATACAGTAGTATTGGTCACACATTCACTCCCCAGGTTTTTGTACCATACAGTAGTTCTGGTCACACATTCACTCCCCAGGTTTCTGTACCATATAGTAGTACTGGTCACACATTCACTCCCCAGGTTTCTGTAAAATACAGTAGTACTGGTCACACATTCACTCCCCAGGTTTCTGTACCATACAGTAGTACTGGTCACACATTCACTCTCCAGGTTTCTGTACCATACAGTAGTACTGGTCACACCTTCACTGCCCAGGTTTCTGTACCATACAGTAGTACTGGGCACACATTCACTCCCCAGGTTTTTGTACCATACAGTAGTACTGGTCACACATTCACTCCCCAGGTTTCTGTACCATACATTAGTACTGGACACACATTCACTCCCCAGGTTTCTGTACCATACAGTAGTACTGGTCACACATTCACTCCCCATGTTTCTGTACCATACAGTAGTACTGGTCACACATTCACTGCCCAGGTTTCTGTACCATACAGTAGTACTGGTTACACATTCACTCCCCAGGTTTCTTTACCATACAGTAGTACTGGTCACACATTCACTTCCCAGGTTTCTGTACCATACATTAGTACTGGACATACATTCACTCCCAGGTTTCTGTACCATACAGTAGTACTGGTCACACATTCACTGCCCAGGTTTCTGTACCATACAGTAGTACTGGTCACACATTCACTGCCCAGGTTTCTGTATCATACAGTAGTACTGGTCACACATTCACTCCCCAGGATTCTGTACCATACAGTAGTACTGTTCACACATTCACTCCCCAGGTTTCTGTACCATACAGTAGTACTGGTCACACATTCACTGCCCAGGTTTCTGTACCATACAGTAGTACTGGTCACACATTCACTCCCCAGGTTTCTGTACCATACAGTAGTACTGGTCATACATTCACTGCCCAGGTTTCTGTACCATACAGTAGTACTGGTCACACATTCACTCCCCAGGTTTTTGTACCATACAGTAGTACTGGTCATACATTCACTCCCCAGGTTTCTGTACCATACATTAGTACTGCACACACATTCACTCCCCAGGTTTCTGTACCATACAGTAGTACTGGTCACACATTCACTCCCCAGGTTTCTGTACCATACAGTAGTACTGGTCACACATTCACTCCCCAGGTTTCTGTAGCATACAGTAGTACTGGTCACACATTCACTCCCCGGGTTTCTGTACCATACAGTAGTACTGGTCACACATTCACTCCCCAGATTTCTGTACCATACAGTAGTACTGGTCACACATTCACTCCCCAGGTTTCTGTACCATACAGTAGTACTGGTCACACATTCACTGCCCGGGTTTCTGTAGCATACAGTAGTACTGGTCATACATTCACTGCCCAGGTTTCTGTACCATACAGTAGCACTGGTCACACATTCACTCCCCAGGTTTTTTTACCATACAGTAGTACTGGTCACACATTCACTCCCCAGGATTCTGTACCATACACTAGTACTGGACACACATTCACTCTCCAGGTTTCTGTACCATACAGTAGTACTGGTCATACATTCACTCCCCAGGTTTCTGTACCATACAGTAGTACTGGTCACACATTCACTCCCCAGGATTCTGTACCATACACTAGTACTGGACACACATTCACTCCACAGGTTTCTGTACCATACAGTAGTACTGGTCACACATTCTCTCCCCAGGTTTCTGTACCATACAGTAGTACTGGTCACACATTTACTCCCCAGGTTTCTGTATCATACAGTAGTACTGGTCACATATTCACTCTCCAGGTTTCTGTACCATACAATAGTACTGGTCACACCTTCACTGCCAGGTTTCTGTACCATACAGTAGTACTGGTCACACATTCACTCCCCAGGTTTCTGTACCATACATTAGTACTGGACCCACATTCACTCCCCAGGTTTCTGTATCATACAGTAGTACTGGTCACA
The DNA here is from genome assembly GCF_019279795.1 of Protopterus annectens. Lineage (NCBI taxonomy): Eukaryota > Metazoa > Chordata > Ceratodontiformes > Protopteridae > Protopterus > Protopterus annectens. The sequence continues at coordinate 1,505,711,474 of NC_056726.1, forward strand.
TATTCACTCTCCAGGTTTCTGTACCATACAATAGTACTGGTCACACCTTCACTGCCAGGTTTCTGTTCCATACAGTAGTAGTGGTCACACATTCACTCACTAGGTGTCTGTGCCATACAGTAGTACTGGTCAGACATTCACTCCCCAGGTCTCTGTACCATACAGTAGTACTGGTCACACATTCACTCCCCTGGTTTCTGTACCATGCATTAGTACTGGTCACACATTCACTTCCAAGGTTTCTGTATCATACAGTAGTACTGGTCACACATTCACTCCCCAGGTTTCTGTACCATACAGTAGTACTGGTCACACATTCACTCCCCAGGTTTCTGTACCATACAGCAGTACTGGTCACACATTCACTTCCCAGGGTTCTGTACCATACAGTAGTACTGGTCAGACATTCACTCCCCAGGTCTCTGTACCATACAGTAGTACTGGTCACACATTCACTCCCCTGGTTTCTGTACCATGCAGTAGTACTGGTCGCACATTCACTTCCGAGGTTTCTGTATCATACAGTAGTACTAGTCACACATTCACTCCCCAGGTTTCTGTACCATACAGTAGTACTGGTCACACATTCACTTCCCAGGTTTCTGTACCATACAGTAGTACTGGACACACCTTCACTGCCCAAGTTTCTGTTCCATACAGTAGTACTGGTCACACATTCACTCCCCAGGTTTCTGTACCATACAGTAGTACTGGTCACACATTCACTTCCCAGGTTTCTGTACCATACAGTAGTACTGGTCACACATTCACTCCGCAGGTTTCTGTACCATGCAGTAGTACTGGTCACACATTCACTCCCCAGGTTTCTGTACCATACAGTAGTACTGGTCACACATTCACTCCCCAGGTTTCTGTACCATACAGTAGTACTGGTCACACATTCAGTCCCCAGGCTTCTGTACCATACAGTAGAACTGGTCACACATTCACTCCCCAGGTTTCTTTACCATACAGTAGTACTGGTCACACATTCACTTCCCAGGTTTCTGTACCATACAGTAGTACTGGTCACACATTCACTCCCCATGTTTCTGTACCATACAGTAGTACTGTTCACACATTCACTCCCCAGGTTTCTGTACCATACAGTAGTATTGGTCACACATTCACTCCCCAGGTTTTTGTACCATACAGTAGTTCTGGTCACACATTCACTCCCCAGGTTTCTGTACCATATAGTAGAACTGGTCACACATTCACTCCCCAGGTTTCTGTACCATACAGTAGTACTGGTCACACATTCACTCCCCAGGTTTCTGTACCATACAGTAGTACTGGTCACACATTCACTCTCCAGGTTTCTGTACCATACAGTAGTACTGGTCACACCTTCACTGCCCAGGTTTCTGTACCATACAGTAGTACTGGGCACACATTCACTCCCCAGGTTTTTGTACCATACAGTAGTACTGGTCACACATTCACTCCCCAGGTTTCTGTACCATACATTAGTACTGGACACACATTCACTCCCCAGGTTTCTGTACCATACAGTAGTACTGGTCACACATTCACTCCCCATGTTTCTGTACCATACAGTAGTACTGGTCACACATTCACTGCCCAGGTTTCTGTACCATACAGTAGTACTTGTTACACATTCACTCCCCAGGTTTCTTTACCATACAGTAGTACTGGTCACACATTCACTTCCCAGGTTTCTGTACCATACATTAGTACTGGACATACATTCACTCCCCAGGTTTCTGTACCATACAGTAGTACTGGTCACACATTCACTGCCCAGGTTTCTGTACCATACAGTAGTACTGGTCACACATTCACTGCCCAGGTTTCTGTATCATACAGTAGTACTGGTCACACATTCACTCCCCAGGATTCTGTACCATACAGTAGTACTGTTCACACATTCACTCCCCAGGTTTCTGTACCATACAGTAGTACTGGTCACACATTCACTGCCCAGGTTTCTGTACCATACAGTAGTACTGGTCACACATTCACTCCCCAGGTTTCTGTACCATACAGTAGTACTGGTCACACATTCACTGCCCATGTTTCTGTACCATACAGTAGTACTGGTCACACATTCACTCCCCAGGTTTCTGTACCATACAGTAGTACTGGTCACACATTCACTCCCCAGGTTTCTGTACCATACAGTAGTACTGGTCACACATTCACTCCCCAGGTTTCTGTACCATACAGTAGTACTGGTCACACATTCACTCTCCAGGTTTCTGTACCATACAGTAGTACTGGTCACACCTTCACTGCCCAAGTTTCTGTACCATACAGTAGTACTGGTCACACATTCACTTCCCAGGTTTCTGTACCATACAGTAGTACTGGACACACCTTCACTGCCCAAGTTTCTGTTCCATACAGTAGTACTGGTCACACATTCACTCCCCAGGTTTCTGTACCATACAGTAGTACTGGTCACACATTCACTTCCCAGGTTTCTGTACCATACAGTAGTACTGGTCACACATTCACTCCGCAGGTTTCTGTACCATGCAGTAGTACTGGTCACACATTCACTCCCCAGGTTTCTGTACCATACAGTAGTACTGGTCACACATTCACTCCCCAGGTTTCTGTACCATACAGTAGTACTGGTCACACATTCAGTCCCCAGGCTTCTGTACCATACAGTAGAACTGGTCACACATTCACTCCCCAGGTTTCTTTACCATACAGTAGTACTGGTCACACATTCACTTCCCAGGTTTCTGTACCATACAGTAGTACTGGTCACACATTCACTCCCCATGTTTCTGTACCATACAGTAGTACTGTTCACACATTCACTCCGCAGGTTTCTGTACCATACAGTAGTATTGGTCACACATTCACTCCCCAGGTTTTTGTACCATACAGTAGTTCTGGTCACACATTCACTCCCCAGGTTTCTGTACCATATAGTAGAACTGGTCACACATTCACTCCCCAGGTTTCTGTACCATACAGTAGTACTGGTCACACATTCACTCCCCAGGTTTCTGTACCATACAGTAGTACTGGTCACACATTCACTCTCCAGGTTTCTGTACCATACAGTAGCACTGGTCACACCTTCACTGCCCAGGTTTCTGTACCATACAGTAGTACTGGGCACACATTCACTCCCCAGGTTTCTGTACCATACATTAGTACTGGACACACATTCACTCCCCAGGTTTCTGTACCATACAGTAGTACTGGTCACACATTCACTCCCCATGTTTCTGTACCATACAGTAGTACTGGTCACACATTCACTGCCCAGGTTTCTGTACCATACAGTAGTACTTGTTACACATTCACTCCCCAGGTTTCTTTACCATACAGTAGTACTGGTCACACATTCACTTCCCAGGTTTCTGTACCATACATTAGTACTGGACATACATTCACTCCCCAGGTTTCTGTACCATACAGTAGTACTGGTCACACATTCACTGCCCAGGAGGTTCTGTACCATACAGTAGTACTGGTCACACATTCACTGCCCAGGTTTCTGTATCATACAGTAGTACTGGTCACACATTCACTCCCCAGGATTCTGTACCATACAGTAGTACTGTTCACACATTCACTCCCCAGGTTTCTGTACCATACAGTAGTACTGGTCACACATTCACTGCCCAGGTTTCTGTACCATACAGTAGTACTGGTCACACATTCACTCCCCAGGTTTCTGTACCATACAGTAGTACTGGTCACACATTCACTGCCCATGTTTCTGTACCATACAGTAGTACTGGTCACACATTCACTCCCCAGGTTTCTGTACCATACAGTAGTACTGGTCACACATTCACTCCCCAGGTTTCTGTACCATACAGTAGTACTGGTCACACATTCACTCCCCAGGTTTCTGTACCATACAGTAGTACTGGTCACACATTCACTCTCCAGGTTTCTGTACCATACAGTAGTACTGGTCACACCTTCACTGCCCAGGTTTCTGTACCATACAGTAGTACTGGTCACACATTCACTCCCCAGGTTTTTGTACCATACAGTAGTACTGGTCATACATTCACTCCCCAGGTTTCTGTACCATACATTAGTACTGCACACACATTCACTCCCCAGGTTTCTGTACCATACAGTAGTACTGGTCACACATTCACTCCCCAGGTTTCTGTACCATACAGTAGTACTGGTCACACATTCACTCCCCGGGTTTCTGTAGCATACAGTAGTACTGGTCACACATTCACTCCCCGGGTTTCTGTACCATACAGTAGTACTGGTCTCACATTCACTCCCCAGATTTCTGTACCATACAGTAGTACTGGTCACACATTCACTCCCCAGGTTTCTGTACCATACAGTAGTACTGGTCACACATTCACTGCCCAGGTTTCTGTGCCATACAGTAGTACTGGTCACACATTCACTGCCCAGGTTTCTGTACCATACAGTAGCACTGGTCACACATTCACTCCCCAGGTTTTTTTACCATACAGTAGTACTGGTCACACATTCACTCCCCAGGATTCTGTACCATACACTAGTACTGGACACACATTCACTCTCCAGGTTTCTGTACCATACAGTAGTACTGGTCATACATTCACTCCCCAGGTTTCTGTACCATACAGTAGTACTGGTCACACATTCACTCCCCAGGATTCTGTACCATACACTAGTACTGGACACACATTCACTCCACAGGTTTCTGTACCATACAGTAGTACTGGTCACACA
>NC_056726.1:1505721156-1505793656 GCF_019279795.1 Protopterus annectens
GAAAAAGGGCTTTCTGGGCCCAGTCAGACTAACCTGGTTAACAAATGTAAAAATAAAAATAAATAAATAAAATATAGCTAAATATATTACAGGTTCATGCATTATTACTATGAAGGTGAGCTAGGAAGATCATTTGAAGCTTAGCCAAAGCAATACCCACTCCATGCTGTCCCCTTTATATAAGGATTTGTGGTGTCAGCCCAGAGGTGTAATTTACTGATCATTTACCCAAGTGGTGTTTGAATGGTGTCAGTCCAGAGGTGTAATTTATTGACCATTTACCCAGGTGGTGTTTGAATGGTGTCAGCCCAGAGGTGTAATTTATTAACCATTTACTCAGGTGGTGTTTGAATGGTGTCAGCCCAGAGGTGTATTTGTAATTAGTGACCATTTACCTAGGAAGTGTTTGAATGGTGTCAGCCCAGAGGTGTAATTTAGTGACCATTTACCCAGGTGGTATTTGAATGGTGTCAGCCCAGACATGCATTTGTAATTTACTGACTATTTACCCAGGTGGTGTTTGAATGGTGTCAGCACAGAGGTGTAATTTACTGACCATTTACTTATGTGGTGTTTGAATGGTGTCAGCCTAGAGGTGTAATGTACTGACCTTTATCCAGGTGGTGTTTTAGAAGACAAGGGAGCTGAAGTGTTTAATATGGAGGAAGAGTCTTATTCTAAAGGATGGAAATTCAACAGTAGAGGTATTTATCCCTCCTGTAGGTTGTTTTTATCTTGCACTAGAAGTTTAGTTCTCCAGGACAGGCATGCTTGTGTATTTTGTTAATGTGTAGCATGTCCCACAGAACAGGTCACTTATACCCTACAAGTTAGGTAGAGCTCACCCTGTGGAGGTCTGTATTAGTCCAAAACTAGATATGAGGCTTTAACTCAGGATTTTGATTTTCTTAGTGCTGAAGTTTGACTATGTGGTAGGCCAGGCATGTGCCAAAGGGGAATAATATATTCAGAGCCTAATGACGGAGGAATAGAAAGGGAAGAAGACATTCCCTGATGTGGAAGATATACCACTTGTAATCAGTTTGGTTAGACAGAAGGATTTTATAATGACCATAGGGACATAGTAAGGAGAGCTTATTGTATATTAAAGTGCCTAAGTCCCTATCAACTGTATTATTTTTGGGAGGGAGGGTCTCGTACTACTGTTTCATAAAAAGCATGATATTGCACAGATCTGTAAACCATGGTTTTGGATCCATTAATTTACTTGTAATAGACTCTCTTGTAGGATCAGAGAGTTCTCAGAAGAGTTGATGATAGCTCCAAGTATAAGGTCCTTTACAAAGTTATTCAGCCAGAGACCCTTGGCATCAGCGTGGACACTAGAGAAATAGATATCAAATAGGAGTGTCCCATTGAACATAGCCCTGTGGGACTCCATTCGTAATGAAGAAAGTGTCCCAATCCTGATTTGATAGAAAGTGTCCCAACCCTGATTTGATAGAAAGTGTCCCAACCCTGATTTGATAGAAAGTGTCCCAACCCTGATTTGATAGGTTCTGCCTGTAAGCCAACTGTCTATACAGTGTGTTACATATAGGATTATGACTGCTCTAGGAATTGTCTAATGGGTTTTAGTCAACTGACAGAAGGATAACTAAAAATCTACTGAAGAACAAATCAATTGTTAAAAACTACAGAAACATAAACCTGCACCCCATGCAGGACCCATGTTAAAGCCCATTTTGGACTTTCAACACTTTGTGAAACAATAGGCTTTGGTCGATATTGCTCATGTCAACTAAAATTATGTTCAGAATTTGCATGCACAATTGGATTGACATTTAGTTTGACAGTTTACCCATAATGCCAGAGTATGGTAAAATGTTATAGACCCCGTCCAGTTTAACCATAATGCCAGAGTATGGTAAGATGTTATAGACTCTGGCCAGATAAAGCAGAGTATGGTAAGATGTTATAGACTCCATCCAGTTAAACCATAATGCCAGAGTATGGTAAGATGTTACAGACTCCGTCCAGTTTAACCATAATGCCAGAGTATGGTAAGATGTTATAGACTCCGGCCATTTTAACCATAATGCCAGAGTATGGTAAGATGTTATAGACTCTGTCCAGTTTAACCATAATGCCAGAGTATGGTAAGATGTTATAGACTCTGTCCAGTTTAACCATAATGCTAGAGTATGGTAAGATGTTATAGACTCCATTCAGTTTAACCATAATGCCAGGGTATAGTAAGATGTTATAGACTCCGTCCAGTTTAACCATAATGCCAGAGTATGGTAAGATGTTATAGACTCTGGCCAGATAAAGCAGAGTATGGTAAGATGTTATAGACTCCATCCAGTTAAACCATAATGCCAGAGTATGGTAAGATGTTACAGACTCCGTCCAGTTTAACCATAATGCCAGAGTATGGTAAGATGTTATAGACTCCGGCCATTTTAACCATAATGCTAGAGTGTGGTAAGATGTTATAGACTCCATCCAGTTTAACCATAATGCCAGGGTATAGTAAGATGTTATAGACTCCGTCCAGTTTAACCATAATGCTAGAGTATGGTAAGATGTTATAGACTCCATTCAGTTTAACCATAATGCCAGAGTGTGGTAAGATGTTATAGACTCTGGCCATTTTAACCATAATGCCAGAGAATGGTAAGATGTTATAAACTCCGTACAGATCGAGCTGTGCTGTGCTGTGTGGACAGTTTTGTCCTTTTTGAAAGCCTTAGTTACTTATATTAAGCAGGCAGGATCTGCTCTAACAAACCTAAACTGGTTTGGGGACAAAGGATTTTAAGCTCCCAATATCCTTGTTTATGAGGTCTATAATGATGCGTGTCATTCTGTTGAGGACAAGGCTAATAAGACTTATTTGTCCGGGGCTCCCAGGATCAGTGTTAAGGCCAGCCATATGAAGGGGGCTTGACCACATCTGTTGACCACCCTTTGGGCATAAAGCCATTTGAGAGGGCTGAGGCTAAACAGATTCAGGAGTGGGTCTGTGAAGCAGTGCTTCAGATTAACAAGGAAACACCTCAGCACATATTCAAGCCCTGCAGAACTGGTATTTTTTTACCTCTGAAACAGCTTTGAAAACTTGCTCAGAGTTGATCTGGGGGGATCAAATAGTATATCATGTGTGGGGAAGATAGGAAGGTGACAGGGGAGAAGTCAGAACTAAATTTATCTGCTAATATGTCTGCCATGTCCCCAGGGTTTGAGTGAGCAATATTGTTATCTAGCAGTTTTGTTCAATGCTAGGCATTGTTCCAACCCTTTCTAATGTTTGCAGTAAGTATTGCAGTTATGACACATTTTGGTTGCTGTCTAGGCACAAGCTTAACTCTAACCCTATTACTGTACCTGTTAAAGGCGACTAGAGTAAGTATGAATTTTCAGCAAGCAGTCACTCAGATGACTTTCTAGCTGCTCTGCTGTTATTTGGGTCAATCGGTCACATCATGAGTTATCATAAAACTTGTAGCTTTACAGCACATCTCACAGGTACTGCTTCTTATTTCTAACTTTCATTACATACAAACAGTGCCACAAGAGAGATGGCTGGCGTTTTGTCTCATTTTTATGTTTATAGTGCTTACTATATGGTATACTGCAAACTTCATTTATGAATGAACGAATGAATGAATTGTACTGCAGAACTGCCAGCATCATTTGTTGTTGTTTGTCTTTCGGCTTTTTCCCAGTAAGGGGTTACCACAGTGGAACTCCAGTCCACTAATGATTGGCAGTAGATTTTTACGAAACGCCTAGGTGCTAGCTCAACACCCAACCTTCAACAAAGGAATGCCCATTTACACACACATGTCTTTTGAACGCTACCCAACTGCAATGAGGACATGCAGACTCCACACAGAAGGCACTCCCAGGCCAAGCCAGGAATCGAACAGGAGAACCTGGAGAACATCTTGCTGTGAGGTAACAATGCTACCGCTGTACCACCGCAGCAACAACTGCCGGCATCATTACAAGCATGAATTTACTTTTTCTGAAGGCTTGTTCCTTTTTTTTTTTTTTTTTTTTTCTTACCAGTGTTGGTATTTCATTACAAATGCTGCATCGGAGCTGCCTCAATGCATAATTATTTTCAAGTATTGCTCTTTACAAATTCCAGGAGAAAAACATTGAGAAATGAACACTGACTTTACACTAATGTGTAGATCTGCAAACAATGAGTTAAGTATTTTTTGCAGGAAGGCAAGGACTCTGCTGATTTTACACTGATGTATACATTCACAAACAACGAATTAAAGAATTTTCTTTTTGCAGCAAGGCATGAACTCCACACCTACCACGTAAGTGCTTCTCCAGCACATTCTTCTTACTTTACGTAAATTAACTCCACCGTCAGGGAATACAACTGTGGGAAGAAAACATATCTTCAGCCTTCTGTTTCCTAAAGCACTACAGTGAAATGTCAAGTATGTGTAAAAACATAAAAAAATGCCACATCTTGATATTCAGACCTTAAAGGCACAACTCAAAGATCCTTAATTAGAAATATATAAATTTGACAATGCAAAAAAACGTAAACACCACCATAAAGGTCATGAGTGGTGTTCAGTGCTTCTGCTGCAATAGCCACAGACTCAGAGTGACCGTCTATGAATTAACCAAATACTCCCAATGCAGTATCTGAGTCCTGCTGTAACATCTACACAATTATGTCCCTGTTACCAAACAGCAAGATTGTCATCCACATCATAATACTTTCATTTCTGTTCTTTTAACATATATCCATCTCTTCTGAAAGAAACTTTAAATGCTTCATTGAAAAAAGGCTTTATTTCTTGATCTCTTTGAGATGTTTCAGACATTCAAACTCTTCATCCTTCTGCAGTGTTTCCGTAACTCTGGTCTGTCTATTCTCATAAGCCATCAGCCAGCTAGCTGCTTACAGGGATCTACTTCATATTATACCATGACCCCCCCAAAACGTGCACGCTGATTGGCCAGCGTGCACATTGTAAATCGAGTTATACTAATGGAAAAAGGTCCGGTCGCCCGGACTTTTTTCCATTAGTATAACTCTACTTTTAAAACACTGTCTCGCTATGTTAAATGGGTTTAACATAGCGAGACAGCTTTAAAATAAGCAACGGAGATCTCCGTTGCTTATTTTAAAGCTGTCTCGCTATGCTAAACCCATTTAACATAGCAAGACAGGTTTTTAAAAAAAGCAACGGAGAAAGCAAGATCTCCGCTGCTTTTTTTACTGTTTCGCTATGTTAAATGGGTTTAACATAGCGAGACAGTTTTAAAATAAGCAACGGACATCTCCGTTGCTTATTTTAAAACTGTCTCGCTATGTTAAACCCATTTAACATAGCGAAAACAGTTAAAAAAAAGCAACGGAGATCTTGCTTTCTCCATTGCTTTTGCCCACAGCCAGGCGCGCAGTACATCAGAACTGCCGCGGATGCCAGACATCTGCGGAAGGGCAGTAAACAGGCATTATACTACGCCATTATTTAAGGAAAGTAATAGTTTCTTTTCTTAAATAATGTCATGGTATAATAGCAATAACCCACTTCTGGGTGTGGGTAATGCTGTATTTACCCACGGTTGGCTTTGTTTGGTCCCTCGGGCTTCGCCCTCGGGACCAAACCACACCAACCGTGGGTAAATCCAGCATTACCCACACCCAGGCGTGGGTTATTGCTATAATATAGCATTTCCAGAAGATCGAACATCAAAACATCGAGACCGAAATTACAAAAAAAAAAAAATAAAAAAAATTATCGAAAAGTCAAAAGATCATAGTCCAGAATATCGAACTGTAATTAAAAACTGATAGGGCAAGTGATTTAATGGCATGCTGTTACTTTAATGTTATCTAAACACGGTGAAAAAATGGCGTTGTTGATGTGTTGCATGGTTTTGTTGTCTTTCAAGAAGTTTGGGTACATGTAAGCTGTTTGATTTCAGCTATTTGTTAATTTAGAAATAACAAGTGGAATAACCGTATATACAGTACTAATAAAACCCAACAAAAACAGTCCAGGCGACAACAAGAAAATGGCTGTGAAACAGTCCTTTTTAATCCAAATTCACCACAAGCGCTTTCACCCTGACCCAAATGCAGGGCTTTTTCATTTTCCTGTTGTTGCATGGACCGTTTTTGTTGTTTTTTATTTGTTAATTTAGAACAGAGGTTTACAGTTAAAGTATTCTGGTTTTGTAAGTAGAAACACAGTGCTTGGTGTAGTGATGTAGGTGTTATTGTATGTGTAGCTAATAGTTACTAGTTAAAAAAAGTTTTTTCAGTAAAATCAATGCAGACAGGCAAAAAACAGTGACAAACTTCGACATGATTTGTGATAGTTTTTTATTTTATTTTCATTATTTTTTAATAGTTATAAAAGTTATTGGTTATAATAATAGGTGGGATGTTGTTGAAGAGGGAAGGTGTAGTCTGTAGTGCGCTATATGACATCGGACTGAAATGTGAAGAGACAGTTGTTTATCGATCCCCTGAACTGTTTTCTTATCTTCAAAGTAGGGTGATCTCAGAGTTGGTATATTTAGTTTGCAGGGGGTGTAACCCCTTTGCAAAAGTGAAGGAAGATAGATATGGCACATTTCGGTTGTATTCCTGTTTTGATGTTTTGGGAGTCTTTGTTTTAAACTTTCGGTTATTTGTTTTTTCGTCACTTTGGTCTCGATGTTTTGACATTTGATCTTCTGGAAAAGTAATATTATGAAGTAGATCCATATCTTGGCATCAATGTCAAGAACACATAATTTAGGGTTATGACTGGAGAGATGATCATAATTTTTGTGGTGCATGAATCTTTATCTGCTCAATGTACTAAAAGTTTTGGGGAACAAATGGTGAAGCATTTTGTCAGCTTTCAAAGACAAAGCACTTAATGGACACTGTCAGAAAGACAGTGTAATGCAGTGCATCACATTTACACTTACCTTTCACACCTCCCTTCTCCATATTTTCAAAGAATGTCCAGATTATTGCCTTATATTTTTGGTTTGTTCCTCATAAAATCTGTGCTTCTCCAACAAACCACTAAGATTGAAGTGCACCAAGTTGATATTCCGCTATAGTGTTTTAGGAACCAGAAGGCTAAACACTGGACTTCCAGAGTTCATATCCTTCAGAAAATATGTGCAAACACAAGTCCTGCTATTCTAGGAAGTTTCTAAGTTTACTGGAAGAACTTATGAGCACATCACCAGAATGGACAGCAGGCAGGAACAATGTCACTGTAATTTGCTGGTCAGTACAGTCAAATTTTACAGCCTTGCATAGGACCTGACCTTAACAACTTTCATAGGGGTGCTTAACATTTGTTCATGTTAGGTCATGCACCTTTCTGGTGCATAGCTGGTTTGTTTTTTTCCAAATATCGGAGTGTAATCGGGGCATTCCATGTACTGCATTGACATTATGGAGATTTTGCTTCATAAACATCTTGGTGTAATATGTGATCAGAACCTGCGTTTTAACCTACGTATAAAACACTACCTTGAAAGTTTGAAAGTTAACAAAATAGTTTGGTATTATTTACACAACCATCAGTTTGTGATTGTGTTTGTCAGAATCATTAAACAAAAATTATTCTCCTATAGTTTTCATTTTCCTGTGTCTTTATTAATCTTCACTCAACTAATGTGTCTTGCCACAAACAAAGCAATAATAAGATAGCTATATTTGTATTAGATTACCTTTAAATGTACTTCTCTGTATGCAGCATACAAATACATTAAAACTGAGGCTAACACAGAACATGGTTACTGCATGGTAAATCACGTTAGTCAATTCTCTTTACCTTTTTATTCCTACTTCAACCTGTGTATGACAGATACTCTCCTTGCAAAACAAAATTGCAACCCTTAACTATTGTAGTAAGGTTGTGCTTTTATACTTATTGCCTGAAAACTTCATATTACCTTTCATTATCATAGTAACAGATTCCCCTCACTCACCTCTCTTAAAATATTCTCCAAAAACTGCTTCTCTGCATCTGGGCTTTATTAACACTTTATGTATTTCTTAAGCTCAACTCTCCATTTTGACTTGACTATCATGCATACCATTGCATGTACATATTGTTCAGTTATCATATTCCTGTCTTTAACTATTCCTACTCGCTATTGTTTATCTAGGATGCCCTTGCCTCTTACGTTTACTGTTTCCAGTTAACACATCTAGGATGCCCTTGCCTCTTACATTTACTGTTTCCAGTTAACACATCTAGGATGCCCTTGCCTCTTACATTTACTGTTTCCAGTTAACACATCTAGGATGCCCTTGCCTCTTACATTTACTGTTTCCAGTTAACACATCTAGGATGCCCTTGCCTCTTATGTTTACTGTTTGCAGTTAACACATCTAGGACGCCCCGTTATCAGCATGTTCGTTAAACCCTCCACAAGCTAACAGTTTACATGTAATATTTACACGTTTAAAGCTCTGCTGTTTCCATCCTTTTCATTCAGCATGTTGCATGCCATTCAGTAGCCATTTTGTTGTGTAAAATTTGTTTTCTGTTGATTTTAATTGCTGAAACGTTTTCTCAAGCATCCATTGAAAATGAGTTATACCCAATTTCAATATCTGTGTAAGCAAACACGAACAATAAATAAAAACTGAACCTTAAAAGCATTGAATTTCTTTAGTGTAGCCTCTCTGAAATGAAAAAGAAATGTATCCATAATTAAGATCTAACCTATATCTAAAGTTTAACGACAGTGAAATTTTAAAATTAAACTGGAAAAAACATTCTTGAACAATGGAATTACCTAGCTAGCATGGTGATATGCTATTTCCATCCAACAAATGCACTAAGAAAGTTCCAGACAAATGTAACAGCAGTATTCTTCAAGAAGGATAAATGGCCTTTCAGCCTTGAATGTATGTTCAACTAGTGCCGCAGTATGACAAAGCTATGAAAACAAAACAGATAGAACCTTTAGATAACATCTGTTTTTCTAAGTTCTTTCAAAATCAGTTTCATATTCAAGAGGCGAGGCCACACAAATATCATGCAAGGAATGTTATTTGTTAATCAGGTTAATGAAGTGGCATTTTTCCAACTATACTGTACTCCCAACTCTTAACTATAAAGCTCATAGTGCTTGTTTTCCCTCATTTCTGCCTCCTCATCACCCTTAGTTCCCACTCTCCTCCCCTAACTCACTACCAAGTATCTTCCTATTTCTTCTCTGTTCCAAGTCCTTCATCTCAGACTATATATTCTTCCACTCGTATACCCATCCTCTTAACATCTGTCTCTCTGTACTACCATCCTTAACCTTTACACTTTCTCTGTCTCAGTAATATTACACTTAAACATGAATCTCTAAACTCCTGCAAAACAAACTACAACGTATACCTACAATGACTTAATTACTTTCTTACAAATATAATTCTACCGCAAATCCTAGACAGACTTGACTTTAAACTGCTACTGTATTTACATACTAAGCTTTACTGTGTCTATGACTGCATGTAATAAGGTATTAAATGGTATTTTCTGTAATTAGAATGTAATGTGAACACACAACTGTAAATTGTCAAAATGTTTTTACTTTATCTGGAGCTTCTCTCCCAGGGCCTTCACTGAAAATGGGTTTCTGATCCAGTCAGACTTCCTCGGTCAACAAATGCCAGTAAATAATAAATAAAATTTCAGACATGGTTTGGGTCACAGGGGATAGGGTAATGAAATCTAGTGGGACAATTTTTAAGTGGCTTTTGGGAGGAGCACAATTGTATAGAGAAAATGTGCACACTTTTGAGGAGAACCATTACTCTACATATTGATTGGAGATCAAATCTGAACCGTGGATCAGCAAGGCAGAAACCTTAATAATAAGGCCAAATGCAAACAAAAACAAAGCGAGCAGATTTTGTCAAGAAACACAGACAAGGCATGAACAATTTTCTTTGTTGGCACAGTAATACCATCTTGGAGAAATACTTTCCAAATCATCCAATGAAATCGAGGAGGAACTATAATAACCCTGTTCAAGCATGTAAGCAGACAGAAGAGTGTAGAGCTGGTAGACTTTGGAATAATTTACCATTTCACAGAAGATTTGCACGGTGTCTGGAGGACTTACAGGAGACCCCTGATGCTTTCTCGGGAATGAAGCCTATGAACCAGGTCTATAACTTGGAAAACTCTTAAATGCCCCCACCCCTGTGGCCTTTATGAACCAGGTCTATAACTTGGCAAACTCTTAAATGCCCCAACCCTTGTGGCCTTTATGAACCAGGTCTATAACTTGGCAAACTCTTAAATGCCCCCACCTCTGTGGCCTTTATGAACCAGGTCTATAACTTGGCAAACTCTTAAATGCCCCCACCCCTGTGGCCTTTATGAACCAGGTCTATAACTTGGCAAACTCTTAAATGCCCCCACCCCTGTGGCCTTTTGAGTAATTAATTCTAACATCAAAAACTGAAACTTTTCTAAAACTATTGTTAATGTTGTCAATGGAAATTGATTTCTAAACAAATGCTAATAGATGTAAATTTATATAGCATCCATCCACCCACAAGCCATTTTCCCATTCTTTTTGGACATGGGGTCAAAGCATCATTTCAACAGTAGCAATCATCTATAGTCAAGGCTCACACTGCCAGTTGGTTACCCCTTCTATTGATTTTATATATATATATATATATATATATATATATATATATATATATATATAGATATAGATATATATATATATATATATATATACACACACACACACACACACACACACATATATATATATATATATATATATATATATATATATATATATATATATATATATATATATATATATATAAGGAAAAAAACAGGAAACAGAGTGCCCACCCCAAACAATGACCATAAAACAGTACAAAAGGAGCACTTTGGAAGAAAACACCATGCTGCTACTAAGTGTAATCCTTCAATTCCACACCTGCACTCAGGATAATTACTCTGAGAGGATTCCTAGAAATGGTGAAAACAAAGAGTGCAAATACTGGCCCGAAGGCAATGAACGTGCCCGCTCATTGCCTTTGGGCCAGCATTCACTCTCTTTGTTTTCTCAGAGAAATTACCCTGATTGCAGGTGTGGTATTAAAGGATTACACTCAGTAGCCGCATGGTGTTTTCTTCCAAAGTGCTCCTTTTGTACTGATATATATTTATATTTAATTTTGCTACATTTAAATCCTCTGGGATATTAACTAGTCCATTATGAACTTAAGGAAGGAAAAGCCACTTCCATTGGTAGATTCTAACATTTTCTTGATTAGTGTGCAGTAGAATTCTAGTAACCCCATAGTTTTCCAAAAGTTTCTATCTGAAAGGGTCAAACAAAACTGCAGGACAATTTGATTTTTCGTTAATATTCTGCACAACTGGATCCGTTCCTTAATGTTGTCAGAGTTGTATAGCACTGCATTAAAAAAGGTTTCCTTATGAGCACTTTTGTCCAGTATGCTTCCTCAGATAGGTACAGTCAGAAACCAGTACAAGCATGAAAGAGGGCTTTCTGTGTAATGTGACCCCATTGCTATGGTGTGTAATGTGACCCCATCGCTATGGTGTGTAATGTGACCCCATCGCTGTGGTGTGTAATGTGACCCCATTGCTATGGTGTGTAATGTGACCCCATCGCTATGGTGTGTAATGTGATCCCATCACTATGGAATACGAGGTAAAGTTCACCCACCAAGTCGGCTTACAGCTCAGATTCTGTTTCACATGTCAGAGCAGTAATGAGTGCATTTTTTGAAACCAAGAACCTTAAATCAACTTGATGAGCAGGTTGAAAAGGTGACAAAGCACAGACTTGAAATCCCAGGTAGAAGCAACCTATTTAAAAAGAGGTCTCCGGTGTAAAACTCCTTTCAGAAATTGTTTAACTACAAACAGAGAAGAAAGGAGAATCCATGGGGTGTACATGCTGAAATGGTTACAAGATGAACCTTTTTAGAGGAACAATAGAGGGGAGAGGGAATAACTCATGAAAATATTTGCGCTCCAATTGTGCAAACTCCCTGGTGGTCCCCTGGTTATTGGTTAGACACCAACTGGAAAATTGCTTTTACTTAACAATATATGATTTTTTTAGTAGCAAGATTTCTTTCAGCCTTTAGTACCCGACTGCACATCCTCATGAAATAAGTGCCTAAAATGTATTAGAATTAAATCATCCAGCTTGTCAGACTTGACTGAGTTTGAGGTGCATCAAACTCCCCTTGTCTTGTCTGAGCAGATCCAGTATTTGGGGATGCATGTGGTAATTACCCTTGACCAATTTCACAAGAAGAGAGAACCACTGTTGACTTCTCCAAAACAGAGTCACCACAATGATTTTTTGGGGATCCTTCTAAATCTTTAGAATTATCCTGGATATCAGTGAAATGGGTGGAAAAGCTTAAAGGAATATTCCCCTACAAGGAAATGAAAATGCATCAATTTTCCAGGCTTGTTTGCAAGGAACCTTGGTGCATAATTTTTTGAGTTGTCTGTTTTGAACCAAGGTAAACATATCTATTTCAGTGTTCATCACAACTGGCTGAGTTCCTGAAAGTCCCCCCCCCCCATTCTTCTCTGATTGTCTGCCACGATACTATGCTCTGATGGAATGTAGGATGCTTGGAGAGTTAGGGTATGCTGTACAGGTACTGCTCAAGCCATCATAGCCAGCCTGCACAGTGGATATGATCTTGGACCTACTTGCTTGTTTATGCACCACATGACTATGGTATTGTCTGTAACCACTTGTAGAGGTCCTGGTTACCACAGGTGATGAAGCTATTTTAAGGCATGGATAACAGTTTGCTTTATGTTGATGTGGTTTGCTTTGCACCACATGATTGTGGTATTGTCTGTAATCACTTGTAGATGAGGTCCTGGTTACCACAGGTGATAAAGCTATTTCAAGGCATGGATAACAGTTTGCTTTATGCTGATGTGGTTTGGTTTGCACCACGACTATGGTATTGTCTGTAATTACATCTAGAGGTCCTTGTTCCCACAGGTGATAAAGCTATTTCAAGACATGGATAACAGTTTGCTTTATGCTGATGTGGTTTGGTTTGCCCCACATGACTATGGTATTGTCTGTAATCACTTGTAGAGGTCCTGGCTACCACAGGTGATGAAGCTATTTCAAGGCATGGATAACAGTTTGCTTGATGTTGATGTGGATTGGTTTGCACCACATGACTATGGTATTGTCTGTAATCACTTGTAGAGGTCCTGGTTACCACAGGTGATGAAGCTATTTCAAGGCATGGATAACAGTTTGCTTTATGCTGATGTGGTTTGGTTTGCACCACATAAATATGGTATTTTCTGTAATCATTTGTAGAGGTCCTGCTTACCACAGGTGATGAAGCTATTTCAAAGCATGGATAACAGTTTGCTTTATGTTGATGTTGGTTTGGTGTGCACCACATGACTATGATATTGTCTGTAATCACCTGTAGAGGTCCTGGTTACCACAGGTGATGAAGCTATTTCAAGGCATGGATAACAGTATGCTTTATGCTGATGTGGTTTGGTTTGCACCACATGACTATGGTATTGTCTGTAATCATTGCAGAAGTCCTGTTTACCTCAGGTGATGAAGCTATTTCATAGCATGGATAATGGTTTGCTTTATGCTGATGTGGTTTGGTTTGCACCACATGACTATGGTATTGTCTGTAATTACTTGTAGAGGTCCTGGTTACCACAGGTGATGATAGTTTCAAAGGTTCATAGATTAGTACTATGCTAACTGCTCTTGCACGCCACTTTAAGCCTAGCCAATTGTCCCTTGTGAGATTCAAACCCTGCACCTTGTGGTACAAGGCAAACACCTTAACCATTAGGCCACCCTCCCAACCCTGAAGCTATTTCAAGGCATGGATAACAGTTTGCTTTATGTTGATGTGGTTTGGTATGCACTACATGACTATGGTATTGTCTGTTATCACTTGTAGAGGTCCTGGTTACCACAAGTGATGGAGCTATTTCAAGGCATGGATAACAGTTTGCTTTATGTTGATGCAGTTTGGTATGCACTACATGACTCTGGGATTGCCTGGAATCACTTGTAGAGGTCCTGGTTACCACAGGTGATGAAGCTATTTCAAGGCATGGATAACAGTTTGATTTATGCTGATGTGGTTTGGTTTGCACCACATGACTTTGGTATTGCCTGTAATCACTTGTAGAGGTCCTTGTTGCCACAGGTGATGAAGCTGTTTCAGGGCATGGATAACAGTTTGATTTATGCTGATGTGGTTTGGTTTGTACCACATGACTATGGTATTGTCTGTAATCACTTGTAGAGGTCCTGGTTACCACAGGTGATGAAGCTATTTCAAGGCATGGATAACAGTTTGCTTTATGTTGGTTTGGTTTGTCTGACTCTACCCTTACCACCCTCAAAAACTACTCCCCAAACTAAATCTGAGGCATCTCTGGTGAGAGATTTTTTTGAGGTGTGAGAAAAAAAGGTGAGACCTGGGTTAAACTGAATTTGTTATTTCCACTGATGTAGTTCTGTTTTTAGAAAATCCTGAACTGGAATGTGATGCTCCAGGGAATGTAAGTGTTGGACCCATGTTTGTTTGTTTGTTTGTTTTTAAACAATTGCATCTTTCTGATGTGCAGCCTATATAGAGGAACCATGAGAATTATGGAAGCCATTGGTTCATAGGTAGGTACTAGGCTATCGGCTCGAGGGCCTAAGTAAGCCTAGCCAACAAATTTCCCTGGCTTATGCCAACCCAAGAAAGTTAATTTCCTGTGCCCCTGTCGAGCAGAGCCACAGAGATGATCCCTGGGGTGTATTTCCTATCTCCCATCCAATCATCAAGATTTTTCTTGAAAAGTGCTAATTAAGAACTTTGCTTGACATAGATGGGTAGCTTGTTCCAAAGTATGGGAGGTCTCTGGGACAGGAATCTATCCCTCCAGCATGTCCTGTTTATTGTGGTGACAAGATTTAGGTCCCTTGAGAGTGTAGCTTGGAGGGATTGGGATTTCTTTAGGTGTAGCATGTCCAACAGCTCTGGGTTTAACATAGCTTTATATGTTAGGCAGAGATCACCTTGGACTAGGCGATATGCGACAGAATAAAGCTGGAGTATTTTGAGACAGTCAGTGTAGGTCATCTGTTTGAGGCCAGTATTCCTCTTTATGAGGTACTTCTGTGGCCTTTCCAGTTGTTGTAGATGTCTTGTGAGGTACATTCCAAAAGGGGCATTGTACTCTATAATGGGTCTAATGAGTGTCGAGTAGAGGGGAACAATGACCTCTTTTTTCCTGTATGAGAGCCCTTTTGTGATGAGGGTCCTAAGAAATTATCTTGCAGAAGTCTGAGACTGATTGGTGAAGCTCAGGAAAGATTACAGATGAAAATCCATCTGTCCTTACATGAAAAATAACTTTTAAAGAGAAGTATCTAGAATTCAGCAAAGTAAATCAATTCTGTGAGATTGAATCAAGGAAGATTATACAATATTTATCTGGTAGCCCAGCTTGGACAAAAGAGACATAACCCAAGTTAATGACTCTTTTTTTCAAAACTGATTTTATTGAAAGTTTTGAAATATTATAAAGAAATATACATATCTAAAAGAACAATAATAAACAACTAAAGTGACTGTTTACAATGGTATCTGTTATAAGCTTTTTAAACTGAAAAAAAGAAATGTGATAAGAATAGTTGATAGTTAATTATTAAGGTCTACTTATCCAGCAGTTCTTTGAATTTTATCGATAATACTATATGATGAGGTGATCCTAGATGTTCTTGTCTTGATCATGTTAATTTCAAGATAACAGACTTCAGTTGCCAGGTGTACAAATGCCTTCATAGTAGGAGAAGTTGGATTCTTCCGGTTCTGAGTGATGGCTTTTACTCCATAAAAGAGGCTATTTTATCTTCATGACACAAGTGGGAGCAGGTGTATTAAATAAGAGATTTGGTCAACGTGTGGAGCTTTTCTCCCTGGGCCTCCACTGAAAATGGGCTTTCCCTGGCCCAGTGGACTTTCCCAGTAATCATATGCAAATAAATAAATACATATAAACATAAATGTATCATTAAAACAGACTGCAAGACAGAATTCATATTATCCCAGTGTGTTTTAAATTTTATATAATTGAAAATCATATGCTGCCAGCCAGCTTTAACATTTAGTTTACATCTCCAGCATTCTATGTCTTTATTATACATCAGTACAACTTTATATGGTGTGATAAAGGTTCTATCTAAGAACTTCCAACAGAATATCGTCCACCTTTGTGATGAAGTGGTTTGTTTTGTAGATTGGCATATTAGTTTTTTATCATCTTCACTTGGGAAGTTATTAATAACAAGTCTACAATAATCCCAATAGCTTTCACTGTGGCATACTGCTGATTTCTTAAATACCTTATACATTTTAGATAGCAGTCTCTTGCCAATTATT
The DNA here is from genome assembly GCF_019279795.1 of Protopterus annectens. Classification (NCBI taxonomy): domain Eukaryota; kingdom Metazoa; phylum Chordata; order Ceratodontiformes; family Protopteridae; genus Protopterus; species Protopterus annectens. Next base: position 1,505,737,589 of record NC_056726.1, read on the forward strand.
TTCTGCTGCATTAGAATAATGAGTAAATCAATGAATGTGGGGAAAATTCTAACTGTTGATTGCATTAGATTAATTTTATGTTCAACAAATTGTCTATAATGTTGAGTTTGTAAACATGTGTCTTTGCTTAACTCAGACTTATTAATGATATGGCCAGCATTTTATAACTTCCCATTGTCTAGTAATTGATACCAGTATCACAGGGTTTTGTCTTTAAATGTAGTCATTGTTGTTAAATTAAAAGTATTCATACTATTTTGAGTATAGACAATTGGAAATACAAAGAAAATCCACAGTCAGAGTTCCTGAAACTGAAAATTTTAAAGGAGGTTATTATCATATTAATATAATAAGAGTTAACTGTTTTTTTTTAATAAAATCACCTTTTACTAGCCAATTAAATTTATCAGTAGCTATTTTATTATGGTATAATGTTGTTAAATTATTGGATTCACACCAAATACCTCCCAAATATCTTTCCATTTGGGATTATTTATTTATTTATTAACATTTGGTGAGTGGGAAAGTCAGATTGGGTCAATAATGCATTTTTAGTGGAAGCCATGAGAGAGAAAAGCTCTAAAAACAATACAGACATGAAGAATTTAACAGTTATAACTAAATGTTATATTGGTTCTAATTCCAATTCAGGCATTAGTAGTTATTACAGTTAACATAAGCATACATATATCTGTAGACAGAAAACATTTTGTCATGAAGATAGCTATAGCAATTACAGCAAATGATAGAAGTTCAGTCTAAAGTTCTAGTTTTGAGATGAGCATTACTGGCAGACCGCAATTGTTTCTACGAACGACATACCATATATTATTTTTGCTTTGAACGTACAAGGTTAGATGTTGAGTAATGATGAAAGTAAGAAACCGCGGTGAGAAAACGATTGTATAAAGACAGTAATAGAAGTAAGGGGTCTTCGAAGAAGAGGAAGTGAGGTAAGGAGGTGCGTGTGGATAGGTATTGAAAGAGATATAGGACGGTATTATAGTGAGAAAGATAGGGAGGTTAAGGTGATAGATATTCTGAGGAGTTTAGGAGAAAAATATAGTGATAGATTTGTCAAAGAAGCAGGAATAACAGAATAGGATAAGAATCAAACATGAGAAGCAATAAGTGCCAAAGCTCCAAGCAAAAGCTTGCGGCCAACTAACCACCAAAAACAAGGCCCTTCAGAGGTATCAGCAGTAAATCAAAAAGCAACACTCAATACATGAACCAGTCACTTTAATAAGAAAACAAAAATCTATGAACAACACACATTAAAGGCATCATGGAATCCCTGCACTTTTCATACTGGCATAGGACTTCTTTAGATACAAATTAATACCCAAAGCTTGGTTTAATATATATATGATGACTCCTATTAAATGCGTAATTATTTATTTATTATGTATTTATCTTATTTTTGTTGACCGGGATTGTCCATCTGAGCTAAGTAGCCCTTTTTCAGTGGAGGCCCAAGGAGAAAAGCTCCAGTGAGTAATACAGACTGGCATTTACAGTATACATTGATCAGCAAAAGAAGAAGAAAAAACATATAAACAGTACAGTAAACTAATAAAAAAAATCATAATAAATACAATAACTAGTACAGAAGAAATTAAAGATCACATACACATCAGCAAGTTATTAAATAGCTTAACATCATCCAGATCAGTGTTTAAGTAATGAGGTAATAAGTGGAAGTGAGATATGTGATAGTATGTAGGTGGGAAGAAGGGAGGAAGGTGGGATGAAGTTAGGGCTGGAAGAAGGATTACAGAGGATGATTATGGTGCAAGTCCATTTACTTTGCAGGTATTTTTGGAAGCAGTCTTAAATTGTTTTTTTTTGCTCAAGAGGAGGCTGTTCCAAGCCTTGATAGGGTTTGTTCCAAGCCTTGATAGGGTTGTAGCTATAGAGATTTCAGCCGAATTTGGTTTGGGTTTGTAGGTTTGCAGGAGGCCTTGATTGGAGCTATGGAGAGGCCTGGTGGGCAAATAGTGGGAGATTAGAGATGAGAGGGTAGGACAGTAGAAAGGTCGGTAGAGGACTCGAGTGAATGATCTGGAGCTGAGTGACAAGGAGCAGGTGAGGTAATTTGAGCCAGTTTAGATCTTTCAGTGAGAGACAGTGATGGGACTTATAAGTATTTTGGGCAGCGAATCTAGCTATCTTGTTATAGGTGGATTCTAGTTTGGCTAGCGGTCCTGAGTTGAGACTAGTGAGAATTTGAGAGCAGTAGAGTAAACTAGGTAGGAGACAGGCATGAGAGACAGTTATCTTAGCTTCCCAGGTGAGACATTTTTTGTTACAATAAAGGAAACCAAGTTTCTGATGAGCTTTCTTGATACAGTTATTGATATGTAAGTCAAACCTAAGCTGGTCATCAATAATGACACCTAAGAGTTTTGTACTAGGTTCAACCTCAATTGGGGTGTTGTTTAGAGACAATATTAAGATGGAGGATTTGATATGGTTATGGCTTTTAGGAAGAAAAAGTAGTAGTTTGTTTTTTTTATGAGATAAGGATAAGTTAGTTTTTGGAGAGCCTCTTTTCTACAGAGTTGAAGGTCGCCCGTGTAGCAGAGATGAGTTCAGATGGAGAGTCAGCAACGGTGATAACTGTAGAGTCGCCTGAGTATTGTATCAGAGATGACTAAGGACATGAGGAGTGGAGAAGTTTGGTAAATATGTTAAAAGGTAATGGGCCAAAGATGGAGCCTTGAGGAACACCCATTTTAACTGGGGGGCTGGGGGGTGAGCAGAGCACCATTTTACTGCTTGAAATCAGTCAGAGAGGTAACTGTCAAACCATGCAACAATAGCAGGAGAGAAGTTAAGATTAGTAAGTTTTTGCAGAAGAAGAGGGTGTGAGATGGTATCAATACAATCTTCTTCTTCTTTCGGCTTTTCCCGGTTAGGGGTCATCACATTGGATCACCTGTCCACTCATGATTGGCAGTGGAGTTTTACATTGATGAGTTGCCAGCCCAGCACCCAACCTTCCACAGAAGGCACACACATGCATGTACTCACACCTAGGGCCAATTTAGAGTGTCCAATCCACCTACAGCATGTCTTTGGGATGTGGGAGGAAACCAGAGCACCCGGAGGAAACCCACATGACCACAGGAAGGACATTCAGACTCCACACATAAGGCACCCCAGCCGACAATTGAACCAGAGAACCTCTTGCTGTGAGGTGGCAATGCTAACCGCTGCACCACCGTGGCCGCCCAGATGGTATCGATACAATAAATAACTTAAAAAGGCAAATCTATCAAATCAATCAAAATATTTTTTAAGAAAATATATACATATTATCCTAAAGAAGTTGCTAAATTACAATAGTAACTAATAGGAGAAATGGATAAATAATCAGCAAAAAATATATGAAGGAGAATTATGTTAAAAGAAAACTCCCCAAGCTTAAAACCATAGTTTGTCCCTGACTCAACCAACCATTTTACTATATTGAATAAGAAATGTAAATGTTAAAACCATCTAATACCCTAAATAAGCAATATATGCTAAAATTTAACTCAGAAAGGTGTTTTTAAAAAATGCAAATATTACAAGTACAGATATAAGCACCATATCTGATAAATACTTATAATTATAAAAATTATGAAGATTATAAAGACCTCTATATATACACCGATAATAAGAATATAAAATACTATAAAATGAATTAATAAATAAAAAGATTCATAAGTTCCTAGATTAGTACTAAGCTAACTGCCCTTGTGAGCCATTTTAAGCCTAGCCAATTATCCCTTGTGAAACTCAAACCCTGCACCTTGTGTTTGCAAGGCAAACACCTTAACCATTAGGCCACCCTCCCAACCCTTCCAACCCTTCCCCAATATACATTTTAATGAACTATTCAAAACACTTTTGAAAAAAGCTAAAATAGGGACAAGGGAGATAATTTATTCAACCCAGGGGCTTTATTAGCTTCTAAAATAAGCTGCCAATATGTTTCTCTGTATTCTATTTTTGTCTCACATTGTCCCCCTCAAAGATCTTGTAAAATCTCTTCAAGAACAAAGAAAGAAAACTTAGCTTCCTTACAATTAACACTGTGTTTATATAATGCATTAGTAACATCTTTCTTTTTAATACCATATATGTGCTCATGGATCTAGAACATTTGCTCGACTGAGCAAACGTTCGAATCCATGAAACCCGAACACACTTTAACGAAAGCGCTTTTATCAAAAAAGCATTTTCGTTAAAGCATGTGACAAAAAAAAAAAACACTACATTTACACCTACTTTAATATTGCCCCTCCAAGACAGCACTACAGTGAAGAAAATGGACATTTCCCTTAACCACACCATAGTACAGCCTCAGCAACAGTCATACTTACGCGAAAGTGCTTCTTCGGTGAAAAGCACTTTCGCGTAAGTATGCCCGGCCGTTTGGATTTCGGTCGTTTGCTCAGTGAAGCAAACGTCGTAGATCCATGCTCATATATTCTTACATAGCTTCCTTGCAATTAATGGTGTGTTTATATAATGCATTAGTAATATCTTGTTTTATAATACTATATATGTGCTCATATATTCTTACTTAGCTTCCTTACAATTAATAGTGTGTTTATATAATGCATTAGTAGCATATTTCTTTTTAATACCATATATGTGCTCATATATTCTTCTCTTAAGTCTCCTTTCTGTCTTCCCTGCATAGAATGCTGGGCACTTCTTAAATTATACCAGATAAATTAAACTTTTGTTATTACAATTAGTGTAACTCATGGTGTGTATCCATCTATCCCTACTTTGTAAATATATACATTCAGCATTACTAATGTGGGTAAATTGAGCACATCTACCCCATCTAAAAGTACCTATTTTAATCCTGTTACTATCCATATTGTTATAGTAATTATTTTCTAGAATATGTTTTATATTGAAGCCTTTTTTATAGGTGAACTTCAGTGGCTGTTTAAAAATGTTTGTAAATCAGAAAAACTAGTGAATTTTTCCCAATTTTTAATGATAAAACTTTGCTAACATTCACATCTTTATTATAATTCATTATAAATGTCCCTGAGAAATGATTACCCTTTTCCCTATTACTATGTCTAGATGTACGAGGCTGCAAGATAACCCCTGTCAATCTGCCTGCGTGGAACCTCACCAGCTGTCTGGCTATGGCTACTGTCTACAGTCACAGATGCCATAGTCGCCACACTCTCTTGTTTGATGCCACCACCCTTGACTGTCCAATATCTGTGGCAGCAGGGTACTGGGTATGTGTGGGCATACTGACTGTGTACAAGGATATTGGGGAGGAAGTGGGATGATAACCAATGGGAGAGAGTCAGCCCCCACCAACCCCAACTCTGCCTCATTATGGCCACCATCATCATCAGAGTCCGATGGGACACTGACATCAGCTTGATAGGGGGACATACTCCAACTCCCACAGTCATCCGTGAGGAGGAAGACAGCATGACTACATTAATACCTGCACTATTATGTTTGCTGATCCACAAATACACACACACACACACACACACACACACACACACACACACACACACACACACACACACACACACAGACACACACACACACACACACGTAAGGTGCCACAACCGCATTATACATATCACACCTTATTGTTGATCCCATGCACAATACACAAGCAGACCACAACAGAAACAGACAAGACAGGCCCTAAACAACATGCAGTGCAGCTACGTCCAGTCAATGTTCCCAGTATTATACACCTGTGAGATAAGCAACATATCAGAGTATGTGATGGACCTTCACCTAAAACACAGTGCACCTGTTTTCATCATACTAATGCCCCCTTTATAGCAGACTGTCTAGACTGTCACAAAAATACGTACAAATATATTACAGCTCCTGCAAATATGCTAATGTGATTACCCATGTAATTCACTGCAGTGAACCCCTCCACAAGTGAACATACAACTATTGCAATATGGCTAATCTTCACAGTTATGTCCTCAGCAAACTAGCAGCCCTCAACATGCCTATAGTATAGATGAGCCCTAACAAAACAGTTTCACACTCACTGGCTACAGGATGTTGGACTCTGGCCACACCAGAGGTAGCTATGGAATTGTGGGGAAGAGATATCATTAGCAGACACAAATGTGGCGTTGGTATAGGACAATATATGCATATATCAACATGCACAGTATGGACTGTGATACTGCCCGCATTGCTGACATTCACACTGTCTAGAGGAAAACAGTTTCTAGTACTTAACAAATAAGCACCTATCCAGGCATGTCTAAGGGTCAGCCCCCGGTGTTTTCTCCTGTCTACCTGATGAATCTGGACATCTTGGGGCAATGCAGTAATTGCCTCATGTACACAGACAACCCTCTCCTCCTACCACCCAACACTACAACCTGTGAGAGATGCACTTATATAGCCAAACTGGAAGCAAAGCTCTCTTCACCCAAGACTGGACTAGACAGTCGAGAGGAGAAGGTAAACACTTGCACCACACCACACTCAGCACATAGTCCTTCAAAACCTACACCACCAAAACACACACATAGAAACACAAAACACACACCTACATTTGTGGAGGCTCTCTGTAAAAACCTGCCCAAGCAACAGGGACCTCCAAAGCAGAAACACAAGCAACCTCTACCCCCCAACACAACCCAAATGACACATAGCCCACAAACTCAGTGTGCCACTCAACCACAGCCCATAAGGCATAACAACATACCCAACACTCTAGTCATAGGTGACTCTATAGTCAGGCACACTGATGTTCCACTCACCAGGCTAAACAAGGAGAAAGTTACTGTCAGCTGCCTGTCAGGTGCCAGGATCCACCACATAATGCATGCACTCAGGTCACTCCACAACAAGTACAAATATTACTCTGTCATTGTCCATGTTGGTGTGAATGACCTGAGACGTACCTCCTTGGACTAAATGAAAAGGGACATGGAGGAGCAGTCTGATCTTGTAGCCCAGGCAGGTATGACCCTAGCCCTGAGTAGCATCCTGCCATCACCCAGAATGATACCACAGTACAAGGACAAAATGATTGACTTCAACAATTGGCTAAGCTTCTGGTGTCATTTATGAGGATCCAGTATCTGTCTGCCTGGGATGACATGATCGACAAGCCACGATGCTTTGCCAGAGATGGCCTGCACCTGTCACCCCTGGGATTCCGGATACTGGCTAAGGCTCTAGCCACCCCTATAGTGCCTTTTTTAGGCAAGGTTCAAATACCACCCTAACAGGTACAGGCAAGAAGAATCTGAGGGTATTGCTACTCAATGCTAGAAGTCTAAACCTAAAAATGCACTCTCTCGAGGCACTCCTTAAAATGGAGAACATCGACATCTGTGCAGTGACAGAGACCTGGTTCAAGGCTCCAGAGAGTACCCCTGCATTACCAGGCTATAATTCATACCACACCTTTCGGCCACCTAATATGGACCGAAACACTAAAGGCGGAGGCGTGTCCATATTCATTAAGGATATCCACACCTCCAGGCTAGTTGCTCAGCATAATGCATCCGAGATTATCCAAGTGCAACTAACTCTGGGCAAGACCGCAATCCAAATTGTAGCTTGCTACAGATCCCCCACCATGCACCAGGATTCCCACTCATCATTTCTTAATACACTGGAAAATATTAGGATACAACCTAACACCCAAATAATGGGCTATTTCAACTATCCTACCATTAACTGGGAAAACTATTCATGTACCAACTCTTGTGCTCAACGTTGGTAATCTCCAAACTCAGGACCCCACCCAGTTCGGGTTTGTAAAATGCAGATCATGTCTCCTAAATCTGATAGACTTCTTTGAAGCAGTCACCAAAGCCGTAGATGAGGGTAAGATGGTTCACACAGCCTATCTAGATCTCGCCAAGGCTTTTGACACCATCCCCCACTCTGGAATTATAGGTAAACTCACTAAACTAGGTATAAATCCCTATGTCACAAGATGGGTTGCCAACTGGCTCACTGACAGAACCCACACTGTGAAAGTAGCAGACTCCAAATCCAGCTTCAGACCAGTGACAAGTGGAGTGCCACAGGGTTCAGTCCTGGGTCCTGTCCTGTTTGGTATCTACTTCTCTGAAGTACAGGCCAACACAGGAGGTCTTAGGCTAATGAAGTTCACAGATGACTGAAAACTAGGAGCCATAATCAAAACTCCAAAAGATGTGGACATCCTATAAAAGGGCCTTGCTGAGACAGATGCCTGGTGTCAAAGCCATGGCCTCAAGCTCAATGCCAAAAAGTGCATTGTCATTCCTTTTGGTAAAAACTCAGTACCCATGAACTACCACATAGGTGGTAGTCTACTTAACACCGAAAGTGTGATAAGAGACCTTGGGACACAGGTGGACAGTAGTCTCTCCTTTGATAATCACATCGCCACAGTAGTCAGGAAATCCTTCTATGTGGCACACCTCATCACAAAAGGTTTCCCATCCAGGAAAAAAGAGGTCATTGTTCCCTTCTACTCGTCACTCATTAGACCCATTATAGAGTACAATGCCCCTTTTGGTATGTACCTCACAAGACATCTACAACAACTGGGAAGGCCACAGAAATACCTCACAAAGAGGATTACCGGCCTCAAAGAGATGCCCTATGCAGACCGTCTCAAAAACCTGCAGCTTTATTCCGTTGCATATCGCTTACTCAGAGGTGATCTCTGCCTAACACACAAAGCTATGTCAAACCCAGAGCTTTTAGACATGCTCCACTTAAAGAAATCCCAATCCCTACGAACTACATGCTCTAGGGACCTAAACCTCGTCACCACAATAAACAGAACATGCTGGAGGGATAGATTCCTGTCCCAGAGACTTCCCATACTCTGGAACAAACTACCTATCTATATCAAACAAAGCTCCTCATTAGCACTGTTCAAGAAAAATCTTGATGATTGGATGGGAGATAGGAAATTCACCCCGGAGATCACTTCTGTGGCTCTGCTCGACAGTGGCACAGGAAAATAATTTTCTTGGGTGGCGAAAGCCAGGGTACCTTTGGCTAAGCTTATATTGGCCCTAGGGCCAATAGCCTAGTACCTACCTATGAACCTATATGTGCAAACATTTCGATTACAACCTCCCCCCAATGCACATTGACTTGACATCCATGTACAGCTATGCAGAGGATGCCACTATGCTGCTTCAGTATTACAGTGATGACCACAGCAGGCTTACCTAGACCCTCCTCCACTGTGGAAGCTGTGCCATCCAACTCCATGACATATGGGGTGATGGATCTTTGCGAGCTGGTGGCCAAACCTAGGTTTGCAAGGAACTCCTCTGTGGGCGAGAGAAGCTTTTGTGTTGCAGGCCCTCCACCAGTGCCAGCACAGTTCCTGTCCACAGCTGCAGCCCTTTGCCATGCATTATCATATCTGTGGTCCGGTGTCGGACCTGCTCATAGCTCCTTTCCTATAGCCAGACATGATTTACAGATGCCACAAGGTCTGCCTTGTTGCTGATTATGATGACTCCTCGACAGCAAGATCTGGTGACTGAGTCACAGTCTGTCAAGTATGGCATCATTCTCTGCTGCTGAAAATGGTGGGTTCCTACATCTGTACATCACCCCTGAAGGACAAGAAGAGGGGAACACATCACAGGACCACATACATTGCTCTCCATTATGTTCACACCCTGCGCATCCACATTCGCCAGCACTATCCTATGCTAACTCCCACATCATATCCCACCATCTATCACTACAGGTTATATGTGGCTATCAGCAACATAGTGGCAATACATCATGTGATATCCACCTGATCTTGCTGTTTCCTGGTACTTGCTGCATGTTCTCTAAGTTGTTCAACTGCATCTTTTAGGTTGCACCTATTACAGCTTGCTTATAGCCTGTCTACATTCTATGCAGTAGTCTCAGCCTCCTAATTTTGTTTTAAACACCTGTACTGTAGGGCTACCCCTTAGGTCTCCCTTGCTTTTCTCCCTCAGATTCTGGTAAATATGGCTTTACATTGTCCTACAGTTTCCCCTGCCAGTCTGTTTTTTACGGGCATCCTGGCACAGTGTAGCAACTGTCTCATGTACATGGACAACCATCTACAAACATCACCAAGGAACACAATTTGTGAGAGATGCAATGATATTAAGAACCTGCAGTCTATGCTATCTCCCTCTCATGCCTGCATTTCTGGCACAGAACAGGTTCTCGACACAATCAGTACACCTCACACACCACCCACACCCACACAACACACACCCACAGATGTGGAGGTTCTCAACATACACATTCACAAACAAAGGAGACCTCTGAGGCAAAGACAGACGTGAACTCCACAGCACATACCATGCATAGCCACACACCTGTGACCCAGAGCCACAAAGGCGTCAACATTAGTCAAACATATTAGTCATAGGAGACTCCATTATGAGACACACACATGTGCCTCTCTGCAGACTGCATATGGGGAAGGTGACAGTTACTTCTCTGTCAGGTGCCAGAATCTGCCATATCACATACACATTGCTGTCTGTCAACAACGGGTACTGTTATGAATCTGTCACAGTCCATGGTGGTGTACCTGACCTGAGACATACCTCCTTAGACTATATACAGTGAGACATGACTGAGCATGCTGATTATGTGTCCCAGGCAGGTATACCACAATATGATCAGGAAATGATTGACCTTAACAATTGGCTTGGTTTCAGGTGCCATTCCAGGGGGATCCAGTACCTGGCAGCCCAGGATGATATCAACAGACTGCAATGCTTTGCCATAGATGGCCTTCATCTGTCCCAACTGGTCTTCATGTGCCTGGCAATGGTTCTTGCCACCTGCATAGTGCCTTCATTAGGAAAAGTGGTGAGATTAACACTACCAACATACAACTGTCAGCACATCACAAAGTGAAGGCCATGCTGCTAAATGCTAGGAGTCTAAATCTGCGCTCATTGCAAGCAGTTGCAACCCTGGGAAATACTGATGTCTCTGCAGTCACAGACACATGGTTCAAAACTGCAGAGAGCACCCCAGCCTTACATCGTTAACCATCTTATCATACAGTCATACACCAAGGTGTGGGCAGTAAAGCCATGGGATATGGGGTTTCACTGTATTTGAAAGACATACACACTTTCAGGCTGTTCAAATAGTAAGATGCAGAGGGGACACTGCAGGGGCAGTTAATCATTGCAAAGACACCTATTCAAAGTATAGGTAGCTACCGGCACCCACATGTGACCAGGAAGCCCATTCTGCCTATATGGACCTGATAATCCCTATCAGGATTTGAGTCTGTACTCTGATCCTGGGTGACTTTAACTACCCAAACATACATTGTAGGATGTGCTCATGCCACAACACAAATGCCCAGAGATCCATCAACAGTGGAAATGCAACACCTTAGAGCAGGTAGGTGCTACCCCCACATGAGGTGGTCTGTTGTAGCTGATATTAAACAAAATGGGTAACCACTGCATCCCTACAGTATCATCCTCCACATGGTCAAACCAACTATAAAGCAGTCACATTTGCAGTCACCATCTTCCACAATACCCATCTAGCTAGGGTCAGACATACAAACAACTCCATAGTTGACTACAGCTTCCTGAGGGATGGTATAAACAGCTTTGCTGCCCCCAGTCCCTCTGTAGGAACAGTCACCAATATCCAAAAATACACAAAACCACTATTCATGCATTTTTATACATGCATGGAGTCAGGTATACCTGACAGGACTACATAATCCTCTACAAGGATACCTAAACCTGTGTGGTGGACATCTGCAATAAAGTGTCTATAACAGGGATGATATACTGCTGTCCGAGACAAGGAAGGTGCATGTGCCCAATATGAAGCAATGTCTCCTTAGCCTGCACAAGCAACTAAGAGCACTACTGGGATCCTGCAAAACAAACCCTGAGCTCACATTGGCGACATCCACTACAGACAATCATATCTCCTTCTTCACATATCTCTGCAACATCAAATGAAGCACACAGATCTGCTCAGTAGTGGTGGTCAAGGAAACCAGATTTACAAGTGCTGTAGCTATAGCATACTTGATGCCTGACAGAGTCAGTGTAAGCTTCACTCCCAGTCCCCCCATCAGTACATCAGGACATCCCCAGTACCTGCCCCCTTCCCCTTATATGTAGGGAACAGGTCATCACTGCCATCTCAAAGTCATGGTATATAGCCACCATGGAACCAGAGCATATCACGCGATGCATCTTACATTACCCCAAGCATGACCTTGCAGCACCAGAGGGCACTATATTCAGCCAAAGCCTGAATACCGCCTTTGTCCCAGCTGAGTGGAGGACACCCACTGTCACCCCTTTACACTAAGCTGGGGTGTCCACAAATCAGGCACATTACAGACCCATCAGCCTAACTAGGCTGATCTACAAGACCATGGAACAGTGTATAATGAACCTCATTAACAAGGACATTGACGACCTCCACACACTCGACGATGCACAGTTAGGCTTTGTCAAGGGGGATCATGTCTGTTACATTTGGTTGACCTCCGTGACACAGTCACTAACACCATGGAGGAGGGGGAGACAGTGATCACTGCCTATCCTGACCTGGCCAAAGAGTTTCCATTATTCCTCATTTGCACATAATAGATATACGCTCCCAAGTAGGCATCAGTCCATATGTTACCAGATGGGTAGCACACTGGCACACTGACAGAACCCACCTAGTCCACACAGGGGAAGCTACCTCAAGTGGTAGACTCATAGCTAGTGGGATAACCCAGTGTTCTGTGTTTGGGCCTCTGTTATGTGTGATTTACCCTTCTGAGGTGCAGGGCACAACCAGTGGGCTATGGCCGATCATGTATGCAGAAGAATGCATGCTGGGTGCTTTCACCACATTCCCTAGTGATGTGGACATCCGCGAAGAGGGTTTCACACAGACACATGACTGGTGCCAGAACCATAGCCTCAGGCTACATACCATGAAATGCAGTGTCATTCCCCCTGGGGAGAGTGACGTCCCCAAATATTATCACAGTGCTAACAACATCCTAAGAATGCAATCAAATGAGAGTGATTTATGCACACAGGTTGATGGCAACATGACATTTGACCAGCATCTTGCTTGCACTGTGAGGAAAGCCTTCTACATGACCCACCTCATACATAAAGGTATGTCATCCAGGGACACAGGGTTCATAACATCCCTGTAATCCTTCCTATTAAGGTCCCTTATTGATTATAATTCCCCTTTTGCCATGTACCTAGCAAAGTACATGCAACAGCTGTGGAGATCACAGAGTTTCCTCACAATGGAATACCAGGGACTCACACATCTACCATATACAGATAGGCTATAAGCCATTCCCTCTACCCAGTTTCATATAGACTCCTCAGAGGTGACCTCTGTCTGCCATACTAGGTGATCACAGACTCCAACTTGATGGGACTGCTGCACAACTGCGAGTCAAGCTCCACTCTAGTAACCCACACACATGCCCTCAACCTGGTCTGTGACATCAACAGGACTTGTTGGTGGAGCAGATGTGTGTCCCACACACTCACCCACCTGTTGAATGGACACCCCGTCCACATCAGACAGAGTACCTCTTTACACCTTTTCAACTTAAACCTGGATAAGGTAATGGTTAATAGGACATATACCCTTGGGATACCACCCGTGTCCCTTTTGGAGTGGGGCACTGGGTGCTGAGTTGCATACACATGGGCTAAAGTCTGGGCTAGGCTTATGAAGGCCTCAGGGCCAATAGCCTAGTAGCCTTGTATGATCCTAGGTATATCAGTTATGGCCCTCTATGCTGTGACGGACTGTGTTGTTATGTGTCCACATCCATCACTGTCATGTTCTGTGGCATGTCTCCTATGGGTGAAGTTCCAGTACCATGTCATACAGTCACTATCTTACAAATAGGTGAGTGGTACTACAGGTGTATGGGGACAGTCCAGCAACATCTGTGTGACACAGTTACAGACAGCACTGCAAATGTGCTGTAGGGTATACTCCTTGTAGGTGTCTGACATTCTCAGTACACAGATGTTTGCAGAATGTATACATGTGCCTGATATATGTGGGCCCTCTGTCAGACAAATGTGGATGTCTGGAAAAGAGTTGGACAATACGTAATTGTTGTTTCCACACTGTGGGAAATCTGGCTGTCACACGCTGGACACCTCAGACATCAGTTGTGGTACATTAATATCTGGTGCTGTATTCATTGCCTTGCATTGCATGCTTGATATCTACACTCTGTTGCTGAGGTGGAGCCTGTGTCCACCCAGTACTACTGGCTATAACCTGCTGTCCTGCTGTAGGGAGTCAACAGGTATGCTAACCATAGCTCTCATTTGATGATATACAGGTGTGTAGTACACAGTGACCTATCCAGAGTACATCAGGAACAGTCCGGGATACCTGGACAATGTTTGAACTATGCCTGTGTGACATTCACAGATGGAGAGAAGCAAACTGACAGTACATCATGTGATATACCAGCTGCATTTACCAGTACTTACTGTCACTATTGTCTAGTACACAATCCAGTAGCATTCATACATGAGCTGACCATTGTTGGAGGCACTTAAGGTCCAGAGCTGTGATCTATGTCACAGCAGACAGAATGAAAAAAGGGAAGCCTGTAGGTGCTGGACAGCTAACAACAACATGTCATTCCACAATATGTACTACAGACCTAGTGTTGTAATCCCTCTTTCCCATGACTCCATCCCACCAACTGCATCCTATTACATGGGGAATTCTATTACATACCTGGCATAATGCCATACTCCTTTATGTATAGAAATCCTGTGGTATAATGCTAGGATAGTGCAGTCTGTCTTCATTGAGAAAGTCACAGACCTGTGTATCATAGGCAGCAGCTTGCCTTTTGTAGATAATGCTCATGAACAGCTGATTGATTGCCTGTGCAGCAATCTATGGCTCACACTTGCTAACTGCATCCAGAACAGCTGGGTTGCATTTTCATTAGCCAATGGCATTGCAACACAGTGCTATATTTCAGGACCTCATGTAGGCCAAGGCCCTATTTTTGGCCTGTGAGAAGGACATTATTGAGGTGTGGGGACTACAGCATCACAGAGGGTAGGTAGAAATACTGTCCACTGTTTGGATTTATGTGGTATGTCCACAGTTTTGCATGCTCTGTTTGGCCATCGTGAATAGACTTTCTGATTATGTGGCAATTTACTGTTTAACAATGTGGGTTGAGGTCAGTAAGGAGACAGACAGATGTGAGTGTCATACATTATTTGCATGAGAATATGCATGCTGCTGCAGTAGCCAATGGTCTATCTGCTGTGTATATTTGTAGGGGAAGACTGTGACACATGTCCCTGTCACTTGACCATTCCCCTCCCAACTCTTTCTGTATGGGTGTTGTGTGGATGCCCTGTTCTAGGTTTTTGGGAGGTATGGTAGGTCTATAGCAGGTAGCTGAACAGACTGCCACATATGTTGTAGGCTGCAGCTGCTGCATTCTGGCCAGGAGTCATACTGGGGATTTTGAATGCATCAGGAGACAGCTAGCTGCATATGTGTGTGAGGGAGCAGTGTCAGCTCTGTTGTTACAGCATACCCATAACCGTCCAGGTGAGGCATGTGCCCCGGGTACATATGTTATGTAATAGTGCCATCCAGAGAGTGGTAGATGACATTTAGGATGCATATACATATTTGTGAAGTGTGTCCCAACCTACAGGTCTTTGCCATGGTAATATGGGTGGTAGTGACTGTAGTAGCAGCAACTGGTTATGCTTAAACTTGCAGGGTTCAGTCATGTATTTGTTGTTTGGACAAGCATGTACCTGACATGCAAGAGACTGGAATGGATGCCAGGACTGTGGGAGGCAAATGTACAGCATGGTAGGAATGACTGCAGTAGCAGCATCTGGTTCTGCTTAACACTGCATATGTCAGTCAGTTATATGTTGTATTGACAGGCATGTAGCTGATGTGCAACAGACTGGAATGGAAGCCAGGACTGTCAGTGGCAAAATGTAAAGCATGCTAGGAATGTAAGAGAATGAGCTACTGAGTCAAGACTATAGTAGGTGTATTTGCAAGACATATGTGCATGCATACAGTCTGTTACACAGGATTGGCATGAACATATGCGTTCGTATGGGTATGACATGTGACACTGAACTGTCTGTCATGATTTTCTAATCTCACTGTGTACTGACTTGCCAGTACTTCAGCACACAACATAAGATTTGTGACAACTGCGTGAAAAGTAGGTGGCACAACTGTGGACATTCTGCAACAGTCTGTGCAGTTGTCAGCTCTGCCTGATATCCTAGGCCTCATGTACATCCATCAGCATTTATTTGGTTGTGCACTGGTTTGGTGTCTACATCACAGTCCCAAGTACATTGTCCTTTTCCCAATTGTATGTATAAGCATTGTGTCACTGGCACTCAGGATATATGTAT
Organism: Protopterus annectens; assembly: GCF_019279795.1. Taxonomy (NCBI): domain Eukaryota; kingdom Metazoa; phylum Chordata; order Ceratodontiformes; family Protopteridae; genus Protopterus; species Protopterus annectens. The sequence continues at coordinate 1,505,754,040 of NC_056726.1, forward strand.
GGAAACACCTGTTGTACTTCAGAGCTGAGTGGCCTAGTGGGCTAATGCATTATACCCTTGTGGCAGGGTCCTCAGTTCAAGACTTAGTAGGGGTGATCATTTTTCTGATGTGCAGAACAGTGTCAGAAAGACAGAAGGTGATTAAAGCAGCTTTACGCTTAAACCCGCACTAATTAAAAAAAAAATGCGGAGGGCTGATAGGAAAGTAGTGAACTGGGGGCAAGCAGAGGAAAAACAATGTGAAAGGCAGGTAGGGATGTGTAGGAAAGCACCATAGCTCTCCATTTCTTGTACAGCAACAGCTGTGCAGGTTGTGGACAATTTGGAATTTGGAGCCTCACATACCAGATAGAGTGGTGTAGGTGACATAACTTTGTTGATTAATTGCTGTAATGATTGATTGTGGGCAGTGTAGATGTGGGTGAATTTTTATTTGTGAAACAGGTGCCCATTTTTTTAAGGAAACAGTGGAATGTTGGTGAAGGGATATAGGTACATGTGGGGAGGTAAGTTGGGTAGGAGAGATAGCATTTCCAAACAAGACAGAGAAGACAGCAGACAGGGGCAGTGTATGACATATGAGGAGGTAAACACCTTGGACGAGGAGGGTGTTTTTGGAATTCAAGAACCAGGTGCCCCCAGACAGCAGCAGTGGGACTGAGCTCCCCACCCATGGGCAGTCATCCCTGGTTCTTCACGGCCCCGAAAGTGACTGTGCCGGCAGGTCAGCACTGGGCCAGCCTGTCCCTCCAGGTTGGCCAGTCTGCCCTCAATCTGGCATAGTCAATTGTCAAACCCTTGCTACACAATCCTGCACACCATGCCCGGTAGCTGTAATGGGTGACCACTCCCTCTCCGTGCCCGCTCCTAGGGGGGATGGGCCCCACACCTGCGGTGGTTCCACCTGTAGGTGGTGCAGGACCAGTGGAGGGGGAAGTTCCAGGTTGGGTCCCAGACATGCTAGGACCCAGTGCCACAGCCAGTTGAGGTAGGGTAGGTGGATCTGCGGGAACTGGCCTACCCAGCCAAGCTATGGTGTTGAGGTGTTTTACAGTTTATAGGTTACTAATGAAGAGAACATGTGGTTAGTTGTAACAGCATGCAGAACAAATCACATAAACCAGTAATATAACATGCCATAGTGTACAGAACACAACAATAATTGGGATAACAGTCAGTAGTGTAACAGCATGCCAGTAACAGTGACGACATAAGGCCAACAACATTGGTAATTCAACAAGGTATGTTAGTATGCAACCATTGCAATACATAACAGTAATAAAACACAAGGACCAACGTAATATTTTGAGAACAACATATGCTAAAAGTATACCATACCCGATGTATAGGAATAATAAATTATGATGCAGATAAGGGGTGGGGAGAGAAGGACATACATGCCATTACTATCAGTATAGGCTATATTGTTTGCAACAGAACTCTTATATACTCTACAGGTCTGCCCTCAATTTATGTATACATGTGCCCTATAGCTTCTGTAGCACCTACATACCTCTCAAGCTATCCACATGGGACAGTATTGGCAAAGCTATAACACTTACAGGTACACAACTACAGGGGACTAATGCATGTCAGGGGGGAACATATGTGACTACCAATATGTAATGTGGACTGATGTAGTGTGATTGTGCTACTGAGATAAATCAAGTGGCTGTTAAATGTGTGTCCCAGGGATTTGGCAAGAGGGATCACAGTCTGTGACAGCGTGACACTTGAGAGACATGCATCGTGCAGATCACAGTCTGTGACAGTGTGACACTTGAGAGATATGCATCGTGCACAGTACAGAGAGTTTGCGACTGTCATGCCCTTCTTGGCAGGCATTGGGTTAGACTATCAGCAGACATTCACAAACACAGCAGGCATACAGCTGTACTAAGATTAAACACTTTTATTTGTTTTAATAACTTGTATTAGTACTGTACATGTTGACTTTTCATTTACTGGTTCATAGGTTCATACTAGGCTATCTGCCCTAGGGCATTTATAAGCCTAGCCAAAGTGTGTTTGGCTTTCGCCACCCATTTTAAATGAATTTTGCTATGCCCTTTTTTGAGGTTAGTATACTGTGCCTCTGTCTAACAGTGACACAGAAGTGATACCCGGGGTAAAACTGCAGTCCTATCACCTTGCTGAGCATTGCTGTTAACACTCTGGTATTTCTGGACACACAATTTGGCAACCCATTTGAACAGCTACTACAGACATTTATTTACCTGTAATTCCTGTGGGGATAACATTTGTTAACAACACATAACTGTTTCTATTAATATTTAGTAGTACTTGTCCCTGGATTCGAACCCCAGTTTGTGTGTGACAAAATATACATAATAGCTAGTGTTTATCACACTGAGCCACTGCTGAGTATTGATTGACTGGTATGAGCCTAGAGCTCACCTGGTAACAAACTGTGGGGTAGAGTGTTATACAAGACTGCAGTGATACTTGAACACACATGCATGAGATTCATGCATGACCGAGATAATAGGTGAACTGTACAATAATACATGGAATGCTTGTGTAGACAGTATACCCCTAGTGAGTGGAAATATCTGTGATGTGTACAAACCATATTGGAGTGCTGGGTTGGCTATCTGACCCATATGCAGTTGCAGATGGTATATTTGCAGTCCACAGCTTTTACAATTTAATACTTGCCTGCAGCAGTGTAACTATGTTCAAGAATGCATATAGCTGAAATGCAATGGTTAACACAAGACAATCCTGACTCGTGTTAACCATTAGCCTTGTACCTTAGCCATTACTGTAATAGGTTCAGATCTTACTGCAGAACAAATATCATAATGCATCATATTTTGTAGTACAGCTCCATGTCTACACTTTAGCACATCAGTTCTTTATTAGCTAACCTTCAGTCACTTATTTATTTATTTATGTTCATTTTCTTGCTATTATTCCCATGTTTACTTCACAGCACTTGTAGTACTTGATTTCATGACCAAAAGCTCAAATTACACACATTTTGCAGAACATAGCCTTATTAGGGGGTGACATGAAACAGTGACTGGTATACATCTAACAGTCTTTATTGATGAACACTTTAGATAATGCAGGTGTTGCAAGACAGCTCTTATTCCACACTTTATACAGTAGTAACTTTATTTCCTTAACAATTCTGATTGCATTTGAACTTTTTATTTGTTTAACATAGTGACTGTGGTTGAACTTTATTTGTTTAAAATTATGAATGTAGTTGACATTATGTCCTTAACATTGTGAATGCAGTTGTACTTTATTACCCTAATATTATTAATATAGTTTAAACTTTAATTTCTTTAACATTATTAATGCAGTTGTAACTTTCTTTCCTTAGCATTATCAGGTTTCATGCTTTCATCTATATTGAACTGTACCTGGCATTACTCACTTATATCAGTCCAGGTCTATGACCACATTCATTGTAGTACACTAAACACAGAATATACTTACTGGCAGTTACTAGAGTACTCTTTTTTATTTGTATTACTATATATTGCTAGATATATCTGTACTCATCACACTCACTGTGCAATCTTGCCAGGCACCCTGCATGGGCTTCCTCTGCTGCTGTGGGGAGAGAAAAACACCATTCTGCATACCTGTCTTTCACATATTCATACTAGAATTTGGTAAAACAATGCTTGCAATACTTACAAGCTTGTGGGGCATTGCCAGCCCAAGCATCTTGGATCCATGTGGCCAAGAGATCCCCCTTCCTACTCGTCAGGTTATCATAATGGTGACAAACCTGCTTACCTGTGCAGAGGATACCAGTTGCACTGGTGAGGTTGCATACCAGCCGGTTGCATGCCTCTGATTTGTATTCCAACCCCTGGTACTGGCCCTGCAGCAGCCAGATGTCATAGTCTTTCAAAAGGAGTTCAGTCATGACCCTGGACTCCAAAATGCCCCACCACTGTACCCGAACATGCAATCCCTCTCCAACTCCTGCAATAGTCTCTGCCAAGAACAAACTCCAACAAATACTGGCAGTAATCCCACCTGCTGCAGTTAAATAATGCTGTTTTCCCACCCTTTACCACCACTGGGCCATTTTTAAAAATGCAGAGCTTTGCTTAGCACTGCACAAACCCGCTGAGCTCAGCCAAGCAGTGTTTAAACTGGCAATGCTGAGCAATGCTTAGCAGTGTGCAAACCAGCTTAGGTGAGGACTGCTTAAACAGGATTTGTTTATCAATGCTCAAACCAGCTAAGTGGAGCTGCACGTTGCTAAATACTGCTAAAATGGGTCCTGCTTAAGGGCTGCTTGGCTTGGCTTAGCAATGCTTATTATGTATATGTATTGCACTTCTATATTTCCTGAACTTATGTATTCTAATTTCTTTATCTTGGAGTGTGTATTGTTGGTATTCTAGACGTGTGTGTAACTGGATCTTTTCTCCTTGGTTCTCCACTGATAATGGGCTTCTGGCCCAGCTGGACTAACATGGTTAACATTTGTTAATACATACATCACTAAAATAAAAACATTAATTTGTAAAATGTTGCTATCAGATGTAAAAGCTGAAGAGCCTGCCTGTGTATTCGAGCCATGCACCTCCTGCACACAAGGCTGTGACTCTAACCATTCAGCTACATGGATATGATGACTCCAGCTATACATTTTTATATAGCTCTCAGGTATGTTTAAGTACTGCTGAGCACCACACTGCACAGTGCAAACAAGCTCAGCTGTTACGTTTTTAAAGTTTAAACATGAAATATCATTTATAAATATTACCTATTTAGATGTGTTGTTAATTAAAGATGAGGCCAGATTTATTAAAACTCAACTATATAGTAAACCAGTAAAAAGAAATAGCTATCTGCACTGTACTAGCATGCACCCACAAATCATGTTTCAAAATATAGTTAAGAGTCAAATGCATCGATTAGCTAGACTAAACACCATTGATTCTAATATGGCCAACCAATTAAATACTGTGGCCACTGAGTTTTACAAGTGTGGATACACTAGTAGAGAAATTACAACAGCTTTTGAAAATGTTAGCCAACAATACACTAACTCAACACAGCCAGCTTTTTATCCAGTAGAACAACTAGAAGTTGTAAATAAAAAGCAGAAGCAGGCTATAAGGTGTATGTTAACATTTAATAAAATACTTATATGGTTAAACTGGCTATAAGTAAATACTGGTCCATCTAAACAGATATATATGAGCTGGATAATAGTATATCAGCAGATCCAAAATTTGGCTACAAACACTGTACAGCACTTAAACAGACTTTCATCGGTTCATAGGTGTGTACTAGTCTAATGGCCCTGGAGCCTTTATAAGCCTAGCCCATAGAAGTGCCCTGGCATCGTGCTGCCTGAAGTTAGTTACCAGTGCCTCTATCAAGTAGAGTCACTGGAGTGATCCCCGGGGTTAACTTTCTATTTCACATCCACTCATCAAGATTTCTCTTGAAGAGGGCCAGTGAGGTGCTCTGTTTGACATGTATTGGAAGTCTATTGCAGAGCATGGGCAGTCTCTGGGTTATGAACCTGTCCCTTCATCATGTTCTGTTGATTGTGGTAATGAGGTTGAGGTCTCTGGAGAGTGTGGTGTGGAGGGATTGGGATTTCTTTAAATGTAGCATTTCTGACAGAGCTGGGTCAGACATGGCTTTGGAAGTTAAGCAGAGCTTGCCTCTTAGTATATGACATGAGACAGAGAATAGCTGTAGCTTTTTGAGTCTGCCTGTGTAGGACATGTGTTTAAGGCCTTGGATCCTCTTTGTGAGGTACTTTTGTGGCCTTTCCCAGCTGTTGCATGTGTCTAGTGAGGTACATCCCAAGTGGAGCATTATGCTTGATGATTGGATAAATGAGGGAAGAGTAGAGAGAGTTGACCTCTTTCTTCCTGGATGCAAAACCCTTGGTAATGAGGTGGGCCACATAGAAGGACTTTCTGACCACAGTGGAAATGTGGTTGTCAACCTATGTCCCCAGATCTCTTATAACGCCTTCAGTGTTCAGCGGGCTCCCATCAATGTGGTAATTAGTGGGAACTGAGTTTTTCCCAAAGGGAATGACGACGCATTTTTTGGCATTAGGTTTAAGGCCATGGTTTCAACACCAGTCATTGGTCTCACACAAAGACATACTCGGAGGCTCTGAGTAAAAATTTACCTAAACAGCAGAGGCCTCCAAAGCAGACACCCAAACAACTGCTACCTCAAGACACCCCAAAAGCAACACATAAACCACAAAAGCAGTGTGCAAAGCAGTCACAGCCCTTAAGGCCAAATACAACACCAAACATACTTGTCATAGGTGACTCCATAGTCAGACACACTGACGTCCCACTCACCAGGCTGAACAAGGAGAGGGTCACAGTAAGCTGCCTATCGGGCTAGAATCCGCCACATAACACAAGCACTTCGGGTCACTCCACAGCAAGTACAAATATGACACAGTCATTGTCCATGCTGGTGTGAGCGACCTGAGACGATACCTCCCTGGACTGCATGAAAAGAGACATAGAGGAGCTCTCTGATTATGTAGCCCAGGCAGGTATGACCCTAACCCTGAGCAGTATCCTTCCTTCACCAAGAATGATGCCACAATATAGAGACAAGATGATCAGCTTTAACAATTGGCTTAATGTCTGGTGTCATTCAAAGGGATCCAGTGTCTGTCTGCCTGGGATGACATGCTTGACAAGCCACGCTGCTTAAGGGACGGCTTGCACCTGTCACCCTGGGATTCGGATATTGGCTAAGGCTCTTGCCACCCCCATAGTGCCTTTTTAGGCAAGGCTCAAATTCTAAACCTACCACCCTAGAAAACAAAAATGGGAAGAAATTGAGGGTAATGCTGCTCAATGCCAGAAGTCTAAATCTCAAAATGCACGCACTCGAGGCCCTTCTCAGTATGGAGAACATCGATGTCTGTGCTGTAACTGAAACCTGGTTCAAGGCTCCTGAGAGCACCCGGCACTATTAGGTTTTACCTCATATCATGCGTTCCGGCCCCAAAACCCGGACCACTCCACAAAAGGAGGGTGTATCCATATTCATAAAGGATACTCACACCTCCAGGTTGGTGGCAACGCATGAAGCTTGGAAACCATCCAGGTGCAACTAACAATAGGCAAAACTGCTCTACAAATTGTAGCATGCTACAGGCCACCCTCTCAAACTCAGGAACCCCACACAGCCTTCCTGAAGACACTGGAGGGTATAAATGTATCTCCAAACACCATCATATTGGGTGACTTCAACTACCGAATATAGACTGGGAACATTACTCAAGCCCTAACTTTCTAGCCCAACGGTTCCTGGAGTTCATAAATTCAAATGCCATGGAACAGCTAGTCACTGTTCCCACGAGAGGAGAAAATATACTAGATCTCATTGTCACAAACATGGGGACAAAATGCTCCACACGGAAGTATATCCCTCATTGGTGAGATCTGATCATAAACTAATCTCACTGGAAATCCACATCCCGCCCCACCCCAAACAAAAAGACCATAGTGAAGAACTTCTCTAAAGCAAACTTCACACTACTCAAGACTGGTGTGGTATCCTTCAAGGCCCCTGAGTCAGAGGAAACCACAACCCAAGCTGCGAAGCCCTTACAAATGCCTTCTATGAACACCTCCAGGACTGCATGGATCAGGCAATCCCAAATAAAACCAAGACTCTTTCCACAAAGGGCAAGCGTCCAGTCTGGTGGACCCCAGCCATTAACAAACTTTACAATAAGAGGAGAAAGCTATTACATGATAGAACAAAATCCATAAAAGGGAAGTCACCCTGATCATTATTAGTAAAAATTACGAGCACTCATAAAATCAACTAAGGCCAATTTTGAGAGAAAAATTGCCATGGATTCAAAGGACAATCATAAGGCCTTTTTCAGCTATGTTAGGAACCTGGGTGGAAACTCACAGATATGCTCAGAATTAGTCCAAAATGATACAAAAATCACTGAACCCACAGACATTGCCAACATACTGGCAGACAGGTTCAGTGCAAACTTCACCCCTCTCCCCTAAAGGAGAGATAACTATCCCAGCCGAGTGTAGCCTCCCAGACATCTCAAATGCGCAGGTGAAAGCTGCTCTCTCTAAAGCTAAAACACAGCATCAATGGGACCGGATGGTGTCCCCGGCTGTGTGCTACACGAGCTAAATGAGGAATTAAACCCGCACATAAGGCAGCTGTTTAATCTCAGCCTTACCACAGGATACGTGCCCAAGGAGTGGCGTCACGGCAACTGTGGTCCCACTCCACAAAGGTGGCGCCTCACGGACCCTGGTAATTACCGCCCCATAAGCTTAACAAGTCTAGTCTGCAAAGCTATGGAGAGGATCATAATGGAGCTCATAAACAAAGATATAGGGGACTTGCAGACATTGGACCCGACCCAGTTTGGCTTTGTCAAGGGAAGATCATGCCTTTTGAACTTGGTCGACTTCTTGAAATAGTCACCAAGGCCATTGATGAGGGAAAGGCAGTCCATACAGCCTACCTTGACCTTGCAAAGGCTTTCGACACAATACCCCACTCGGGTATTGTAGAAAAACTTACCAGCTTAAATGTAAACCCATATGTCACAAGATGGGTTGCAAACTGGCTTAAGGACAGAACCCACAGGGTTAGAGTTGCTGGCGCTGTGTCAGACTCCAAGCCGGTCACAAGTGGTGTCCCACAGGGCTCGGTCCTTGGCCCCTATTGTTTGGCATCTACTTCTCAGAAGTACAGGCCAACATGGGAGGACTTTGGCTGACAAAGTTTGCAGATGACTGCAAACTGGGCCATAGTGGAAAGTGCATCGGACACTGATATCCTTCAGAAGGGACTCACGGAAACAGATAGCTGGTGCCAGAGCCATGGCCTGAAGTTAAACACCAAAAATGTATAGTCATACCCTTCGGGAAAAACAAGGTAACCCCAAGCTACCATATAGGTGGCAATCCACTAAGCACAGAAGAGGTTATCAGGGACCTGGGGACCCAGGTTGACAGTGGCCTTTCTTTTGACACTCACATTGCTAAAGTGGTTAGAAAGACCTTCTACATTGCCCACCTGATCATGAAGGGATTCACATCCAGATCTAGTGAGGTCATTGTTCCCCTGTACTCTTCACTTATCAGACCAATGATCGAGTACAATGCCCCATTCAGGATGTATCTCACCCGACATCTGCAGCAATTGGAGAGACCCCAAAAGTTCCTCACCAAAAGGATAAAGGGACTCCAAAATCTGTCATATGCTGCCAGATTGAAGACACTCCAGCTCTATTCAGTCGCATACCGCCTGCTCAGAGGTGGCATGTGCCTGACATACAAGGCCATGTCCAACCCGGAATTAATGGGCAGGCTCCACCTCAAAAATCCAAATCCACCAAAACCACTAGAGCAAGCGACTTAAACCTTAGCACGGATATAAATAGGATGTGCTGGAGGGATAGATTTATCACTCAGAGACTCCCTATGCTGTGGAATAAAATCCCGGTCCATGTGAGGCAGAGCACCTCGCTGACTCTGTTCAAGAGAAATCTAGACCTGTGGATGGGAGATCGTAGGTTTACCCCGGGAATCATCTCTGGGTCACTGCTGGACAGAGGCACAACAAACTAATGGGCACAGTATTTTTTCATATAAGGGGTGGCGTAAGCCACAATAATTTGGGCTAGGCTTATAAATGCCTTAGGGCAGATAGCCTAGTATAAACCTATGAACCTATGAACCTATAAGGCCTTTCTGTAGGATGTCTACATCACTTGGGGAGTTAATAATGGCTCCCAGCTTGCAGTCATCTGTGAACTTGGTCAGCCAGAGGCCCTCCATGTTGGCCTGGACTTCTGAGAAGTAGATGCCAAACAGGAGAGGACCCAGGACTGATCCCTGTGGGACTAGACTCATGACTGGTCAGCAGTCTGACTTGGATACTGCTATTTTCACACTGTGGGTTCTATCTGTGAGCCAATTTTCAACCCACCTAGTGCTATAGGGGTTAATGCCTAGTTTGGTGAGTTTATTAATAATTCCTGAGTGGGGAATGGTATCAAAGGTTATGTTATAAAGAACAGCCTAAATGTTATTTTAATGTTACAAGTAATAATCAGTCACTTTTAACTATAATGAATGTTTTTATTGTAATTTTATATATACAAAGACTTTTGAGGATCCTGTGTTTGGTTATGATTTTATTCTAAAGGCTTATGGGAATTGAACTACACAAAATTTAATTTATATGGCTATGTGTGACATTTTTGATAGTTACTATATAGGCATGACCAATAGGAAACTAAAAGAGTGTATAGGTAACCATCTTTCAGAGATAAAGCAAAAGGCTATTACTAATGCTTTGTATAAGCATATTTTAGAAAAAAAAGGGAATAGCCACACCTTTAAATTTATGATTTTAAAAGTTGTTCATGTACCATTGCGTGGAGGGGATATAAAACTCCTTATAGAAAATGAGGAAATGTGATGGATACTTAGGATGAGAGCATATATACCAGCAGGTTTTAATGGCGCTTTTACTTTAAAACCTATGCTTAAATGCAGGTTTAAATGGTGCTTTTACTTTAAAACCTATGCTTAAATGCAGGTTTAAATGGTGCTTTTACTTTAAAACCTATGCTTAAATGCAGGTTTAAATGGTGCTTTTACTTTAAAACCTATGCTTAAATGCAGGTTTAAATGGTGCTTTTACTTTAAAACCTATGCTTAAATGCAGGTTTAAATGGTGCTTTTACTTTAAAACCTATGCTTAAATGTTTGCATGAACAAGTGTAATTAGTTTAAGTCACATGATTTGATCAATTATTTTAAATACTTATTGGTGTGTCTTATTGCTATTTATTGCTTGAAGAAGCCTTTTGGCAAAAGTTTTAAACTAGCACATTAACGAGACGTTTTCTCCTGTGGATTTCAGTGCCTTATTTTTACATTTATTAATGTACAGTATTAACCTTACAGGAGAGTTGAATTAACAACTTGGTGTTGTTTGTATATGATGGGCCAGATTGTGCTTGTTATCTTTGGTAGTTTAAGTAGAACCTTATCATAATGTTGTATAGTTTATGCTTCTGTTGTGCCACACTGGTTATTACTTAAATCTTTCACTGTATTTATGTCAGCTGGAACATCAAAAGGTTCTCTGGTTCAATTCTTGGCTGAGTTGCCTTCTGTGTCTGCATGTCCTGCCTGTGCTCATGTGGGTTTCCTCTGGGTGTTCCAGTTTCCTCCCATATTACAAAGACATGCATCTGGAGGGTTTCTCCCCTGGCCTCTGCTGAAAATTGTCTTGTTCCAAGTCAGACTTTCCTGGTAAACAAATGTTAAATAAATAAATAAATAAATAAATCAACAATAAGGCTGGTATCATTTCAGATATGCCACAGGATGATAAACTGACTTTCAACATAGAGCCTTGTTTGGGTGAAACTTTTATCCTGTATTATTGACTGCATTGTCCACAGGGTTTTCAATGATGTACTGTCTAAATACTGCCAAAACTGGGTGGGGGTTGAGATCTGTTGTCATGTTCCATTGATACTGACATTGGTTAAGTTTGAAGCTTTCGATACCATTTACTATGTCATGGATACAGGAGAAGTTTATGGGTCCCTTCTTTTGTACTGTCTAAAAAGTGACCTAAGAGCCTTCCAATTGGAGTCCATGGATTACACTATCAACAAAGTGTTGGTGACCTACAACTGTTTAGTTTTAAATGACCTTAACGTTTGGGTTGATGATGAGTCTGTGAGCCAAGTACAATAATTTCTCCATATTATGAAATGTTTTGAGTTTTTAGTAAATTCTCTCCTTACCTGTCATTCTGGACATAGTCTGGACTTTATGTTTTAACTTGGTGTGTCTACCTTTGACATGGTGGAACCTGTCTCATGGTTAAATCACTAACTCTCTTTTAGTTTGCAGCAGCCCTATTTCATTTACAGACCCCTGTTCTTGAGCTGGTGGATTACAAGAATTAGGCTGCTGTAACCCGAGATGAATCTGTTCCAGACTTCTGTGTATCTGTGTGTTTGGGACTCTGAGTGCGGAATCCACTGCAGGTAGTTCTGATTAGTTACTTGCAGCCTGTAACTCACCTGGTTATTCTTGTTCAGATTTGCTTGCCCTGCCTTGTATACACCCTGTACATTGTGCCAAACTGAATTTTTTTTCTCTGAAAATGTAGCAAAGATGTGACAATTTAAAATACATGCAGCTGTTTTCTCAGTAAAAGTGTCTTTGAAAAGTGAAATGGTTATACACCATACAGAGACACACACACACACACACACACACACACACACACACACACACACACACACACACACACACACACACACACACACACACACACACACACACACACCTTATAGCTCCTTGGGCTGCTCTTTTCAAAAGTTACATTTCTTTCATTGGGTTGGAAGTTTCAGGCTGTCTAAGCAGCTCTTGGAGGATGTTATTTAGGCACAAAAGTTTGACTGAGTAGCAAGTGAACAGCTAAGGCTCTGTTGCAAAAAATGAGTATCATCATATTAACAACTGCATAGAGACAGCTATACCCACCCATATGAAGTACAGGACTAACTCAAAAAACAAGCCACCCTGGCGGAAACCAAATATTAACAGGTTTTAAAAGAAAAGGAAGAAAATCGTGAATAAAACTAGGAGCTGCAATGACTGTCAAGATAAAAACTCCGTCATCAGTCTAAACAAGAACCTCAAGGGGCTTCTCACGTCTACCAAACCCAAGGAAAGGCCAAGGATAGTCACAAAGCTTTCTTCAGCTATGCCCACAACCTGAAAGGCAATACACAGCAATGTACAGAACTAATTGCAAATGGAGTCACCTGTGCTGAGCTGAAAGATAACAAATAATCTGGACAATAAATTAGCTCCAATTTTACCCTCTCTCTCCCCCAAAAATCCTTTGGGAAATATCTACAACCATAACTGCCCAAGTATCACTAGGGAACAGGCCCTCCAGACCCTCTCCAAAGCTAAGAACTCTGTATCGATGAACCCTGAGTATATCTTAGGATGCTGACATAATAGCATGAAATATGCTATCAGGCTGACTAGAATCATTATTTACCCACAGCTTCTTAATAGGTTTCATAAGAAATGGATGCAGGACTGCCACAGTTATCCCACTGCACAAGAGTGGGCCATCCATGGACCCAGGGAACTATGGACCCATAAGCCAGCCTAGTCTAATATGCAAATCCATGGAAAGAATAGTCATAGTTATATTAAATGACAACATAGGGATATTCAGTCATTACATCCAATTAATTTTGGTTTTAACAAGGGCAGGTCATGCCTACTCAGATTTCTTCAAGAAGGTCACCAAAGCAATGGATGATGAAAGATGTTGTACACTTCCTATGTTGACCTGGCCAAAGCATTTGACACAATACCCCACTTGGATATTGTAAACAAGCTCACTGAATTGGGGAGTAATTCCAGCTTCACAAGCTGGATATCCAGCTGGCTCACACACAGGACCCAAGAAGTAAGGATGGGGGATTCTACCTCCACAAAAAGGGCAATCATTAGTGGGGTGCATCAGGGATAAGTGTTGGGTCCACTCCTGTTTGGCATTTATTTCTCTGGAGTCAATGCTAACACCAAAGGCCTCTGGCTAACCAAGACTGTAGACAATTACAAATTAGGCAACGTCAGTGTATTCTCCCAAGACACAAAAACTCTACAAAATAGTCCTGACACAGACTAATAACCGGTGCTGCAGTCACTGTCTTAAACTCAATGCCAGGAAGTGCATAATAGTGTCTGTTGGTAACAGCCACTCTGGCAAATGACTACACTGATAATACAACCCTAAGTGTAGATCTAGTAGTCAGTGATTTGGGAAAGCACAGACACAATGACTTGGTGTTTGACTGTCATGTGTCTACAGCAGTAAGGAAATCAAAAATGTCATTGTTCTATTGTATTCTGCCTTCATAAAACTAGTCACTGAGCACAATGCCCCCTTAGGCCCTCACCTGACCAGGAATGTGCAACAATTGGAGTATCCTCAAAGGTTTCTCATAAAACATATACATGGTTTAGAAAACAAGTCTTATGCAGACCATGTCAAAGCCTTGTCCTTATACTAGGTCTCAGACAAGCTGCTGAGAGGGGACCTAGTCTCTTCCACAAAGCAAATTCTGTTCCAGCCTTAATAGACCTGTTACAAATCCACAAAACAAATAGCATAAGAAACACCCAATCCATGGACCTAAATCTCACCTGCAACATAAATAGGATATGCTAGTTGGGCAGGTATATGTATCACAGGCTACCATGTCTCAGGAATAGGCCTTCTATGCATGTGAAGCAAGGTTCATCCTTGCTCTTATTTAAGTATAAGTTATACCAATGTATGGGGAATTGTAAATGTACCTCCAGTTTGGCATGTATACCTCTGTTAGAGAAAGGAAGCTTGTAAATGTTGAACTACTCATGCCTAAGTTACTAAGCCCCCTAAAATCCTAAAAGACCAATACCTTTGTAATGTTTTGGAGAAACATGGCTAGGCTTAAAAAGGCCCTTTAAAATTGTTAGTGTATTATTCTCCTATGATCCTATGACAGTTTCAACTGAACATTTCTTAATGATGCCTAATTTACAGATTTTTTTCAAGTGATGTGACTCTTCCTAAAAGTTAAGTGTAACAGTACAGTTCAGTCAGGCTATGCTTTTCAGCTAGGGTTTTAGTGGCTTTTTTGGCCTATAAGCAGTGAAGAAAAAATTCATGGACCTCAGATGAGATAAAAGAGACAGCCTGCTACCCACGCACAAGTAGCTCATGTCTATAAATTTTGCCTGGGAGTATTTTGGTACAGCAAAGTAGCCTTAAATGCCAGTGGCAGACAGATTATACCTATCTAGTTAGAGATAACACCAGGGTTTTTCTAATGTCATTTCTCTGTTCAAAATATTTTATTTTATTCTTTGCAACAGAAGTGCATATTTGTCTAGGTATTTCATTTTCAGACTGTATGCCGAATTTCTTTACAGACAAAATGTTTATTTGCAAAATTTTGTAGGTGTTTGCTTATTATTTAATTATCATCATCAGCCCCCTTTTTCCTGTTTTTCTACACGGGGTTGGGGTATCGTGTTAACTGTCACCAACTCTCCCGATTCAGTGCCACTCTCCTGCCTTCTTCAACACTCATGCCTGACTGTTGCAGATCCTCTTTTACACAATCCACCCACCTCTTTGCTGGACATCCTAGCTTCCTCTTACCTTATTCCTGTCTGTCCCAAATCTTCCTCACCAGATTGTCTTCTGCTTTTATGCACATGCCCAAACCACCATAGGCTATTCTCTTTGATTTTTTTCTGCAATTGGAGCTACTTTCCCTTCTGTTCTTACCTCCTCATTTCTTCGTCTGTCCCACAAAGTGCATCCTATCACCTTTCTCAGCTCAGGCAAGTCATTTCCATCACCTCTAGCTTCTTCAACTGTTTTGCCTTTACTGCCCAGGTTTCTGTACCATACAGTAGTACTGGTCACACCACTATCTTGTACACCTTACTTTTCAGCTTCTTTGGCATTCTTCTGTCATAGACTACACCTGATACTCTATACCAGTTGGCTGCAGCCTCTCTGATTCTAGGTTTGACCTCTTCATTCAGACTACCCTTCTCCTCAACTACTTCTCCCAGATACTTGAAGCTGTTTACCTGTTCCACTACCTTCCCTTCTGTCTCAATTCTCAGCTTCTTCTGATTTTCCCCAATTTGCTGCCATTGCCACATTTTTTTAACTGTCCTTTAGTTTCATCCCATTTGCCTTGAGATTTGCATTCCATTCTCCTAGCCTTTGCTGAAGTTCTAGCTCAGAGTCTGACTGTACTGCCACATCATCTGCATACAGCAGCTTTTTTGATCTATCACCTCCAACCTGTTTGCTAATGTAGTCCATCACCAGTATGAACAGCACCTGGGATCATAGCTGAACTCTGATGTACACCCACACCCACTGGGAACCTGTCTGAGGCTGAACACCGTCCGTACTTGAATCATTGGGTCCTTGTACATAGCCTGCACTAATTCTACCAATGTTTCTGGGACTTCAAACCACTGCATACTGCCCAGATCAGCTTTCTTGGAACCTTGTCATATGCGTTCTCCAAGTCTAGAAATGCCCAGTTGGACTCTCTACTCATCTCTAGCTTCTTCTCAAGTATCTGTCTCAATGCAAACATTAAGTCAGTTGTGCTGCATCCCAAATCCAAACTGCTCATCTCCCATCTTACATTTTCCTACTCTGCATATCCGTTTATCAGTCACCCTCTCCAGAACTTTCATGCAATGTGATAGGAGTTTGATGTCTCTGTATTGCCCACAGATGTGGATGTCTCCTTTGTTCTTGTACACTGGCATGAGTACGCTTATTCTCTAGTCATCTGGGATACACCTTTCTCTCCACAATGCTATTAGTACACTCAGGAGCTATTTCCCCCCTATCTCACCCAGCATCTTTATCATATCTGCCGTCACCTCATCTGAGCCTGCTGCTTTCCCTGACTTCATCTTCCTTAGTGCTGTTTTTACTTCTTCCATGGTGGGCTCCTCTTCTTCTGTCATCATAGGCTGTTTCTTGGACAGTACAGCTTCTGTGGGGTTTTCTTCATTCAGAAGCTTCTGGAAAAACTCCTTCCATCTGCCTTTGATGTCCTCTGGGCAGGTGAGCAGGTTGTTGCTGGCATCCCTTATGAAGGGTGTCTGACTATCTTCTTTATTTTTCTGTCTTTGCCTTGCAACCTGATATAGTTTCTTTGTGCCCCTTACCGAGTCACTTTCCAGAAGTTTGTACAGTGCTTCTGATGCCCTGTTCTTTGCTATTGCAACTTTTTTCTTAGCTTCTTTGTTAGCCAACCAGTAGTCCTTCCTAACTTGATCAGTCTTTTCTGTCTCCCACTTCTTCCTGCACTCCTTTTTTTTTTTTGATGACTTCCTGGACTTCTGCATTCCATCGCCAGCTTTCCTTATGTACCTTATTTCCACACCTGGCTTGTACACATATATTTTCTGTAGTCCTAACACGTTGTTTTTAGCTGCCATTCTTCTTCAACTCCACCTATTTCCTCCTCTTCTTAGGGTACTAGAGCCCTGAGTAATTCCATGAACTGTTGTACTTTCCCTCCAGTCAACTTCCAGGTCTTCAGCCTAGTCTCTGTTGACCTTAGAGCCTTTTCTGACCACTACTTGCGGCTGATTGTGGGAACTAGTGGTTTACGCTATGGGCCAACTGTTTTACTGGGGTTGACTATGCAATCATGCATTCTGCCCCAGTGCCATTTCCTTGCTAGGAGGAAATCTACTTGAGTTGCATGTTAACTACTCTTGTATGTGATCTTGTGACTGTCTCTCTTTCTAAACCATGTGTTGTCTACTATCAAGCAAGCCATTTGTCAGACAAAAGTCTAGAATGGCTTCTCCTTCTTTATTCCTGTTGCCCTACCCATGTGGACACAGGCAGTTCTCATATCCTGTTCTGTCTGTCCCGATATGCATGAGTGCCGGAACCATAAAGTGAGGGGGAGGAGCGCCCTCCCCCCACACTTTTACAAGACCATCTTGTCTTGTCTAGCCCCCACCACAGCAGCTTCAGCTTCAAAAAAACAAAAAGAAAAAAAAAAAACTCTACGATGATGGCATCGTGGATTTAATGAATCCAAGCAATAATGTGTTACTTAACAACCAGTGTTTTATCAGGATTTCACTGCACGGAATCGCACGTTCCATTCAGATGTGCACAGTACTTTATGAGACACCCAGCTCCAAAAGGCTTAAGTCTTAAGAGCACAAAACCGTCATCTAACACAATTTGCATTATATATATTGAATGAAGTGGTTCCCCCAGCTGGCAGTCCTGGCATCTCCTAGCTTTCACTGTTTCAAAGATGAATATGTAAATCACACCACGAGAATTAAAACAGCAATGAATATTATACTGATTTCAACAAACAGTTGAAATGTCAACAAGTGGAATTATAAAATTTGCATGCGAAGATGCAGCTGAAACGTACGCCACTGGAATACTGTTGAACGTCAGTTTCAACTTGCTGAACCTCACAACATATCTTGTTAAGTAAGATTTCAAACACTCTTACTACATTTTCCAAGGTGTTTTGCGTAAAACTAGAGGGTTTCTTTCCCCAGCAAAAGTTGTCTGGAATTTTAGCAGCAGTAGCTGTTGCAGAAGTAATAGAAAAAGAACCTGGAGAATGGTTTGCAAGCAGTTGTAGCTTTGACGATGTCACTTGGTGGAGCTTGGTAGGGATATTGCACTTTTGCTAATTTGATCCAGGATTCTCGTTGTGAACAGTGGCATCTTTAAGGGGAACCTATGCCTATGCGTGCGTGTTAGGAGTGAAATTTTAAACTTCCGTAAGGTATAGCTCGCACCAGGATTTCATATCCTTCAGAAAAATGCATGCTAAGACAAATGCTGTTATTCTAATAACTCTCTTAAGTTTATTAGAGCAATATTTAAAATCTGTCCCTACTTTTAGGACCCAACCCCACCATTATTGTCAGGCTTTGTCCAGATTTCTTGTGCTAAGAGGTAGAGAGGTATGTGTAGCATTTTGAAAATGTAAACTCAAAATGTTAAGTTTGTATTGGATGCATTTGATTAAAATAATGTTATGAAAACATGCATTTTTTTTATGTCTTATTTATTTTCTAGTGAAGCCATTGGGTTTTACATTTTGTAGAATTTATAATGTAGTCATCTTGCTACAGGTGTTATGCTCTTTTAATACACATATTAACCTACATACTGCTGCAGTCATCATTCGGCATGTTCCTTACCTTTAATCTTCAAGATTTAAAATGTTACACAGTAAGTTGATAGCTGTGGAAAATCCTTAGTGTGTGTTTGCACTTTGAATAATGGAGTATTCAAAGTATTTGGAAAGAAAGACAAAGATTCTACTTCCCAAAAGGTTTTGACTGTGTGTATAAGAGAGAACCAACAACGTGAGGAATGGCAGCATATAGATGAGTGTGCTAGTGGAATAGCTGATTGTAGGGAAATACTGAGCTATTTACATCTTTTGATTGTTAAGCAGTATTGTTCAGAACGGGTGTTGTATGAATGGAGGCCACAGATTTTATCTAGCAGTTTATCGTTTTTGTTTAATTAATAGTTGATGCAGCTGAAAATGGTGGTGGCAGTGGTGGTAGGGTATTCTAGTTGTGGAAAGCGAGTAGCCGCCGTTAGATTGTGATAACTGAAAAAAGACTGCCAGTGAGATTTTGAAGGATCTAAGATTTATGATTGAATCTGAGCTTTAGTCAGGCAGTAATAGCTTTCATCCATCCTTAGCACATATCTGATACTCAGGTAACTAGCAATCTAGTCTGTTTTCTTTCCCTATCATATAAAAAATGTCAGTAATGTGTATATGCTATTTTGCATATGTAATGTATGTGTGTGTATGTGCTACAAAGTGTGAGAGTGTTTCAGTTAGTATTAATTCTTTGGCTGGGCTTGAGTCTAATTTGTTCAGTGTAGTCATTGATCATTTGTCATGTATTCATTATTTGTCTATTTATGTATAGATAAATAGGTAGATAGATAAGGGGTCATGCTAGGAAAATCAGTCTGCAAACTATTACACCTCTAGCCAATAACCAGAAAGTGACCAAAGCTGAGAATCAAGTCCTGTACCTTGAGTCTGTGAAGTAAACACCTTAACTAGTATGACAACCCCCAAGTGTGTGTGTGTGTGTCTGTGTGTGTGTGTGTGTGTGTGTGTGTGTGTGTGTGTGTGTGTGTGTGTGTGTGTGTGTGTGTCTGCATGCTTTAATCTAAGTTAAGTAATATACTTTTTTCAATACTTAAACTTTTCGATGTGGCAAAAGCCACTTTATTTGTACATAAAACAATGAAATATAAAGTTGTTTCCTAGCATCAACCTCTTCATTAGTTATAGATCCCTTTAATGTGGAGTTATTTAGATGGCTTACTTCTGCAGAGATTTTGCATATTTACTGATATTGGTGGATTGCAATGACAGAAGTTTGAGTGGTCTTTTATGGTTGAAATTTTCTGAAATGGGTAGTTTTACCATTATTGGTTAATACATTTTGTTTCATTGCTTACTAGAAAACTGTTCAAAACTACAAATTTAAAGCACATTCTAACAACTGGTGCTATATTATACAAGGAATATAATTTAATACAATCAGGAAAGTGAATCAAAGAATGCATATATGCATGCATGGCCCTAAAAATGTGTTTGAAAACAGCCCAAAGGAAAGTGTGAAAGTCTCAAAATTATGAGCAAATTTTAAGTGTTATTGTTGTTACCAAATAGATGAAGGTAAAATAGTTCACACCACATTACCTTGACATGGCCAAGCCTTTCGACACAATCTCCTACTCAGGTGGAGTACAAAATATGCATAATGTCGGAGCAAACACTTGCATCACTAGCTGGATTGCCAACTTGCTCACAGGATGCTGGAGATCAAGATAGGGGAAGAGACCATTCACCAATGGAGTCTCCCAGGGTTTGGTGCTGAGACTTTCTCTGTTTGGCATATACATCTCAAAAGTAAAAAGAAATACCAAAGGGCTTTGGCTGGCTAAGTTTGAGATGACTGCAAGCTAGGAGCCATTATTGAATCTCCAAATGACTTAACCATCATGCAGGAAGGTTTGTCCCAAATAATAACTGGTGTCAAAATCATGACAATGCCCTCTGAGAACTGACCCGATTGTTTGGCATTTGGGGACTTGTGTGTACAGTGACATAACTTCTGACCAGCATGTGCCCAGAGTCATAATAAAGCCTTTCTATATTGCACAGCTTATAAACAAATTGATTGTGACTAGATCTAGAGATGATGTCCCCCTTTACAAAGCTCTCATTAGGTCAATAATTTTGTATAATGCCCACTTTGGCATGTATCTGTCCAGCCCCATGCAACAATTGGAATACCTTCAGAGATACCTTACTAAAAGGATACGTGTCCTAAACAAAAGGTCTTGCATGGACCACCTCAAAGATTTATTACTATACTCAGTATCCTACAGAGTTTTTAGAGGTGACATGTCTGGCATACAAGGCATCCTCCGACCTAATACAGATGGACCTACTAAACATCAGCAAGTCAAATGGTATCAGCAATACTCAGTCCAGGTATCTAAACTGAATGTTGTGGAGAGATGGATATATATCACAGAGGCTACCACTGTTTCAGAACAGACTAGCCATACAAATAAAACAAATCTCATCCATCCATATTCAAATGCAACTTGGATCTAATGATGGGTAATAGAAAATGTACTCCAGGATTGCCCCTGTATTCTGGGGTGGTACAGCGGTAGCACTGTTACCTCACAGCAAGAGGTTCTCCTGTTCGATTCTCGGCTTGGCTTGGGAGTGCCTTCTGTGTGGAGTCTGCATGTCCTCCCCGTGGTTGGGTAGCATTCAAAAGACGTGTGTGCGTAAATGGGTATGCCTTTGTTGAAGGTTGGGCATCGAGCTGGCATCTCTGCATTTCGTAAAAATCTACTGCCGATCATTAGCGGACCAGAGTTCAGCTGTGGCGACCCCTTACCGGGAAAAAGACGAAAGACAAACTCCAGGATTGCTCCTCATGCCACTAATGGATAGAGGCAGTTCCTAAATGCTGCATCCCATACAAGGGTCCTCTCAAATTATCAATAGTATGATCACAGATATACTCACTAGGGCTAATATACAATTATCAGCCATGGGATAGGTAAGACCAATCAGAAAATGTTAATTCAAGTACAAAAGGGAATTGACTAAGCTTAAAATGTCCTCCAAGTGTACCTATGTTGTGGTAGTAAATAATTCGAAAAAAATTGCCCTTTTTATATCACTAAGTGCCCCTCTCACCCTCTGCCCCCCCCAGTCTTCAACAGCTTCCGACGCCTTTGCTGATATGTGCATTCAAGTCACCCATTACCAACACCAATTCATGTTGCCCTGCTTTATTTAGTAGGTCCTGCAACTCTGTCTGAATGCGCTCTTTTCCTCACTATCACTACCCTGCTGTGGGGTATAAGCTGAGATTATGAATACTGCCTATCATTACACTGGAGTCTGACTGCCATGAGTCTGTCATTAATTCTGATGCTACCCCTTGCTGCCTTCTGAATCCTCTCTCTCACCACAATTCCTACACCATTTCTAGCCTGTCCCCCACCTGAGTAATGGACTCTGGATCCCAAGCCAACTGGCTTTGCTGCACTGTCCTTCTATCTTGTCTCTTGGATGCATAGGATGTCCAGTCTTCTGCATATTATCATGTCATCCACTTCCAAGCTGCATCCTGTCAGTGAACCTACATTAAGTGTAGCAATTCTCAGTTCATGTTTGGCAGGTTGGTTGGTTTTACATCCAGCTTTTGCTCAATGGAGCTATCCCAGGTAACCCAGGCTGGGCAACTAGACACCGGCCAGCCAGTAGCTTATTAACCCAGGGCTGCTAGGCTTTATGGCAGGCACACACTGGCTAATAGGGGCACATATATGCCTCCCACCGTTAGCACAGATCCCTTAATTCGTATGGGGTATTTGTACAAAACTGATGGCATCCTTATTTTGAAGAGAGACTGCCCAACCATAGCTGTCATAAGTTGAGAGTATAGTTAGCTCTCATTTTGACAAAATATCTTTATTAAGCCAGACCATTCTTAATAAATTTCAAACTACAGTAGTCATCTTCATCCAGTAATATGTGTCATAAAAACAGCAAAATCAACATAACTACGATATGGAGATAATTATTATTCCAACAGTCTGTGTCACTTAATTTGTACCTGTTTTTTACCATTTTTAATCACTTGTTATGTTGAGCTTTTAACTATGAAGTTTAATAGATGCATTTTGAAGTATACATAATAAGGATATACGCTGATTTTAGTTTTTGATTGAATAATTGTTCACTTATTGATTGATTGTAGTTAATTGTTGAATATATTTATATGGTCTGATGAAGTTGTGTGATACAACCATGAAAGCGCTAACCTTGTTTTATCTGAGTTCTATGGAAGAATAAAGCTGTTTTTACTTCAATTTGGATGGACTCCATTCTTAATAAATTTCAAACTACAGTAGTCATCTCCATCCAGTATTATTTATCATAAAAACAGCAAAATCAACATGACTATGATATGGAGATAATTATTATTCCAACACTCTGTGTCACTTAATTTGCCTTGAAACAGCAGAGTTAAACTTAGATATACTAACTAGGCTATACAGGTCACCAATATTTTCTTGCTTTTGTTCTTTTTTAACATCTTTATTAAATCATATTTAAATTCCCTTTTATAACAAACTGATTGGGCTCTTTATTAAATCATATTTAAATTCCCTTTTATAACAAACTGATTGGGCTCTTTATTAAATCATATTTAAATTCTCTTTTATAACAAACTGATTGGGCTCTTTATTAAATCATATTTAAATTCCCTTTTATGACAAACTGATTGGGCTCTTTATTAAATCATATTTAAATTCCCTTTTATAACAAACTGATTGGGCTCTTTATTAAATCATATTTAAATTCCCTTTTATAACAAACTGATTGGGCTCTTTATTAAATCATATTTAAATTCCCTTTTATAACAAACTGATTGGGCTGAATTCATAAAAGTATCACAATGTGTACATGGATATATATACATGTCAGAGTACCTTTCCTTGATTCAGTAACCATCCTTACACAGTGCTGCGTGGTTCACTAACACAAAGACATGCTGCATTGCAAGGGCTGGCCCTGCAGTCATACTGAATGCTAATGAGGCATTTCAGGGGAAGAGGCATATGCTAATTAGCCATGTGATCTCTTCCCAGACCTAACTCAAGGAAGGCATCTTCACAGCTGAGCAATTCAAGAAATGACTGTATCGTGTGCATCAGGATGGCCATCTTTTCCGTGTCACATGAACGTGATGGAGGAGAACTGGTAGATACCAGCAAATACTTTTTAAAGTGCTGTAATAGCACCAATGGTAGTACTGGGATGAGGGCATGCAGGGCTGACCTTTGGTCAACTTGTGTCCTAGGCAAAAGGGCTTCAAAGTGCCCCATCAACACCTGGTGACCCATCCTGGCTTACCTACACAACTGAAACAATAATCTTAGGAGACGTAAATATAGATTGGCAAACCATAGCTTCCAACTCCTCTAAAAATAGTATAAATCTGTATGTTTTTTCTCAGCTTATCAATACTCCAACAAGATACAGCAAAGATCTTACCTGATAATCTACTCTAGACTGGTAACTAGTATCCCTCCCTGCCAATTACCCCTCTTCTGGTACACTGTCTAACTCCCTGAGTGATCATCTACCAGCTTATTCCCTTAGAACAAACTCTCAACAACTAAGAGTACACACTATAAAATCTGTTAGGAACTCGGCTAATTTTCATCAGCATAAATTTAATAATCTCCTACAGAAAATAGACTGGACACCCCTTAAACAACTACCCCTTAATGCTGCTGTACTATACTTTAATAACACCTTCCTTCACATACTTAATACCCCAGCTCCCAAACTACCCCTTAATGATGCTGTGCTATACTTTAATAACACCTCCCTTCACATCCTTAATACCCCAGCTCCCATCCGTATGAAAAGAATCAAAAAGAACTCGGCACCATGACTCTGAGGAATGTAAACACCTGATGAAGCAAAGGGACCTAGCCTGGTCAGTACCATGGCTCTCTAAGGAATGTAAACACCTGATAAAGCAAAGGGACCTAGCCTGGTCAGCACCATGGCTCTCTAAGGAATGTAAACACCTGATGAAGCAAAGGGACCTAGCCTGGTCAACACCATGGCTCTCTAAGGAATGTAAACACCTGATGAAGCCAAGGGACCTAGCCTGGTCAGCACCATGGCTCTCTAAGGAATGTAAACACCTGATGAAGCCAAGGGACCTAGCCTAGTCAGCACCATGGCTCTCTATTTTTATTTTTATTTTATTTATCATTTGTTGACCGGGAAAGTCTGACTAGGTTCCACAGAGCCTGTTTTCAGTGGAGGCCCAGGGAGAAATGCTCCAGATGCATGTCTTTGGAATGTGGGAGGAAACCGGAGTACCTGGATGAAACCCACACGAACACAGGGAGAACATGCAAACTCCACACAGAAGGCACCCGAGCCGAGAATCGAACCGGAGAACCTCTTGCTGTGAGGTGACAATGTTAACCACTGCACCACTGTGCCGCCCATCTGTAAGGAATGTAAACACCTGATGAAGCAAAGGGACCTAGCCTGGTCAGCACCATGGCTCTCTAAGGAATGTAAACACCTGATGAAGCAAAGGGACCTAGCCTGGTCAGCACCATGGCTCTAAGGAATGTAAACACCTGGTGAAGCAAAGGGACCGAGCCTGGTCAGCACCATGGCTCTAAGGAATGTAAACACCTGGTGAAGCAAAAGGGACCTAGCCTAGTCAGCACCATGGCTCTCTAAGGAATGTAAGCACCTGATGAAGCAAAAGGGACCTAGCCTAGTCAGCACCATGGCTGTCTAAGGAATGTAAACACCTGATGAAGCAAAAGGGACCTAGCCTAGTCAGCACCATGGCTGTCTAAGGAATGTAAACACCTGATGAAGCAAAAGGGACCTAGCCTAGTCAGCACCATGGCTGTCTAAGGAATGTAAGAACCTGATGAAGCAAAAAGGACCTAGCCTAGTCAGCACCATGGCTGTCTAAGGAATGTAAACACCTGATGAAGCAAAAGGGACCGAGCCTGGTCAGCACCATGGCTCTAAGGAATGTAAACACCTGGTGAAGCAAAAGGGACCTAGCCTAGTCAGCACCATGGCTCTCTAAGGAATGTAAGCACCTGATGAAGCAAAAAGGACCTAGCCTAGTCAGCACCATGGCTGTCTAAGGAATGTAAACACCTGATGAAGCAAAAGGGACCTAGCCTAGTCAGCACCATGGCTGTCTAAGGAATGTAAACACCTGATGAAGCAAAAGGGACCTAGCCTAGTCAGCACCATGGCTCTCTAAGGAATGTAAACACCTGATGAAGCAAAGGGACCTAGCCTGGTCAGCACCATTGCTCTAAGGAATGTAAACACCTGGTGAAGCAAAGGGACCTAGCCTGGTCAGCACCATGGCTCTAAGGAATGTAAACACCTGGTGAAGCAAAGGGACCTAGCCTGGTCAGCACCATGGCTCTAAGGAATGTAAACACCTGATGAAGCAAAGGGATCTAGCCTGGTCAACCTGGAAACAGAACAAAATGAGCAAAATCATGTTAATTTCAAAACACTATGTAACAAAGTAACTGAACTAATCAACAGAGATAAGAAGTCATATTATTCCCAGCTTCATCTTCAGCATAAAATCAACCCCAGTAAATTTTGGCACTCATTATCTTCTCTACTTAACCCTGGAAGAAATGAAGAGCACACCTTATCACCTGATACCCCTCCATCACAAATAGCCGAAAACCTTAACAAGCACTTCATAAAATCAATTTCGGACCTACTAGCTAATCCTCCTAATGCTGAACCACCCCCACCCTTCAACCTATTCAGACACCAACCCCAGACCATCAACTACTTCTAACCCTGTCATAACTAACCCCCCTACTCAACGTCATACAAACCCCATTCTCATTTCAGCCCATACCCACTGACACCATTAAGAAACTGCTACAAAAACTAAACCTTGCTCTACCTCAGCTGACGATCTCCCCCCACACTACTTCAAACTACTCAGTCACCTACCCAACCAGTATCCTTAGAAATAGGTCTTTAGCCGAATCAGAAGTACCTACCATATGGAAACAATCTCACATCACCCCCATCCACAAAGGAAGTCACTGTTTTGATCCATCCAGTTTCCATCCTATATCCATCTTGTCGCCCATATCCAAAATTGTCGAGAGAGGTATCCATCAGCAGGTAATGCAATATCTATTGCAAAACAATCTTTTAACCAAAACCCAACACTGCTTCCAACCTAGCCATAGCACAGCTACAGCCCTATTACTTTTACAGACACTGTGAACAAGGCCAGAGATGCAGGATGCTATACAGCCTCCATATTCCTTGATCTCTCCAAGGCCTTTGACACAGTGTCTCACCTATTACTTTTGAACACACTAATTTAGGTTTCTCACATAACACAGTAAAATGGTTTCAGAGCTATCTCAAGGATCATAAACAAGCAGGGAATTGGTCCAATGAACTCTCACCCTTTCTCCACAACCCTACTGGAATCCCTCAAGGTTTTATCCTAGGACCTCTACTCTTCAACATTTTCACAAACAACCTTCACACTGTCTCTCACCTTGGGACCCTCATTCAATAAGCTGATGATTCCACCATACCCTGCACTGCTCAATCACTACCAGAACTACTTTCTAAAATTCAATTCTTTACTGCAGTCAAATCCTGGCTAAGAAATGCCCAACTCTCTTAATCCAAAGAAAACAAAACTAGTACTCTTTCATCCCCAAAACACCTCCCTTGTCACTGATCATTTCAACATTCTTGCACCTGACAACACTGTCATAAAAATGCTGCAGGGAAACCAAACTTCTAGGTCTTATCATTGACAATAAACTTTCATTTGACCCCCATATACAGCAAAATATAAAGAAAACTCATCCAAAACTGGTACTCTTATATAGAAACAAACATTTATTTACTGCAGCAACCAAAACTACCCTGGCAAAAACATTTTCACTTCCCTCCCTTCTTTATGGTGCCCCTATCCTAACTAACTTACAAACTTCTACCCTAAGCAATTTGGAGCAGTGCTACAACAATGTTGCAGAGTTTGGCACAAACACTAAATATCACACACACACCACTGTAAACCACTCCTAGAATTAAACTGGCTTGAATTCCCCAACCAGCTTGCCTTTATTCACCTATTCACCTTGCACAACCTTATTTTCAAGCCTACTGCCTGCCCTGCACTAGCCAATCTAGTCACACCTTACACAACAAATCGATCTCTACGATTAGAAGACAAAAATCTCTTAGCTATCTCAAAACCCACAAGAAAAACAGGTCACTCTCTGTATTCATACTCTGTCTCTATACTTTGGAATTCACTAATTCTAGCTATCAGGTCTATGCATGGCCCAACCCAGTTCAAAGCCTCTTTAAAAAAATCATCTCAAAAAGACATGGCACTGCTCCTGCATAAAGCCTGCCAAATGCTCAGATCTTCCTCTTCTTCCATACTAGCCTCATCCTCCTCTTCTGTTACATTTCAATCCCTCACAGACTGCAAGATCCTAAGGCTCTTCTACCTCCTTCTCTGCTTCTATATAATATCCTTAAGCTACTGTTCAGGCTTTATTGCTTCTATTCTTCTTAACTCTCTCTCTCACTATCTGTCTGCATCATTAACTTTCTGGCTGCATTCCTAACTGAAACTAACATTCTATTTGTCATGTACTATAACAGTCAGTGTCCGAAATTGGCGTTTATATCACGTTAGCGAAAGATGAAAATAGTGAACGCTATTTCATCAAACCTAACATATCTAAACCACATAATATCGAACATTCAGAACAGTGAATTTTTTCCTTGGGAAAAAATTTGCTATTCCGAAACACATACACACAACACAAGCACACCTAAAAATCATCAATACACACACATACACTTATAATCCTACAACTAACCCTGCACTAAACTATACATACACTACTATCTATCCACTTACCTTAACCCAAACCCTAACCCTAAGGTCTGTCACTATCGCAGACTCACCTAACCCAAGCCCTAACCCTAACTCACTTAACCCGCCAATAAACCTAATTAACCTAACCCGCACCCTAACCCTAACTCACCTAACCTGTGCCTAATCCTAACAGCCACACAATTGCACACTTACCTGAACCTGACCCGTAAATCTCCACCACAGCACTGAAAATAGCGAAGCCACAGAACCGGCCAACTGAATTCTTTCCCTAGGAAAGAATTTGGTGTTCTGCAGCTTCACTATTTTTAGTGTTCCATTAAAACAGGTCGATATTAGAACATTCAAAGTTTTAAAACTTCGATGTTCTGATATAGACCCAGAGGTTACACTACCTATGTACTATTTTTTGGACACTACCTACATCATGTATGGTGAGAGTGACTATTATTGTCTGTAATGTTTTAACTCTATAGAACTGTCTAGATGTATAGTAATATATTGTAACATCTTGTAACATAGTTTGTTCTTTCAACTTATTTTTGTATAGTATTTCTAATGTAATCTTTATTGTATTGGATTTTACTGTATTTGTATTGTACTGTATGTGGAGCTTTTCTCCCCAGGCCTCTGCTGAAAATGGGTTCTGTAAACCCAGTCAGACCACCACGGTAAACAAATGTCAAATAAATAAATAATCCAGCTTACTTTTTTCTTCCTTTATCTCACAGTTCAGTTTTTTTACTGTATTCATTCAACATATTTTAAAGAAACCATTTCTTTACCACAAATAAATACTGGAAAAGCACACCTGCTGGAGCAGCACCCTAGGTGGCAGCCTAGTTTGCCTATGCCTAAGGCTGGTTAATAAGGGGTGGGGGCAACCAACAGACAACCGAGAAGTACTTTTTAACATGATGTAATGGCATTAACTATAATATGGGGAATGGGAGAAAATGCAACAGCTATCAGGGATGACTTTTTTAAGTGCTGTAATGGCACAGACAGGGCTCAGAATTGCAAGATGCGCTAGAAACCAAACAGTGAGTCTTTAAAGTTGCTTAATGGCAGCAACATCATAATGGGGTTCAGGGATGGAGAGATACAGTAGGCCATTAAGGCCAAATAGATAAAACAGCATTGCGGTGGGCAGATAGGATAGGGACAGGTAAAGGAACTGTGTGTGTGTGTGTGTGTGTGTGTGTGTGTGTGTGTGTGTGTGTGTGTGTGTGTGTGTGTGTGTGTGTGTGTGTTCATATTTGTGTACCTGTGTGTGTGAGAGAGAGTGAGTGGGGAGTGGATGCCACTGCCAATATGAGTAGTAGGTTACCATTGTGATGTGCAGATAAGCCATGATTTGCATGTTGTGGTAGTAACTGGACTTCAAGAAACATTCATATTAGCTGATAATGACATTTTATCTCATCATGTCAAACATATCTCTGAATCACAAATGGGCACCTCATGGCAGAAGAGCCTTTCTAGCACTTTAATACATTCCAGTCAGACCACCTGGTAAACAAATGTCAAATAAATAAATAATCCAGTTTACTTTTTTCTTCCTTTATGTCACAGTTCAGTTTTTTTACTGTATTCATTCAACATATTTTAAAGAAACCATTTCTTTACCACAAATAAATACTGGAAAAGCATGCCCTAGGTGGCAGCCTAGTTGGCCTATGCCTAAGGCTGGTTAATAAGGGCGGGGGGGGGGGCAACCAACAGACAACTAAGAAGTATTTTTTAACATGATGTAATGGCATTAACTATAATATGGGGAATGGGAGAAAATGCAACAGCTATCAGGGATGACTTTTTTAAGTGCTGTTATGGCACAGACAGGGCTCAGAATTGCAAGATGCGCTAGAAACCAAACAGTGAGTCTTTAAAGTTGCTTAATGGCAGCAACATCATAATGGGGTTCAGGGATGGCGAGATACAGTAGCCCACTAAGGCCAAATAGATAAAACAGCATTGTGGTGGGCAGATAGGATAGGGACAGGTAAAGGAACTGTGTGTGTGTGTGTGTGTGTGTGTGTGTGTGTGTGTGTGTGTGTGTGTGTGTGTGTGTGTGTGTGTGTGTGTGTGTGTTCATATTTGTGTACCTGTGTGTGGGAGAGAGAGAGACTGGGGAGTGGATGCCACTGCCTATATGAGTAGTAGGTTACCATTGTGATGTGCAGATAAGCCATGATTTGCATGTTGTGGTAGTAACTGGACTTCAAGAAACATTCATATTAGCTGATAATGATGTTTTATCTCATCATGTCAAACATATCTCTGAATCACAAATGGGCACCTCATGGCAGAAGAGCCTTTCTAGCACTTTAATACATTCCCTACAATATCTCTTCAAGCTTAATTCCTTGATAACTTCACTCTGGCTGTCATATATATATATAGGCAAACACATACACATACTCACATTATATATATATATATATATATATATATATATATATATATATATATATATAGATATATATATATATAAAATATGGATTTATACCAAATTATCAAATGCGTACTTTATCAAATCCCATTTCATCGAATCAACTGCTATGAATCTCATTATATTGAACTCCCAGAACTATGAAAAGGAAACCCTGGAAAAGGAACCTCTCAATCACCAGGGCAAAACAACAAACAGAAAAATAAAAAAAAACTCCAAGTGGGGGCTTCACCCCCCCACACCCCGAGATATTTAATATATAAGATCACACTGTCGCTCATCTAGTCAGGATAAAACAGACAATCATTTGTTGGTTCGGTTCATGCAGCTTTAGTACATACCAATACATCAGGATTGAGGCTTAGCAACTCAAACTTAAATAAACTCATAAATAGACTGACTACTGCACTCATACATTTTAACACTTTCGCTGTTCTCTCAAAATTGTGCTGCTGGCTGCACAGGCTCTGTATTTATACGCACGTGCCCTCACTATGAAATGCTTCTTAAAGTTACAACACATCCTCCCTCTTTGAGAAATAAGTCATGCACAGTAATAATGACAACAATCATTGACATGCATTGGTGCAGAAATAATCCTTTGACATGCAATTATCATCATCTTCTTTTGGCTGTTCCCATTAGGGGTCAGCACAGCAGATCATCTGTTTCCATTCCTTCCTGTCCTCTGCATCTTGCTCTCTCACACCAACCATTTGCATGTCCTCTCTCACCACATCCATAAACCTTATCTTAGGCCTTCCTCTTTTCATGTTACCTGGTAGCTTCATCCTTAGCATCTTTTTCCCAATATACTCAGCATCCCTCCTCAGCACATGTCCAAACCAACGTAATCATGCCTCTCTGGCTTTGTCTCCAAACCTTCCAACCTGGGCTAACCATCTAATATACTTATTCCTAATCCTGTCCATCCTCAACACACCCAGTGCAAATCTTAACATCTTCAACTCTGCCACTTCAAGCTCTGACTCCTGCCTTTCTGTCATTGCCACTGTCTCCAACCCATATACCATAGCTGGTCTCACTACCCTCTTGTAGACCTTCCCTTTCACTCTTACTGGTACTCATCTGTCACAAATCACTCCTGACACTCTTCTCCACCTACTCCATCCTGCCTGTACTCTCTTCTTCACCTCTCTTCCACACTCACCGTTACTCTGAACTATTGATTCCAAGTATTTAAACTCATCCACCTTCGCCACCTCTACTCCTTGCATCTTCACCATTCCTCTATCCTCCCTCTCATTCACACACATATATTCTGTCTTAGACCTGCTGACCTTCATTCCTCTTCTCTCTAGAGCATACATAACAAATTACAAATGAAACAATAATGTCCTGGTTGCTGTGTATTTTACACTTGGTCTGGAGATATGACCTGATCATGTAACATAAAAACTAGCACTGGGTTTAGCAACAGGGGCTGTCTTTAATGAATGCTTAACTTTAGGGACAAGCTGACCACCACTTTCCCTCCTTCTAACCCTAATTCATCAGACCAACAATCTAATCATTCTAAATCTTCCTCTCCACCAAATTTTTCTTTCTCACCCATTCCCACATGAACCATAAAGAAACCCCTTCTATTGACAACTTACCTGCTGAATTCCTAAAAATATCCATAACTCTATCATTTACCCCATTAGTATACTTCTCAATAGATCAATCCAAGAATCCCACATACTAAATATCTGGAAGAAAGCATACATTCTTCCTCTGCACAAAGGCGGCAAAAATTCAGACATCTACAACTTTAGGCCCATCACTATCCTCTCTCCCATTTCAAAAATATTAGACAAATGTGTCCATACAGAACTTCTCAACCATTTAATTCACAACCAACTTCTCACCCCAACCCAGCATGTCTTTAGACCAGGCCATAGCACAAACACAGCTCTCATCTCCTTTATGGATACAGTAAATAGAGCACGCGATTCAGGTCTGATCATCCCTTCACTTTTCCTTGACCTTTCAAAAGCTTTTGATACTATCTCACACCCCCTTTTACTCTCTAAAGTCAACAATCTAGGTGTCTCACACCCAACCCTAAATTGGTTCTCAAACTACCTCTCTGGTAGATATCAATCAACTAAATGGCAACAATCCTGTTCCCCCTTCCTCAGCATCTATACAGGTGAACTCCAAGGCTCCATATTGGGCCCTTCTATTCAATATATTCATCAATAACTTCCACAACTCCCTTACACATGACACTGTGATCCAATATGCAGATGATTCGACAATCATCTGCACTGCTAAAACCTCTTCTGAGCTACAACTACTAACCTAAAATGCCTTCACATCCACTGAAAAATGGATGTCAAGTAGTCACCTTGCTCTCAACCCAAACAAGACTAAACTAATCCTATTCACTCCCCAACAAAAAACTACCTCCGTAAATAGAACTGAATTCTCTATCCACTCCCAAATGATACCACCATTGAAGTAATCTCTAGTACTAAACTGTTAGGCGTCATTATTGATGAAACCCTAACATTTGATCTCCACATATTCAATAAAATCAAAAAAAACAACACAACAGAAACTGGGTACCCTTTATAGGCATAGCTATTATCTCAACAACACTGCTAAAAAGACTCTAGCCTCAGCCTTTCTACTTCCATCCCTGCTTATATGGTGCCACTATCCTTACAAATATCCACTCATCTCTTAAAACAAAGCTTGAATCATGTTACAATAAGGTTGCCAGATTTGCAACAAATGATAGATCCTCTACACACCACTGTTCCTCACTTCAGCAACTAAACTGGCTAGAGCTGCCACTCTATCTCAACTACCTACACTTAACTACTGCACATAAAATGATACATAAACACACAGCATGTCCATCTCTCTCCTCCATACTGTCATTATATCAACCAAATAGAGCTCTTAGATCAGAAAATAAAACACTGCTTAAAGTAGACAGACCCCAACTCCCAGTCGGCCAAATGCTCTATTCCTTCACTGTTTCCAAACTTTGGAATACCCTCCTATCCACAATAACCTCCATCATGTACCCTGCACTCTTTAAAAAAAAAATCTTAAACAACACCTCTCCTGCTGGTTATGCCCATGGCAAAAATAACCCTCCTTAATCACACCTACCACTTTCTTCCCATAGGGTGGGAGGGTGGCCTAATGGTTAAGGTGTTTGCCTTACAAACACAAGGTGCAGGGTTTGAGTCTCATAAGAGATAATTGGCTAGGCTTAAAATGTCTCACAAGGGCAGTTAGCTTAGTACTAATCTATGAACCTTGTACCACTCCCACTCTACCCCTCCTCTTTCCACTCAACTGGTCAATATGTACATTCTGTAATATGTTCTAAATATCATAGTTAAATCAATGCCTAAGATTGTTACTGCATTGCCTTCTAGCTGTCTATGTAATTGTAACAATATGTCTGTATTTTTTATGTATTGCCTTCTGGCTATCTATGTAACCATAACTATATCTCTATATTTTATTGTAATCTGCAACATGTTTAAATTAATGTGGAGCTTTTCTCCCGGGGCTTCCACTGAAAATGGGCTCACCTAGGCCCAGTGAACCTTCCCAGTAAACAAATGCAATAAATAAATAAATCAGTGACTTCACCTGGAATGGGAATAGGTTCTGAGATCAGGAACATCTTCTGGAATTCTCTGAGATCTAGAGTCTGTATCACAGGTATGATGCTGCAATATCGATTCAGACACTGGAAGAAGATGCCTGCGATTTCTTCTGCATTCTATACCCTCTGATTCCACTAAGCAAGATCTTGGCTTGGCACACGCACCTTTCATTTGACCAATTCGATCAAAACCTGTTGCTGTTTGCATCCTCGCTATCTCTCCTTCTTTCAATGGATGAAGAAATCTGCTCATTTTATCATAGTTGGACTTCTGAAATGAAAACTGTTTGAATACTTGGGATTTGATTGCGCTGGTGTTTTTAGCGTTACGCACCAACAAACTGAAACTGATAGGCAAGGTTGGTCTGGTTTGCTAACAGAAGTCTCTGAGCAGGTGAGCCAAGTAAATTGCTATGGGGTATATTTCTCAGATTAAGCAAATTCAAGAAAACATCAGTATTGTCATGCACTGACCTCTCTAGTAATTGCTTTGCACTTTGTACTGTACGTTCAACTAGACTATTTGACTGTGGGTAGTCAGGACTACTGGTAACATGGATAAAGTCCCACTCTTTTGCAAATTTCTGAAATGTTATAAATACAACAGCAAATAACGATGCCACTGTGGAGCCTCAACCACACACAATATATATATATATATATATATATATATATATATATATATATATATATATGTTTAGGGTCTATGTTATATATTTAAACATTCAAAATGTGGAATACCATATGATCGAGACCATATGGTCAATATTTGAATGTTCGAATATATAATAAAAAAAAAAGAAAGAAAGAAAAACATATCTTAACAGCATGAGCAGGGGGCATGCCTACCATCATACCTACATAAAATGAATTGCAGGTGTTACATACAGCTAAATAAATTAAATTCTTAGTTGTACAGTTACTGAAACCTTAAATTTATATGTTCTATTCGTTTTGGGATTTATTAAATTATCATCTAAGACCAACACACTACAAATACTACAATATTCATTTTACGTAGGTATGACTAATAGTGTAATGGAACATATAGCAGCAATTTGAAATAAAGACATTGATAGAAGTGCTGTAGCTAAGCACTCAGCTCTATTCTCCAATATACATGAGTTTAGTTTTAAAGTTATAGAATGCATACATCCAAGCCGTAGATTAGGAGATCTAAAAAAATTTGACAGAACAACGTGAGTTAAAATGGATTTTAGAATTGCAAGCCGATAGACCACCGGGTCTTAATGATAGAGCTTCTATTAAGCCCTATTTGAAAGCTAGGTCTCTCAAATAAAATATGTGTGAATATTTAGGTATATGAGTTTTATTTTAATTAAAGTTTTAGTATTGTGGTTTATGCTTTATATCATATGTTAACTTTAAATTTTAATTAGATAATTGAATATATAATTAATTGACTCTATATATATATATATATATATATATATATATATATATATATAGGAAGTTATGTAATATGTGTTTTAAGTCTGATGAAGCACTGCAAACTGATTTGAAAGCGCTAACCATTTATTAAATTTACTTTGCTTTTAGCCACCTCGTGTACTACATTTTATTCATTTAAAAATTTCTGAAATAGCTGATTGATAAGCTGGGCACTGTTGTCAAAAATAACTTTGTGTGGACTACCATGGAGTGAGAAATTATGTTTCAACTTAGTAATGACAGCACTGGACATTAGGTTAGGTAGCAGAGCAATCTTGAGCTAGCTTGAATAAGAGTCTACCAACACTAAGTCATGTTGACTGTTCCACTTGAATATGCCAGTGGCTACAGTTGACCAAGGTAGTTTAGGAATCTGGCTTAGCTGAAGTGACTCATTTTGCATATGTGCTTTAGTACTATTGCAGACTTAACAAAATGAAAGTACTTTATTAATATCTTTTGACAGAGAAGGGCAAAATACTAGTCCTCTTCCCCCTTCTTTTGGCAACTTCGGAACCTGTGTGGCCACTATGCAAAATTTGGATGTACTCATGTTGTAAAGAAGTAGGAATGATAACTTGAAAATGATACCTTCTTCTATCAACATCTCATCTCTGTAAGGAAAATAAGGTTACACTTCTCTTGGTACACAAGATTGCTTTGATGGCCATCCAGCATTGATGAAGTGGTTGAGCTTTTGCAAAATTGGATCAATCTTTGTATGATCTCTTAGCACAAGTCTTGTGGTAGAAAAATTATGCACTTCCATTACATCGAAGTCAAAATTCTCTGCATTAAGCTTTTCTCTGATATTTCTGGGTGATCTGGATACGGTATCAGCCAGACAACAAAGTTTTCCTTTGTACAGACCATTTTGCAGTTGTGTTTTTGTAATCTGAGCATCATTATATGTAGTCTTGCTGGAGCTGTATTCATAGGCTTCTTTGAAATAGTTTCTAGAGGTTGATGATCAGTCTCAATTTGAATAGCTCAGCCATAAATATAATCATGGAACTTTAAACATGCAAACACAATTGCCAAAAGTTCCTTCTCAATCTGAGCACACTGCATCTCAGTTTGGGTAAGAGTTCTAGACACATAGGCTACTGGTCTGCCCTCTTAAAGAATAACTGCACCAAGACTGAACATTGCAGCATCACAGGAAAGAATTACCCACCTGTGGATATTATAGTATCTCAATGTAGGTGGACTGGCAATTTTCTATTTCAGGTAATCAAATGCTCTCTGGTGTTCTTCCAACCATGACCAGGTAACATTTTTGCATGTCAGCTCTCTTATGGGTGCTGATAATCTATTGAAGTTTGGTACAAACATTCCCAACTAGTTAACCATACCAAGAAAACACTGTACGGCTTTGACATTGTTTGCAGCTGGCATCTCAAGAATAGTTGTTTGGAAGGATCTGGTCTTAAACCTGAAATGGTAAATAAATGAGCTACAGAAGTAACTTCTGGCAAACTGAATTTACATTTCAGAGGACTGGACTTTAGATTTACTTCACATGCTATTTACAGAACTTTCCTGATGTTTCTGTCATGCTCTGCTTCACCATTGCCCCCAACTAGTAAATCATCCATTATTATAGCACTCAGATAGCCTGAAAATAATTTGCTTCATTGCATGCTGAAAGACTTCACTGGCAGAATTTATTCAAAAAGGCATTCTGAGAAATCTGTATCTACCAAATGATGTGCTGAATGTAGCCAGTAGTGAAGATTGGTGATCAAACATTACTTGCCATAATGAACTCTTTGCATTTAAGACAGAAAAAACAGTGACATTTGGCATGAGGGTAGCAACTTCCTTGCATAGGATGACCGGGTCTTTTTAATGTTTTGTTTAAATCTCTGGGGTCAATACTTATTCTGATTTCATCTGAGCTTTTTTTATTAGTGGCTACCATGGAAGACACCCATGCAGTTGGTTCTGTAACTGAGCAAATCACACCTTGCTGCACCATTTTATCTAACTGGACTTTGCCCTGCATAGCTATCAGAACTTTTCTTGCTGGTCTGACCACTGAACTGACCTCTGGGTCTATCTTCATGGAATATACAACTGGATATTTACCTAGCTTGTCTTCTAAAACATCAGTATACTCTGAGAAAATAGCATTGGTGAAAGTGGAACTAGGACATGTGCTTACATGATAGACGTCTTTGGCAAAAGAAAGCAGTTTGATTCTTAAACTGTCTCTGAGACCTAATAATGACTGCAC
Source organism: Protopterus annectens (assembly GCF_019279795.1). Lineage (NCBI taxonomy): Eukaryota > Metazoa > Chordata > Ceratodontiformes > Protopteridae > Protopterus > Protopterus annectens. The sequence goes on from NC_056726.1 coordinate 1,505,792,517, forward strand.
AGGTCTTTTGACTACACAAATTTACAAGCTGCAATTATTCCCAGCTGAATAGCATGAAAGTGCTACTGAACCTTTGGTTTGAATCTCTTCACCTCCATAAGCAACAAGCTTCGCACAACTGGCCAAATTAAGTTGTTCACCAGCTCTTACTCTAGCAAATGTTTCTGCTGACATAACATTACACTTTGAACCAGTGTCCACTTTGAGCTCTGTGGGTTTACCATTAATCAGGACAGTACAAAACACTTTGTTCTTTGCCCAGAAAAGCTATTGCATTAACCTTTTCACCAACCAGTGATACACCATCTACATATAAAGTAGAGTTGCAGCTTTCTATATGATCAACTTGCATTTCTGAGTGACCTTTCTTAAAAAACGAATGAGGCTTGATTGCTTTACAAAGCTTTTGAAAGTGGCTCCATTTTTTACACTTGTGGCATTGCTGACCAAATGCTAAGCACTTTTCTCTTTTGGACCCCTGATTGGCACCACAATTATGACAATTAACAATGAGACTTGACTTGGGTTTTTTAATTTACCCTTATGCTGCACTGAGCATGTCTGTTTTACTGAGCTAGTCTTAGAACTTACTGAAAAGGTACAGACTCTCCCTGGAAATCCTGCATGGGCTGCAACTGACATGTGCTTGGGCCTGTTTCTTTTAGCCACATGCTGCATGCTGTCTACGCTTGCTCTAGATGCTGCTGAAACCATGCTCTTATCACTTGCAAGCATATTTGTGTGCCTTTCTTTAAGCTCATGTATTTGACAAATCTATATGGCTTTGCTCAATGTTAAATCACTGTTTTGAAGCAAAATCTTTCTCACTGCAGCATGATTAACACCAAACACAAGCCTGTCTTTTATCAACTCATTTTTCAGATCACCAAATCCGCATGTTTTAGCTTTATTTCTCAAGTCAGTAATATAAGCTGCAAAAGTTTCTCCTGGCTTTTGGTCTCCTGTATAAAATAAGTGCCTCTCCAATGTAACATTTGTCTGGGGGTTACACATTTCTCTAAATTTACATTTCAAGCACCCATAGTCCCCCCTTAATTCAGCAATATGGTGTTTTTTCCCCTTCTTCTGTATATACTGCTGGTGCATACACAACTGAACGTTCTCTTTCAATAGCTTCTG
>NC_056726.1:1505798656-1505843656 GCF_019279795.1 Protopterus annectens
CTATATAAAAATAATCTTGCATATGTAAAACTAGGTCCTTTTACTTCAAAACGCATTAAAATACTCAAAGGTACAAAGCAAGGCTGTCCTTTGTCACCCATTTTATTCGGTCTTGCAATAGAATTATTTGCTATTGCATTATGCCAAAACACAAAAATTAAAGATATAGACATTTATGATCAATTTAATTCCAAAATCATGCTCTTTGCGGACGATATACTTTTAACTCTGAATGTCTCACAAGAATCTCTTAAAGAGTTAGATCTACAGACTAAAAGGTTCTCTGATAGCTCAGGTTTACGTATAAGTGAATCTAAATCTAATTTTATGCATTTAAATAAAAAACAAAATTCTTTCATAACTCCAGTCCATTTAATAGGAAAACAGGTCTCTTCTGTAAATTATGTAGGAATTATTATAGATGACAATATTAATAACACTATCTACAAATTATAAAAAAAATTTAAATACTATAAAACTACTCACTGACAAATGGAATAAATTATTCCTATAGTTTGAAGATAGGCTTCAATTAATAAAGACGGTATCATTACCAAAAATAAATTATATAGCTCAAGCCATTCCAATGCTACCTAATAAAAAACTATTACAAGACATAAATACAATTCTTTTAAATTTTATCTGGTTCCCTAAATGAAACAGGATAGCCTATGCTCACCATATTAGACCCTGGGAAATGGGAGGAATTAATGTTCCAGACTTAGAGACATATATTAAGGCTTCTATATTCAAAATAGTTTTCAACTGGATAGACCCACAAATTTCATCAACTTGGAAATCCCTTCATATTTCTATTTTTTTAAATGAGAATAAACTCACAAAAAATACCATTTCAAATGATCAAATAAATACATTTTGGAAAATATTGTGTCAATTTACAATTTAACATTTCGAAACCCACCAACTCAGTCATCATAAACTACATCTATAATTCATTTAGATCTTTCATAAACTCAAACTTAGACATTAAATTATGGTGGGAACTCTTAATTCCTTTCAAAATAACTAAAAGCTTTACCAAGAAATTACATGAAAACATTATAAATAATTGGTAACTAAAAAAATTACCTGTTGGCAAGATTGTATTAAGAACTCATCAGTCTTAAACATACAACAAATAATAAACACCTTTGATATTCCAAATTCAGATTGGCTTATACTTCAAAGCATTTTATTTCATGCTCAAGAGTTATACAGAATTATCAATAATTCCTCCTTTAATTCTGAACCAAAATAAATTTCCATTATCCAAGAAATGATTTATAATAATCATAATTTGTCTAATTTTACCTCAATGCTCTATAAAAACTTAATAATCTACAAAGTTAATCCAAAACAAAACTTTGGAAGCTTTATTACTAAAGGTCATCAGATTAATCTTTCCTCTGAAAACAAGATTAATTTATTGTATTCTATTAAATTAACTTCCAATCTACAAGCTTGGAAGATTTTTTCATGGAAATTCTTACACAGGGCGTTTTACACCCCCAATAGGATAGCTAAAATGGACTCTTCTAAACAATTGCTTTGTTGGAGATGTTCTCAGAATTGTAATGCTGATTCGATTCATATATTTTTGAGTGTATCAAAATTAAAAAAATTCTGGGAGGAGATGGGAAATTTCCTTCAAGCTATTTTTTTCAGATTCCTTCATACTAACTAAATCCATGATTTTTCTGAATGTAACTGAAACAAATGTTATGCGCAAAATGAATTTGTATCTCCTATTGACTATACTAGCAATTGCTAGAAAATGTATTACAAGAAAATGGAAAACTTCATCTGAACCCAACTTTCAAGAATTTATGACTCTACTAGAAGAAACATTACATATGGAAACAAAGGTAAAAGAAACAAGAATCTTCCCTATTAAATGGATCAACAATCCTTGGAAGAAAGTTTGTTCTCTAATTGAGACTTTAAAGATCTCCACATCTTCTTATTACTTGAAGAAATTACACTGAATTTTTTGTTATGTGTAACTACCTCTCTCTAACTCTGTTATTCTCATTTTTATATATGTACATATTGTATATAGTTTGTCTTTTGTTTCATTTGTATTCTATTAGAAATTATGTTTTGTGTTTTTGAAAATCAATAAAATATTTGAAAAAAAAGACTGTAATAAGTAAGATGATGTAATCAAAAGGGGAGGGCTTTAACACCAAGTGAGTGTATTTAAACTTTGGTGGGATTATAGATTGTTTTTCACTCTGAAGAAGTCCTGGGGATTAAATACAGGGGTGAAAGTGTTTAGTAATTCAATAAAAGACATTTGAAGAAATATTCACAGCATGGTTTTTGGCATTGGAAGCCAATATTACGGCTTTTCAAAGTGGAACACAGCATGATAGTCCTTGAGAACCAGTGGCTGCATTCATTGTGCTGGTAGGAAATTGTTGGTTTGTGAAATATTAGTTCTGAGTCTACACAAATGAACTATTTCCCCCAACAACTCATTCATTAGTTTGTTTTATGTATACACAAGCAGGAAAACAACACAATAAGTTATTCTGCCTGGTTATCACTTCAGGAGTTTGACAATGTATGCACAAGCATTTCCATGACACACAAATGAATTATTTCCACAGAGACCTCTTCAGTACCATTTCCTAGTATGCAGAAGCATCAAAATGGAAGATTCACTCAAGTGACTACCTTAGTAACATGCCCTAGTATGCACAAGCACCAAAATGAAATAATAACCCCAGCAACCCCTTCAGTGACATGTCCTAGTATGCACAAGCAGTAAAATGAAATACTTCTCCTAGTGACCCCTTCAGTAATATGTGCAGGTATGCTCAAGCACCAAAATGAAACATTTGCCAAGTGACACTACCGGAAAATGTCCAGGTATGCAGAAGCACTAACTCAGCTCCCCTCACATCTCTGCATTACTTTAGAAAAACTTTATTAATTTAACATATTTACAATATATACACAGAAAGGAATGAATTCAGCATCACAATGTTAGGAATAAATTGAATCATCAAGGTAATCTTATACAATTAACACATTAAAAGTCTTGGTATTTCATTAGCAACATTTCAAGGCTATCCTAACTGCTAAAACTGTTATTATGAATTATAGAGCTTGTTCAAATGATTTCTTTTTCAGTTTTACATAGTATTGCTGTTAAATTAAAAAATTATTTGAATGTAGGAACTGAATTCGATTTCCAATTTTTTTGTAATAATTTTTCTAACAACTGCCAAGAGAGTGCAGAACAGTTTTTGTTGTATGGCTTTTACAGCTGCAAGTAGTGGAACATTCATTAATAATACTGATCTAGTTAAAGATCAATTATCAGACCATAACCCCTTAAAAACATACTTATCTCTTCCCAATACACATTTACTTGTTCACAGTCCATTAACATGTGACCAATCAGCTTTTACATCTTTGCTACATTTACAGAAGACTGAAGAAGTCATTTTACTAAACTTAGAGATTTTATAGGGAGTAACAAACAGTCTGTGTATATATATTCCCACAAGAAAACTTTCCAGTATAAATGTGAAGAAGTTTGACTAACTGATTTAAGTAACAAAATTTTATTCTTACCATGTATTGAATCGCTCAATCCACTACTTTCTAAAAAGTTCCAGAATTTTGCCTCAAAATTATTATTATTATTATTTATACTTAACTTATATAACTTGGACAAGCTCCCTTTGTAGGTCATTTTAACCTCGATGATAGGATTCATATATTCACATATATTCACATAAACATATGTGCATTCTGATTGAAAACTGTTGCTTTCTGGTATTACTTCAGGGCTATTTGCACATGTTGTATGTAAATGAGTTCATTATATATTCACTATTATAAATCAAACTCCTGCACATACATTTAAAGCACCTTAACAGTGCAGTAACTGTCCACTATCACTTATGTGTGTATAACATTACACATTTCCAGTTGGCGTATCTGTCCTTTTGTAGTCATTATGAAAGTCTGGGATTTGCATAACCTCCTTGCACCACTCTTCATGGGTCACCTCTATGAAAATGCGAAGCTTCGGACTATGAATACCAGCCATGGTCAATGTTGAAACATAAAAAATTTAACAAACACTAAAAACTTTCCCCGGGATTCATTAACCTCCATGCAAAAATACTGTTATTCTTGCATGGAGAATTCCGTGGCTATATAGGACAGCAGTACACCCTTCATATTCATGAAGGCACACTGCTGTCTACACTAGATAGTGTCCATGTTATCCCCTAATATTTGTGGCCCTTCACTAAAAAAAGTCCGTTAACACAAAGTGATACATACTAGCAGCTTTCCCAGTTTATAAAAGTAGTATTAACCGTGTATATTTTGTAAAATCTACAATAAAGTTTAAGCATAGCTGAGTGGGTTTCAACGTTGCACAGCTATGCTCAGCCTAGCTTACACATCCCAGTGAGCTAAATACAAATATATGGCCAAACAAGGTAAAGCAAAATAGTATAGTCCTTAGAGTTTTTGTTTAGCATGTAGGCATTTGTGGTTCGAGACCTCCATCAGTCCATTCATTTTTATTTGTTAAAAAAGCACGAAAATATATTTTCTTATCAGTATGTAGTTAATAACATATATATTTTCTAACCAGGGTAGTGTAGCAGGTCCAAATGTGAGGTGTCAGTGTAGTACAGATGTGAAACCCCCATTTAACACAAGTGTCCATGCAGCATAGCCACAAAAGGATGCATTGTAATGAAAGCACATAGAGGGATGTTATAGAAGTTAAACATACATATCATAATATGTCATTTATGAGAAATCAACCCCACAGTGCTGATAGCCTGTAAAAGGAAAGCTAAACTATGCTTAGCCAGTATAAGCATTGGATAAAAGTAAATTCTAAGCAAGAATTAGCGTAGCTAAGCAGATTTGCTCATTGATAAGCAGTGCTTAGCATCTACCCTTTTAAGCAATGCTTATACCAGCTAAGCAGGTTTGCCCTGCACTTAGCTTAACTTAGCATATTCAAAACCATCCAATCATGGCAAAGGGCAGGAAATCAGGCCTATTTAAACCTTGCAGGCAGGAATACAGCTCCCCACTGTAGTGTTGGAGAGGGTGTGCACTTTTGGGCACAGTTCTGGGTTATACAGGAGTCCATGGTCATGGTACAACTCCTCATAAAAAAATGATATGATACTGTGGCAGGACCAGTACCAGTACAAAGCATAGGCCTGGGAAAGTCTCACCCATGATCTCACCAGTGCCACTGGCATCCCTCGGACTGGTGAGCAGGTCCAGCACCACTTTGCTGACTTGAAGCAGAGGAAGAGGGAGATCTTGGACCAGTGGTTTCAAGATGCATGGCAGAGAGATGTCCCAGGTGTGTGTAAGTATTAATATCAATAGCTGTTTACCAAATTCCAGCCTGTGCATGTGATGAATGGGTATGCATAAATGTTTCTCTATCTTCTTTACAGCTCCAGCTGAGTGGGCTGCGAACCAGGAAGCCCATGCAAGCAGGTTGCAAAGGCTGCATCACGAGGCTGGTGAGTAACAATCAAGCTTGTAGTATTCATACCAAATAAATATAAAGGAGTAGAATGTCACTTGGCAGTATTAAAAATGGGTATGATTTAAACTGAATAAAGCAGACAATATTACAGTAATAGTCTCATATAGGTTATATATTAATAAAAATGTAAGTGCATGTCAAAAAAATTCAAAACCCTGGACTGGTTGTTTTTACTTTGGTATTGTTTGAATTTTGTGTACAGGTTATGCATAGCAACTATAGCTCTGAAAGCATTAAACAATCAAGTCTCATCTGACAAAGTTTGTGCCTCTGTAAGACATGAGATTAACTGATATGAAATGTTTCATTGATCCAAGATCTGATATCTGAATAGTAGTGTTGTGTTAACCACTGTTTTCCACACTGTGTTTTGTCAAAAGGTATGCATAGAAATGTATGTGTAAGACTGTTGTAATTACAAGGTCAGATTGTACAACCAAGAAAGTATTAGACAGAAAACATTCAAGGAAGAAACAGCAGTTTCTCACTAGCTTGTTCTGATGAAACAAAAAAACTTTTGTTATATTTTATGCACAAACCGGCACAGTTTGAATCCCAGGAGTGGTAGTAAGTTGTATGAATAATTTCACCTAGGATTTTGTGAATATGTGTAGAAACAGTCAGGTAGTGTTAACACAAATTTCCTCCACAGGTCTGCCAGGTAAGAAAAGGTATAAAGTAGCTATAAGACAGCTGTAGTTATACTGTGTCCAGCACCCATGGTCCAACCCCAAGGCTGCAAATGACAGCAAGATAAGTACATGCACTAAGTAGTCTCTCCCAAGAAATGTTCAAGTATCATGCTGTTGAAGCTACTGGTCCCTGCTGCCAGCAACCAGGGTGACAGATAGAAATCAAGGCAGAGTATGGCAGTAGCTCTCGCGCGCTTACTCACACTCACACTCACACTCACACTCACACTCACACTCACACTCACACGGTTTCTATTAGATGACTGAAGACACATTCTATCGAATGTGTCTTGGTTGAACTTAAAACAACAAAAAGGCAAAATAGCGAAGCGGCTTTTAAGCAAATTCTTTTCCAGGGAAAGAATTTGCTTTTCTGCTTCCGTTACTTTGCCATTTTTGGCATTGTAGTGCAATCTCGGAGTTGGTATGTTTAAGTAGGGGGTGTAGCCCCCCCACTTTATGTATTCTTTCAATTTCTTTTTTTTTATTTGAAACAGTGATTTTTTTTTCCCTTGGAAAAAAAATCGCTGTTCTGAGCTTTTGAGATTGTAAGCTTTCACTTACATGGGGTTGATTATTCATCGTTCGCTTTTTTAAGCATTTGATGATATAATATAGACCACACACACACACACACACACACACACACACACACACACACACACACACACACACACACGCACATATGTAACCCTGACTATGTGAATATGGATAAAAACAGTCAGGTAATGTTAACAGGAATCTCCTTCCCAGGTCTGCTAGGTAAGAAAAGGTATAAAGTAGCTATAAGAAGGCTGTAATTATACACTGTGTACAAACATACCACTGCCCAACCCAAGGCCATAGGTTGTTGTAATAATACCTGTAGAGTAATGATTAGAGCAATGATCATTAAAGCTGTGATCACTGCAAGAATCTACATTTGTTAAATGACATCACTCTCTCTCTCCCCCCACCTTATCTTCACCAATAATCTAAACACATAAATGAATGGGTATGTTTTCCATCAAACCTGCCATTGGGAGATGTGTCCTATTGTTCTACAAATATTGAAATGTTTGCCAATTAATGTTCTCTGTTCAAATGCTATCATTGGTGGCCTGTTGCTATCAATATAACCTGCATGTTGGTGTAATGCACACTGTGGTTGCATATATGCATGTGTTCTGTTTGCTATGCAAATGTTCCAAATCTGTTGTTTTGGGTTAATGGGAATACTCATGCATGCTGTTATAACTAATCCTGGAATGTATTTTTCATGACTGTTATAACTAATCCTGGAATGTGTTTTTCTTGACTAACCAACATGTTCTAAAACTGCAACACCATAGCACATCTGGGAAGGCCAATCCCAGTGGATCTGCCTCTCCTGTCTCAACTGGCCATGGCACCAGGCCCCAGCACATCTGGGACCCACCCCGGGACCTCCTCATCTGCTGGTCTTGTACCACCTTCAGGTGGAACCGCCACAGGGGATGGGACTTGTCACCCCCCTGGGCGCGGGCACAGACAGGATCCTGTCACCCAAAGCCAGGTCCGGGGTCTGGTGCATAGCAAACTCCACAAAGATTTGAAAGATCTGCTATGGTAACTTGAGGGCTGCATGTGGCATTTAGATGGTTAGCCTGACCATCCTGCTCAGCCCTCAGCACAGACACCTTTGGGGCCATGAAGGTGCAGTGGTAATAGCCCATGGGTGGGGACTTCAGTCCCACTGTATCCATTTGGGGGCTTGTGGGATTCCGATATCAAACACCCCTTCCTGTCCAAGATGATTACCCCCCACATGTGTCATATACCAGCCCTGTATGCTGTCTTGTCTGTCTTTCTATATCCTTCCCCAGCATCCCACTTTCACCTTACAAAAAGGGCAATCAGTTCTCTCCAAAAAATGTCACCCCATACTTAGCTGTCCATTTTGCTCACATATCCCATGGGCACATGTGATCTGGTCTAATTAGAGTCACAACACATTATTGTTGTCCTTACCCCTCACTCAGGGGTTTGAGTGTCCAAATTTAAGTCCAAATTTAGTATATATGCACAGCTGTTGCTGTAGAAGAAATGGACAGCTATGCAACTTCCCTACACCAATCCTGCACATCTCTAGCTAGCATTCATAATGTTTTCCTTCTTTGTGCCCCATTTTTCACCACTTTCCTATCACTCCTTTTTTCCTTTCTTTTAAAGAAATTAGCGGGGGGGGTAAGTGGGAGTACTTAGTAGTAGGCAGGTGCAAATCCTGTTTGAGTGGTGCTAAGCGATGCCTACACAGATTAAGCACTTTTAAGGCTAACTGTCTCTAAACATAGTTAACTGGAAGTTAACATTGCTTACCAATGCACAAACCCGCTTACAACTGCTTTAAAGTGCCTTAATCACTCTGTACCCAACAGCCCTTGTTCTTCCCAGCAATAAAAAAAAAAAAATCAGTCCTTGCAAGACTTGAACTCAGGATCCTGCACACCATAGCCACAGCTTTTTACAACTAACCCATCTGAGCTGCAGGTAAGGTTGATGTTTTTTCAAACATATCATTCAGAAGAGTCATTCAACAGTAGGAAAAGGTTTGTTAAAATTAGTCAGGTTTTGTACATGGATATAAATGTATATGTGTATGGATATGCATATATATATATATATATATATATATATATATATATATAAACATTAATACATATAAGTAGAGCTATACATATAAAATGTGCACATATATGATATATATATATATATATATATATATATATATATATATATATATATATATATATATATATATATATATATGTGTATATATATATATATATATATATATATATATATATATATATATATATATATATATATATATGTGTGTGTGTGTGTGTGTGTGTGTGTGTGTAAATAAATGCATACATATATATAAATATAACTAAAATTAACCGAACTCAAAAAAAAAATTGAACGAAAACTACAAGAGTTGTTGGTGTGATTTACTATTTTTTGAATGCTGTTATTGTCACGAAGTTCATTTCTTAGATATATATATAAATATCTCTTTATGTACCTAAAACAAAATATATACATATACATAAATATATATATATATATTTATATCTTTGTATATATGTATGTGTGTATATATATATATATATATATATATATATATATATATATATATATATATAGTGCAGTCGGACATCAGATCCATAACCTGAACCTCTTATTGCAACACATTTGTCCAAAGGCTGTCAAAATGGGAGTCAGTGGGCTCAAACTAGGGACCTCTTTTAAATACTGCCCTCATCCCCCTTCCCCAGCAGCAACTGTTCTGCCTTGCAACAAAATAATAAGTCTTGCCAAGGACTCTGTAAACTACAGTCAAAACAATGTACCATTACACTATCTGAGCTCTATAAAATAGTGGTGATTTTCCAAACTTATCACTTAGTACAGTCATTCAACAGTAGGGAAAGGAATCTGTAGAATCAGTCAGGTTCTCTATATATACATGTATATATGTATAGAGATGCACATATGTGGACAAATCTATACATAATATATATATATATATATAGAGAGAGAGAGAGAGAGAGAATGAGAGAGAGACATCTAAATTTATATCTAGATATATGCATGCACACACACACACACACACACACACACACACACACACACATATATATAAGGTGAATACATAAATATATATATATATATATATATATATATATATATATATATATATACATACACATATACATAAATATATTAAATACATAACAGCTACAAACACATGCAATCTAAGGGTCATGCTGCTGCTGCACCCTAGAAGTCTAAATCTGAATATGCACTCACTGGAAGTATTCCTTAAAATGGGAAACAATGACATCTGTGCTGTAACAGAGGCCTGGTTAAAGGCAGCAGGAAGCACTCCTGCACTACCAGCCTATACCTCATCCCACATCTTTTGGCTGCAGAACTTGGACTGAAGCTCCAAAGGTGGTGGTAATTCCATATTCATAAAAGATGCACACACCTCCAGAGTGGTAGCGCAACATTATGCTTCACAGATCCTTCAGGTGTGGCTAGTATTGGGTAAGACAGTGGTTCAGGTTATAGCCTGCTATAGGTTCCCAAACATGTTCCAAGACTCAAATTCCATGTTCCTAAACTCCCTGGAGAATAGTAGTGTCCAACCTAACACTCTCATACTGGTTGACTTCAACTACCCCACCATTAACTGGGAAAGCTACTCATATACCGATGCACTTGCCCATCATATCTACCTGGTCCTTACTAACATTGGTGACTGTTGCTGTATACAATAGTCAACTCCTACCTTGTTAGATTTGACCACAAAATAATCACCTTTGGAAATCCACAGCCCTCTCACCCCCCGCCCCCCCTGCACAGGTAACCACCATGAAAAGCCTTTCCAAAGCTAACTTTGGCCTCCTAAAAACAGAGGTGGCTGGCCTCACAGCAGCCATGCAAATGGAGCCTAGCTGCATGACTGGTGAATCAAACAACAATGCACTATGAACATATGCACAAATGCATGGATACTATCATACCACCATACCCAATAGAACCAAGACCCTCACCTTCAAAAAAAGGAAGTCAATCTGGTGGTCCCTCACCATAACAAAACTGTACAACAGAAGGAGGAAACTGATATGGAATAACGTGAAGTCCCTAGATGGAAAAAAAACTCTTATCAGCCTCAATTAAAAGTTGAGAGTCCTCATCAAATACTACAAAGCTAGCTGTGAAAACAGAATTGGAGCACATAGTAAAGACAACCACAAAGGCCTCATACATTTATGTAGATAATCTCCATGGCAATACCAAGATTTGCTCTGAGCTACTGGACAATAGTACCTCCTAGACTGAGCCAACAAATATTGCCAATATACTGGCCAACATATTGAGTGCAAACTTTACCCCCCCCCAAAGGACCAATCACAATACGAGTACACTGCCAGGCACCCAGTATTACTGCTGCACAGGTTAAAACACCACTGTCCAAGGCAAAGAATACAGCTACTATGAGACCTGACAATATCTCTGGCTGTGTTCTACATGAACTACAGAGTGATCTGGCACCTCACCTGTGTGCCCTGTTCAATCACAGCCTCACCTCAGGCTTTGTCCATAATGAATTGTGCACTGATAAAGTCACCCATCTCCACAAAGGAGGAGCAACTACAGACCCTGGAAACTACCACCCCAATAGCCTGACAAGTCTGTTATGCAAAGCTATGGAATGCATTATCATGCACCTAATAAACAGGGATATGGGAATCTGCAGACTCAGGATCCCACACAGTTTAGTTTTGTGAAGGGTAGGACATACCTGCTCAATCAACCATTCAGCTTCTTGGAGTCAGTCACCTGATCTGTGGATGAAGTCAAGGTGGCACATACAGCCTACCCTGATCTGGCCAAAGCCTTTGATAACATTCCCCTCTCAGGAATCATGCAAAAATTCACTAAGCTAGGGATCAACCCCTATAGTACTAGTTGGGTTGCAAACTGGGTCACAGATAGAACTCAGTATGAAAATAGCTGACTCCATGTCAGACTGCTGAGCATTTATAAGTGGAGTCCACAGGGTTCTGTCCTGGGTCTTCTCATGTTTGGTATCAACTTCTCTGAAGTCCATGCCAACATGAAGGGACTCTGGCTAACAAAGTTTGCAGACAATTGGGAGCTATTATTAATAACTCAAGTGATGTTGGCATCCTACAGAAAGGCCTTGCTGAGACCAATGACTGGTGTCAGAGCCATGGCCTTAAGCTCAATGTCAGAAAATGTTCCCTTTGGGAAAAACCCTGTTCCCATGAATTACCACATTGATGGTAGTCCCCTGAACAAAGAAGGTGTTATAAGACTCATGGGTACACAGGTTGACAGCAATGTCTCTTTTAACCACCACATTGCCTCTGTGATCAGAAAGTCCTTCTGTGTGGCACATCTCATTACTAATGCAGTAGCATCCAGGAAGGAAGAGGTCATTGTCCCCCTGTACTCTTCTTGACAGAGTGAAACAGTTTGCTTCAGCATACATATTCTGATGGATGTGAGGTAGGTAAATTGAATGTATGTCCTCATTTTCTGATAACAATCATATCATCACAGTGCTTTACCAGAGAAATGAGAATAATCTGTAAAACAGACCAGAAATATGAACAATAAACCTGGACATCCTGAAACAATCAAGCCAGTTGAAAGGTATGCTCAGAACCCCTTACTGCAATGAATCTGGACCAAGGCTGACAAAGTGGTGGGTGGAAGCCATGAAAATGGAAACATATACGAAGTACTGGCATAGATAAGCTAACACAGTTGTTGTAGTAACACCCTGCTGTGTGCTCTAACATATATCTAGTGAAATAGCACAAGTAATTGAAATAGGAAATCTGCTATGGGTAATTACACATGTATTTGCAAATATATCAGGCACTACAGGGATGTCACAGCACTAACAAACAGACACCAGTGTGAAAGTGCATACCAACAACCATTATCACCACAGTCACAGTCACATACCGGTAAGTCAAGTGAACAGTAGAGTATACAGTCTGTGGGAACAAATGCATCATTGTTTGCCACTCACACACTAGCCCTACATATACAGTCCCAATTCTCAGTGTAGTCTGAATCCTGACCTTGGTACAGGACATGTCTCAGTCTGCCCCTACAAACACATACAGCCAATAGATCAGAAGAAACTGGAGCAGCATGCACAATCAGATAAAAAAGGAGCCATAACACTTACATCTACCCCCCACCATACACAGCTCAAATAACATGTACACATGACATGTGTACACACTCATGACAGCCTGTTAACAATGGCCAGACATACACAGGCCTCTCACATGTACAGTTCACTTCAGAATGTATAGGCTCAGGACTCATATATATGGCCTCTTCCCTGATATGTCTGTGGGTCTACTACATCACTGGGGTGGTAACAGGAATGAAAGCAAGAAATAATGATACTAAATATGTCTGAGCATCATTGACATCTGGACAAAGCCTGACATCATTTGGGGACAGAGGCATAAACACAGGGGTAGGCTGGACATATTGCTGTCACACATTGAGACAGTTGCAGATGTTACTGGGTTTGTTGTAACATATCCTTTATGAAGAATATGAAATCAGTAATACCAATAGATATGAGTATTTACTGACTGTATTCCCCAGAGTCCACAACTGATTTAGCAAGGACACCAACTGCCTGGGGATCCATAACAGGCAGACATGTGGCTAATCTGTGGACAGCGTGCCAGTGGAGAGGTATGTCAGAGACATATCACTGTCAGTCGTGAAGTCACTCACTAAATGCATGTCCACACAAACCCTGTCGATCTATCCATCCACTATGTGTATAACAGCACTGATGACATAGAATCTGTTCACAATTTTGGAGACATGTCCCCCATGTTGTTGGGCTGTCTCCAGATGTCCTGTCCTGTGATGTATTGCCACCTACTGTATGTGAATATGTAGCCCACCACCTCTGTAATGTCCCTTACACAGGCAAGGAAAAGGAGCAAGGCCCACATTAAGGAATGTCCCATATGTTGGAACTAGCAGCAGTGTCCTGTCCCACAGCACAATACTATGTGGGCACCTACATAGTTGTATGGCTTTAGCAATAGCTGACATCTGCACATATGTACAGAGGACAGACAGAAAGTAAATTGCCAACAGGTTATTCATTAGGATGAATGTTTTGAAGGATAGAAGTCTGAAAATTAAAGATATGCCATTACTACATGTCAGCAGTCCTCAATGACATGTCCAAGAAACATAGTATTCTGCATTTAATATAATAATATCATATTAATATCCAATAGGAGATACATAAAATATACAGCTCAATCACCAAGACCAAGATAGTTAGTACTTAGAGTCCCATCTTTGCATGCAGGGGTGTATGGTTCATGTACTACAATCTGCAATCTACTTTTACTTGCAAAAGCACTGTTAAAAGTACTAACTTAATAATACAATATGTGTTAAACTGTTTTTGTCAACCAGTGCACTGTAGCTGGTGTAACATGCATGTGTGACTGCATATAACCTGAGATACTACCCATGTATAAAAAAAAAAAACATTTTGGTACTTCCCATGTATACCAAGTGTCCCATACAGTATAGTCACACCCTTTGTTACTGTAATGACAGCACATAGAAGCAGGTTAAGTACCCTTATTAAAGATGACATTACCCTGCTATTTTATCAGACTGGAATGTGATCAATGGTAACCAGGGCTGAGCTATGCTTAGCAGGTTTAAGCATTGCTTAAATGTAAAGGCTAGGCATATTTCTGCACTGGTAAGTGAAGCCTACACTGTGTAAGCACTTATTCATTTAACCATTCGTTAGCACTGCTTACCATCACACAAACCCACGCAAACACAATTAAAGCTGGTCAAAACTGCCTTAATCACTCTGTATCCAACAGTCCTTGTTTTGCCTAGCAGCAAATTAAACAACCCTTGCAGGTCTTGAATCCAGGACTCTGCACACTATAGTCACAGCAATTTACCAGTAACCCATCTGAGATGTATGGTTTTAGGATGTTTTGTCAAACATACTATACTTTACAGCCAGCTTACAACAGGGAATAGACACTGTATAATTAGGAAAGATTGGTATCTACAAATATGTATATCTGAAACAAAACATATACATAGAGAGAGAGAGAGAGATGCATGGAGATACATATATGTGTATAACAATATATAGATATATTACCAATAAATACTGAGGATTCAATAGTCCGAATACATAATCACCGAATACACTTTAACGAAAGCACTTTCACCAAAAAAGCGCTTTCATTAAAGTGTGTTAAAAAAAATAAATAAATAAATCTACTTTTATGCAGGGAGCAAGCCCTCCTGCACCCCCCACACCTGACCTACTTTAATATTCTCACTCCGAGATCGCACTACAGTGAGGAAAAGGGAATATTCCCTTATCCGCACTGTAGTATGATCTCCATAACAGTCATTCCCTCATGATTCCATCTAGTTGCAGGCATACATCCCAGAAAGTACTGTTTCGGTAAAAAGCACTTTCGCGGAAGTATGCCCATATATATATATATATATATATATATATATATATATATATATATATATATATATACATACATGTCTCAAAACATATGCTGCTGATAGACCACCCATAACCGGGGCAGCATGCACAGTTGGATACAAAAGGATCCATGACACTTACATCTGCCCCCCCCCACATACACACCATCCAAATAAATAAGTGAATAGTACACTGCTACAAAATCATGATAGACCATACACAATGGCCAGACATACAACAACCTCTTAGCAAAACAACGAAAATGGCTGAACATAGCAAAGAGAAATACAACCAGCCAGTAATTCACACAAGTTTATTATACTCTTATGTCTTGGCCAAAGTTTTCAAGGAGTAAAACATTAGAAGAAATACTTGCCTTAAATACAAGAAACAATTAACATGTATTTACATAATTAAATGCACAGCCTCCAATTACAATCTTCATTTAAACCCCTAGGGGATAAAGTATCACATTTAATAATAATAATAATAATAATAATAATAATAATAACAATAACAATAATAATAATAATAATAATAATAATAATAATAATAATACATTGATTCTATACATAACACTTGTTCTTTTATGAATGTTTCATCAAACTGAGAAACAGACGTTTTCCAAAACAGTACCTTGTAAACCATTAAAGTCCCCATGGTGAGAGTCATTCAAATGCACAGCTATAGGACTGTCGTCTTTCTTATCAGTAATATGTCTCATGTGTTCTAACAGCCTAGTTTTAAAGCACTTATTACTCTCCCTTACATAAAATATGCTACAAGGGCATCTAAGAGCATTTTCTATACACCAACCTCTTGAATGTACAGACCAACATGTTTTCCAGGCTTTCCCCTCAGCAGGAATGATAGCACTAAATAATGATAGACCATTATACCTGTCAACCTCCTACTTATGACATAGTTTCATAGTTTAGTACTAGGCTATCTGCCCTGGGGCATTTGTAAGCCTAGCCCTGGAGATGTGGCTTTCACCAGCCCATGTAGTGGTACTAAGGTGTACTGAATATATTTAGAATACTGTGCCTTTGTCTAGTAGTGACACATTGAAGACCCCCTTACTTATTAATAGTTTCATAGTTTAGTACTAGGCTATCTGCCCTGGGGCAAGTTTCTGGACAAAGCCTGACAAAATTGGTGGACAGAAGCCCAAATACATGGCCATACTTGAAATATTGCTGTTATACACTGAGAAAGTTGCTTGTTTTACAGCGTTTGTTGTAATATGTCTTTTCTGAGGGATATAAAGTCAAAAAAACAAACGGATATTAGCATTTACTGATTGCAGTCACCAGAGTAAGCTACTGATTTGCCAAGGTCAACACCTGTCTGGAGAACAGACCAAACATAACAGGCTAACCTTTGGACATTATGTGGATTACCCTACAGTTGAGAGCTATGCAGAGACAGAACTTTGTCAGACTGAAACCCATGCAGAAGTAGCATGTTCAGACAAAACCTGTTAAACTAGCAGTATTCAAAACATATAACAGGAACATTCACATTCTGCCCCTAAGTCTTGAACCTTCTCCACCATTTATTTGGCTTGTCTCCATAAGTCTTGTTGTAAGAGGTATTAGCTCACACACATCCATGATGTCTCCCTCACAGTTAAGGGAAAGGGCCAACACCCATGTGGCGTACTCAATTATAGGAGTGTTCTCATGACACTGGCTATTGAAAGCTGCCCTGCATGTAATTAGCAACTGGGGAACACCAATTGGTGCTGAGGCCATCACATGGTCATGAGCATTGCCTACAAAAGACAAGCTTCCATATATTCAAACCACTTCTGTTATACTGAGAGAGAGAGAAAATTAAAAACAAAACAAAAAGGAGATACATCTTTGAAAATTCCAGAAAAAAGGTATGTGAAACAAGTAAGCATGTAACTGAATGCAGTAGGTGGTCTGTAATAATGGAAAATATGGGTTTGAAAGCATATGTTTCAACTAGACTTGCTGTACTGATATAATGCTGAACAGCAGTGATGGCCCTAGCATGTGGCTCTGCCTGTAGTGACATATTTAACAGCTCAAGCCCCTGACTCATCCCAGGAAAGGACAGCTGATATTTGGCAACTACTGGAGTGTCTGTCAAACACCACTGACCATGCCACTGCTAGACCAGCTACTGGGATGTTTTACATATCCATATGTTAACTGTGCGTATAACTATGATACACATTTTCTCTTGTTAATGTAAGAACTATACAGAGCATGTGCAGAGTAAAGTACTGTTGCAGAAGTGTGGGTTGAAATGCTTGTGATATAGTGAGTTTGTACCATTCAACTGTATAGTCTTATAAGCACGTGTGTGCCTGATATCTGTAGTCACTTACACATAACACTTGTGTTATGTTAGGCAAACTATTGCCAGGTCTGTTAGCAATGACACCGTAATGGCCTAGATTTAAATGTGGACATCCTCCAGCTTAGCACTGTGACAGCAAAGCCTACTGTGCAATCTGCTTACTTATCTATGTATGTAAATCAGTTGTGCATGTTCTACGTCTGTGTAATATCAGTTGCAGTGCATACAACAGACATAAATGTTTACAGGTACTGGTTGCTGCATTGCCATGACAATGATATGGGTAGTAGAATAGGCATGATTATCAGGTTGTAATTGGAGAAGTGTGCAACTGTCTTACGACCCTCTGTGCATGCCTACCACAAACAGCTATATGAACACCTAAATACAGTGGATATCAAGAGTGTGAAACCATAGGAAATTTTGTCAAGATGTTTCCCAACTTGAATGTGACCCATAACCTGTACAATTCTACTGACAAACAAACAAATCTGTTAGTGGAGAAAATGTACAACATACGAAACATACTATAAACTGGTTGCATACATGTGCACACACAGAAACCACTACTTGCTTGATGCAATTCTTGCAGTAATCACAGCATTCTCTTTTGGTTACACATATGCCATTGATTAACAAAATTCTGATTAACTCCAAATAATGTTCAACTGTCCTAGTCAAATATATTTGACATTTTCCCAGTCATCTAGTACAGCAAAAGACATGTTTGGCAAAGAGCTTACAAAGCATTGAAGGGAACTCAGTGTGGAAAGGTATCATTCAGGAGAGGAGTAGAAAGTGTCCCCAACATTGGAGATACCATGGAATATAGTGCAGACAGTTATCAGACACTGGAGAGCATATGAGACAACAGTAACACTGCAAACACCTGAACGTCTATCCAAAGTGGATGACATAAGATGACAACTGGCCATGGAGGTTGACAGGGGACTGACAGCAACACTGAGGTTAAGGAATGCCTGCTAACTACTGGGTGTGCACCCCATGTGACAACAATCTTCTGTATTCCCCATATATCTGCCCTATGGGGTAGAATTGCTAGATGGAAGCCTTTTCTTACACAGAAAAACGTCCAGGGCTGTACACACATTGCCAAACAGTATGTCAAGTCTCCAAAACTCATGTTGGACAATGTGTCATGGTCTGATGACAGCAAGGTTCAACCTTTAGCCCACAATTCCAAGAAGTATGTTTGGCCCAACACAACACTTTGCATCACCCAAAGTACACCATCCCCCTTTTGGAGCATGGTGATCATGCTGTTGGGTTGCTTTTCAAAAGCTGGAACTTGGCCTCCACTCCAGATGGAAGGAATTATGAACAGTTCCAAATACCAACTGGTTTTGTCAGCAAACATTCAGTCATCTGCTAGAAAGCTGAAGATGAAGAGGGATTTTGCCTGTCAACTTCAGTATGACCCCAAGCATGCTTCTGAATCTACCAAATAATGGATTCACCAGATGGGTAATACAGTTTGAGAATGTACCAACCAGACCTACTCCCAATAGACAATCTGTGGTTAGCCCTAAATAGGGTTGTGCACAGTTTATGCCCTCATTGACTGACATATTTGCAGTGCTGTTGGACGAAAGACTGGGTGACTATTATAAGTTTAGATGTGTCATAATGAAAGACTCTGACCCAAGATGACTGAATGCTGTCATTATCTCAACAGGTGCTTCCACATAGTATCTGTTTAAGGGTGTGCACACTCATGCAACCAGCTTATTGTAATGATTTCAATTTGCATATGTTTCCCCCCAACAGATTGTTATGTTTTCAATGGAATTGTACAGGATATATATCACATTAAAGTTGGGAATTGTTTTGAAATGAGTTATTGTCTACTTTGGTTGACAGTTGCAATACACAAACCACATAATAGGTTCTTATATTGCTGTACAGGGCCACATAGATCCAGAGGGCAACTTGGAAGCATGTCCACCTCTATCTGAACAAGCATGTAAGGTCACAGATGAATCCATGTAAGGCTAACTA
This sequence comes from Protopterus annectens, assembly GCF_019279795.1. Taxonomy (NCBI): domain Eukaryota; kingdom Metazoa; phylum Chordata; order Ceratodontiformes; family Protopteridae; genus Protopterus; species Protopterus annectens. The sequence goes on from NC_056726.1 coordinate 1,505,818,353, forward strand.
TGAGTACAAATCATGCACATTCACACTTTCAAAGCCAGTCACAAGGGTGTCCCCATATATGTTGTCCATCCCAGAGGCAGCACAATTCACCATGTACTGGTGTTAAATCACATCTCATACACACATGCCATAGCTATAGGAAGCCTGCATCAGACAGGTAGGTGTGAACATCACCACCCTGTCCCCCATCCCTATAAGGAGATATGCACATCAACCACACACCTCCCCTCATCAATGGTGAGCAGGTACATTTTGCCTACTGAAAGGCAACAACAGGAAGTCTCCATGGGGCCTGATAGCATCCCTGTCTGCATCCTATATGAACTCAGGCAAGTGCTCATAGTGCCATCACATACCATATTCAAACATAGCCTCAGGAACATCCACATCCTCATGGAAGATGACCAATGTCATCCCTCTACACAGAAAAGAATGATAATAGAGGTTTGAGGTTTATGCAATTAACTATCCATCATTGGTGGAAATATGACATATCAGGGCCAGGAGTGCTATGCAAACTGATAGTGTGCTGATAGATTAGAGGGGTATAGTGTAGTTGACTGCTGGAAAGATATACCCACTGTTGATGTGCAATTTCTGCCCAGACTGTTGGCAACTGTATAAGATGCTATGATGTGTTTCACTATTTATGTCTTCCAAGCAGGATGCATCATGTGTGTAATCCGGCATACACTACAGCAGAAACTGCGGAAATAGTGGACTTCATAATCCATCACTATGATGTAATATTTGGCCGTACCCAGGAACATCTGTGGGAACAGACTGCCCTGTGGAATGATCTAGTCAACAGGGTAAACAATGTCGGCCTGCACACAAGAACATATGAGCAGGTCCGACATTGTGCAACTGACCTCCTATGTAATGCCCGGTGAAGGGCTGCTGTCATAGCCAGGGAAGCAACAGCCGCAGGTGGGGGCCCACTCATGCATCTCCCACTTACAGCACAGGAGCAGCTCCTTGCCAACCTTGGTGCACCCCCCCCAAGAAGAGAACAGCTACATGAGGACAGCGTTGTGGATGTGGGTGCCCCCAACACAATGGATGAGGAGCATGCAGGTGAGGCCTAGTGCACTTTACTAGAGTACTTTAACTTACATAACCTATATCTGTAGAGAATCTACATGCATATGTCAGATAAGATAGTAGTTGTGGATGGAGTTTGGTAATGCACATAAGTGTACATCAATGGTGATGGGCAGTATATTTTGTACTATTGGGGGTTGTATTGTTAATGTGGAGAAATGCTGCTTCCCCCTGTAACAAGGCCACATCTTGACAGTACCTCTCTCCCACAGCTGTTTAGCTTCCTCTGGTCTACTGGGACAGAAGCCTGTAGCTGGTGAATATGTAATGGCTTTTTGTGCTTTGCCAATACACAACTAGCTATATTGCTTGATGTCCATGTTCACTTGTGGTGGTGTTAACTGCAGTGGATCACAGTGGTCACTGGGGGGGGGGTTAAGGTAATATTCCTGCAGCATACCTCACAAACTGTCAGTGTACTTGCTCAATGCTTTGTGGAATTCATTCATTCCAGTGCTCTGGACCAGCTCGTTCTTACCCCCACTAGAGGTAGCAACATCCTTGACCTGGTCATTATTAACATGGGTGACCATTGCTCTACACCAGTAGTCAACTCCTCCCTGGTTAGATCCGACCACAAACTAATGACCTTGGAAATACACATCCCTCCCACCCCCCCACAAAGGTAAGCACCATGAAAAACTTCTCCAAAGCTAACTTTGGGCTCTTAAAAACAGAGGTGGCTAACTTCATGGCACCCATGCAAATGGAGAATAGTTGCATGACAGCCGAATCATACACCAATGCAATGTACGAACAGGTACACAAATGCAAGGATCTCTCCATACCCAATAGAACTAAGACACTCTCCTCAAAAAAAGGAAGTCAATCTGGTGGTCCCCTGCCATAAACCAACTCTACAACAGAAGGAGGAAACTGATGCAGAATAAGTCAAAGTCCCAAGACTGCAAAAACTCCCTTATCAGCCTCAACAAAAGGTTGAGATCCCTCATCAAATCCTGTAAATCCTGTAAAGCTAGCTATGAGAACAGAATTGCAGCAGATAGTAAAGACAACCACAAGACCTTCTATAGTTATGTAAAGAATCTCCATGGCAATACCCAGATTTGCTCTGAGCTACTGCAAAATGGTATCTCCTATACCAAGCCAACAGATATTGCCAATATACTAGCCGACAAATTCAGTGCTAACTTTACTCCCCCCCCCCCCCAAGGACCAAACACAATACAAGTAGATTGTCAGGCACTCAGTATTACTGCTGCACAGGTTAAAACACCACTGTCCAAGACCAAGAATACAGCTTCTATGGGACCTGACAATGTCCCTGGCTGTGTTCTACATGAAGTACAGAATGAACTAGCACCTCAACTCTGTGCCCTGTTCAATTACAGCCTCACATCAGGCTTTGTCCCTACCAAATGGTGCACTGCTACAGTCATCCCTCTCCACAAAGGAGGAGTGACTACAGACCCTGGGAATTATCGCCCAATTAGCCTGACAAGTCTGATATGCAACACTATGGAATGCATCATCATGGCCCTAATAAACAAGGATATAGGGAATCTCCAAACTCTGTATCCTACACAGTTTGGGTTTGTGAAGGGTAGATCATGCCTGCTCAACTTGGTTGACTTCTTTGAGTCAGTCACCAGAGCTGTGGATGAACACAATGTGGTTCATACAGCCTCCCTTGATCTGGCCAAGGCCTTTGATACCATTCCCCACTCAGGAATAATAGAAAAACTCACTAAGCTAGGCATCAACCCCTATATCACTAGATGGGTTACAAACTGGCTCACAGATAGAACCCACAGTGTGAAAGTAGCTGATTCCAAGTTAGACTGCCGACCAGTCATGAGTAGAGTCCCACAGGGTTTGGTCCTGGGTCCTCTAGTGTTTGGTATCTACTTTTCTGAAGTCCAGGCCAACACAAAGGGACTCTGGCTGACAAAGTTCGCAGACGATTGCAAGTTGGGAGCTATTATTAACTCCCCAAGTGATGTTGACATACTACAGAAAGGTCTCAATGACATCAACGACTAGTGTCAGAACCATGGCCTTAAGCTCAATGCCAAAAAATATGTCATCATCCCCCTTGAGAAAAACCCAGTTCCCTTGAATTACCACATTGATGGTAGTCCATTGAACACAGAAGGCTTTATAAGAGATCTGGGAACACAGGTTGACAGCAGCCTCTCTTTTGACCAGCACGTTACCACTGTGATCAGAAAGTCCTTCTATGTGGCACATCTCATTACTAAGGGTTTTGCATACAGGAAGAAAGAGGTCATTGTCTCCCTCTACTCTTCCCTCATTAGACCAATCATTGAGTACAATGCCCCATTTGGCATGCACCACACTAGACACCTACAACAACTGGACAGGCCACAAAAGTACCTCAAAAAGAGGATCCTAGGCCTTAAACACTTGCCCTATATGGACAGACTCAAAAAACTCCAACAATTCTTTGTCTCATATCGCCTGCTTAGAGGCGATTTCTGCTTGACTTACAAAGCCATGTCTGTCCCAGCTCTGTTAGAAATGCTACATCTAAGGAAATCCCAATCCCTCCTCACCACATGCACAAGAGACCTCAACCTCATTACCGCAATCAACAGAACATGCTGCTGGGACAGGTTCATAACCCAGAAACTGCCCATGCTATGGAATATACTTCCCATACATGTCAAGCAGAGCACCTCATTGGCCCTCTTCAAGAGAAATCTTGATGAGTGGATGGGAAATAGAAAATTTACCCCAGGGATCACTCCAGTGGCTCTACTAGACAGATCACTAGGAACTAAGGTTGGGTGGCACTATGGGCTAGGCTTGTAAAGGCTCCAGGACCATTAGCCTAGTACACATCTTTGAACCTATGTGGACACAGACCAACAAACTGGGATGGCAAATGGCCTACAGTAGGGACACATCTGAAACATAAATCCTATACAGTGGATACCACAGTGTACACACCCCTGTTATGATGCCAATTGTTTCTGATATATACAATGAGAGACCACAATATTACATTACACACCTTTTCTAACCTGTAATGTGACAATAACATGAAGATTTAACTTGTAAATGCAAACAATATGTTCATGATTGGATTGCACAGGTCATATGTCACATTTAAGTTAGGTAATGTTTTTTGAATGCAGTATTGTAGTCAAATTTTATATGCTACAACAGCCTGCCATGTTAACAGGGGTGTGTACACTTATCTTATCCACGTTAAGCTTAGAAGGTTGTTGGTGTAACAGGATTTGTTTCAACATACATTCACTGCTGGTAATGAGGTGTGCAAATCGAATGTATGTCGTTAATTAGTGACATAAATCCTCACATGATCCCAATTATATGTCAGAGAAACACATAGGGTTTGTGAGGGACAGAGCAAACATATGTGCCAGACATCTACACGGTCTTCAATGATGTGTACAGTTGTGAGGTATGCTCTACAGTAGTTGCACTGTGCTATACAGGTGAATAGTAATAATGTGTACATCGGTGCTGTGTGTGCTAGGTGAATGGACGTCACCTACTAACAGTACTCATGCATCCCAGACATGTATATTGTTAGTAACAAGGATTGAGAATGGCTGCAATGCTTGATGAGGGCTCTGTGTGTCACGCATGTCACCTTTTGGGTAATGTGAGATCTGTTTAATAGCTTTGTGCCAACTCACCTGTGAGTGTCTGTGTGCATGTCTGTGTGCATGGCAGTCAATCTACAGGTATTAATTTATGTTTATTTTCTTCCCCTCACAGGTGGCAATGGGATTCAGGGTCCATCCCACTTGGGAACTGATGTCAGTGTCTCTGCAGACTCTGACAATGATGATAGTGATAGTGAGGCACAGGCTGGATTGTCAGGAGCTGAACCTGTGCCATTGGTTGGCATCCCACTCTTGTCCACCTCATCCCCACACACAGACACAATGTCCACACATACCCAATCACCAGTGGCCATAGATGATGGACAGTTTGCGGGTAGTGGCATGGGACAGGCCAGTGTGGTGACTATGACAAGTGTGTCTCTAGACACCACCCATAGCCAGAGAACAGGTGAGGTCCCACACAGGTGGACGGGCAGGGGTGCTCGAATGGGCCTACTGCCTGATATGCCCCTGTCAGAAGTTCCACAGCAAGTGTCACCAGATACATGTTTCGGACCATCATGGAGGCACAGGCACGTAGTTAATGTAACACCAGACAGCTTCTCGGGGCTGTGAATGCTACTCTTTCTGCTATGTGTGACAACCTCCATGATCTTGCTAATGCCCACCATTATTATGCTGAGGTCATGGATAGATGGCTGGGTGAGATGGTGGGAGTATTCAACCATGGCATGTTAATCCTTGAACGCGGAATGTCTGTGATTGAGCATGTGGTGGGAGTTGGCCATCAGCCACATGGATGGGAGACAGCAGCACAAACAGAGGAGGCTCCACGTAGCCATGGAACTTCATGCTCCTGTAGTGGCAGTACCAGCAGCACATTTGCAGGGGGGAGGATCATTGTCCACACCACGATGTAGCAGGCCATGGGCACATGGTCCTGGTTTCTCCTAATAGGGACACAGCTCCAACAGACTCCAGTCACCATTGGGGAGTAGTAGTGCATCTGGCCTTGGGCCTGGTGGTGCCCGTGGCACCCCTTGCAGGCCCTGTTCCCATGTCCATGGCTGGAGATGGTGAACCGTACACCCTGCCATGTATGGTCCACAGCTGTCCAACATATCCCTGTGTAGGGCAGCCACATGGCATGACTGTGTGCATCCATACACATACACATCACCATCACAACAAGGTAACCTCCAGACTTAAACACACCACCTCTGCATGGCCCATTTCAGATACAACCCCCAATCACACACACATGATATCAACCAAATAGCCCTGCCTAGGCCTCTGGCAAACCCACACCGCGCCCTTTGCATATGATGATACCTGTGCCACATCCCTGTCATTCATACCATCGATGCAGGGACATGCTAATATGGTTCTGATGCACAAGGTGAACTTTGAACTTAGTACAGTTTAGCAATGTAATACTGTGTAGTGTTGACAGCCAGCATGTTTAATGGTTACACGTCAGGGTGTGTAGCTGTCAGCCATTATGCATTATTGTTAACGTTGACTGCATGTGGTCTCCATAATGTATTCTGTTTGTCTTCTAGGTGTCTGTATATTAGCAGAATGTGTCCATGTAGACTATAAGGGGTATGTCAGTATGGTAACACATTGAGTGTGTCATATCCAGGGTACATATGTACACACTTGACAGGTCTGTATAACAGTTTTTGCATGTGCTATGTAGCTTATAGGGCTGAGTAGTGTCTACAGGTAGATGTAAGTTGGCTGACATCAGCACCTCTTGTACAGTGGACTCTGGTAAGTCTATTGGGTGGGACACACCTCACATTTGTAATTCCCACACACAGAAAGGGTATTGTGTTCATCCAACACACATAGAATACTGTTCACAGAAACAGGCACAGACAATCACAATTATCAGTGTTGCTTTTGAAACCCCTACTCATCTAGTTAGTGGTAATACAGTATTATGCAGTCATCACAGGTGGCAAAGAGCTCATAGTGTGAGTTTCCACAGTACATGCATAGTGAGTAACAACATGTCCTTGTAAGGTATGGCAATGGGTGGTGTAGTGGGTGTGGCAGGTTTCATGCTAATGTCATGCAGGGGTGTACACACTCACAAGCACTGCTATACACAGCAATACACACACACAAGTATGCCACTATTGTCATTAAGAGCCCTGCCTCTGTAGCTGCTCATTCCATACTGTTACATAGCTGTTGCTTGCACACAGCACAGGGCTTTTAGGTCTGCCAAGTGTGTTCAGATATCTGTACAGTTGATGTAAAAAATAGCCCTCAAAGAGCAGACTATAGGACATGTGCTGGGAGTACAATGGTTTACAACAGGGCCACCCAATGGATATATTCCTCACTCAAAAACACACACTCAGGATACTGGTCTTGTGCACACACTCACAAACACACACACACACACACACACACACACACACACACACACACACACACACACACACACACACATTTGCCAAGACTAAGAGTAACCCCTACCTATCTAGTTATTGCTACTACAGTGTTGCACATGTATCACACAGACCACAGAGATCATAGGTTGAAGTGCGTCCCAACATACTTGTGAGGTGAGGGACATCAGCAGCCCTTGTAAAGTGTAGCACTTTGAGGTGTATTGTGGACAGCCACAAAATACTTCAACGCACATCACACAGAAACTCCATATGTTCACACAAACCCTTTTAGACTACCATTAATCCACGTGTATAACAGCAATACATACATTCAGTCACTGTGTGGAACATTCTCCCCTATTTTGTTGGCCTGTCTCCACAGTTTTATAACAGATATTTCCAAATACCCTCTGTGATGCTGTTGTTCACACACCTCCATGAAGTCTCTCTCACAGGCAAGTTAACGGGGCTACACCCACATGAAGTACCCAACTATAGCAATGTGTGAAGATGCCATTGTCTATCAGAACAACAACACAGCTGTTCTGCATGCAGTTAGCAAATGACCAACAATAATTGGTGCACAGGCCATCAGCTGCTCATGAGCATTACCTACAAAAGGCAAGTTGCTGCCTATGCAACACAGATGTACACCCTATATATGTGTGGAGAGGGAGAGGGAGAAACTGGGAAAAGACAACAAATAACAGGATATAACCAGCTATAGTTTGAAAAATACAAAGACACGTATGTTGAACAAGTAAGCATCTCATGGACTGCAGTAGAGGGTATGTAAGAATGTGAAAGAGGAGGGTTAACATATATGTCTCAAGAAAGCTTGCTGTACTAATATATTGCTGATCAGAAACTATGGCCATAGCATCTGGGTCTATCTGCAGTGACATAGATCATCAGTAAGGCCCCAGGAAAGGATGGTTGAAATATGACTACTACTGGAGTGTGTTGAACAATACTGACTTTGACAATGTTAGGCCAGCTACTGGGATGTTGTACATATCCATATCTTACTTATGAATACAACTAGTATATACTTGTTTGTCTCAGATATGTGAGACAACTATACATGGTATTTGCATAGTAAAGTACTGCTGCAGATGTGTGTTGAACAGCATGTTATATACTGAGCTCATAACATTTAACTGTCCAGTGTTATGCACACTGACCATATGTGTGCCTCATATTTGTACTCATCTACCCATAGAGATGGGTTATGTCTATCAAATAGTTGGCAAATATGTGAGGACTGACATTACAACATGCCCTTCATTGTCCTCTGGCTTTTCCCATTCGAGATTGCCACAGTAGATCATCTGTCACCATTTCTGCCTGTCCCCCGAATTTTGCTGTCTCTCACCAGTCAACCTGCATGTCCTGTCTTACTACATCTATAATCCTTATCTGAGGCCTTCCTCTCCTCCTCTGACCTGGTGGCTATATCCTTAACCATCCTTTTCCAAATATACTCAGCAATCCTCTTCAGCACATATCCAAACTGATGTAATCCTGCCTCTCCAACTTTGTGTCGTATCTGTCCAACACGGTCAGTCCCTCTCATATACACATTGCGAAACCTGTGCACCTATGTCACACCCACTGCAAATCGTAACATTTGTACCTCTGCCATGTGCAGCTCTGTCTCTTGCATTTTTTTCTCACTGCCACTGTCTCCAACCCATATAACTTAGGTGGTCTCACTACCCTCTTGTAGACCTTACATATCGCATTTACTGGTACTCGTCTGTCACAACTCAATCCTGACACTCTTCTCCAACCTCTCCATCCTGCCTGTACTCTCTTCTTCACCTGTCTGCCACAGTTGTCATTACTCGGAAATGTTGATCCCAATCATTTAAGCACATCCACCTTTGCCAAATCAGCCCCAAGCATCCTCACCATTCCTCTATCCTCCCTCTCATTCACACACAGATATTCTGTCGTAGTCCTGCTGACCTTCATTACTCCCCTCTCTACAGCATGATATCCTCCCTCTCATTCACACACAGACATTCTGTCGTAGTCCTGCTGACCTTCATTACTCCCCTCTCTACAGCATGATATCCTCCCTCTCATTCACACACAGACATTCTGTCATAGTCCTGCTGACCTTCATTACTCCCCTCTCTACAGCATGATATCCTCCCTCTCATTCACACACAGACATTCTGTCATAGTCCTGCTGACCTTCATTACTCCCCTCTCTACAGCATGATATCCTCCCTCTCATTCACACACAGATATTTTGTCATAGTCCTGCTGACCTTCATTACTCCCCTCTCCACAGCATATTTCCACCTCTGTAGGGTCTCCTAAATCAGTTCCCTCCTCTCACTACAGATCAAACTCAATGTTATCCCTCTGTAGTTACCACGGGTCTGCACATTAACCTTATTCTTAAAACTGTACCCAAGCACTTTCTCTCCACTCCTCATGCAACCTCACACCACCCAAGATGTCAGTAAATGGTGTGGCTAAACACACCACTGCAATTTCCCCTAAACACCTCCATGCTTCCATAGGTATGTAATGTGGGCCAACAGCCTTGCCGGTATTCATCCCCTACATAGCTATCCTTACATTTTCCTTGTTAAGCTGTTGCACTTCCTGATTCACCATGCCCACATCATCCAATCTTCTCTGTCTAATTCTCTGCAGTCATCAGCCTCTTAAAGTATTCTGTCCATGTGGTCAACACACTCTCCTCACTTGTGAGTAAATTTACCTCATTATCCTTTATCACCCTTATCTGCTGCACATCTTTCCTAGCTCAGTACATCTGTCTAGCCAATCGGTACAACTCCTGTCATCCCTCCTTAGTGTCCAAACTGTCATACAACTCTTCATATGCCTCATCCTTAGCCTTTGCCACATCTTTCTTTGCCATGCACCTCATCTCTGCACACTCCTGTCTACTTTCCTCATCTCTCTGACAGTCTCATTCCTTCTTCCCCATCCTCTTTCTCTGTATACTGTATTGTACTTCCTCAGTCCACCACCAGGTCTCCTTGTACTACTTCCTCCATCCACATGTCACACCAAGCACCTTTCTAGCCATCTCCTTTAGTAGCTCTGCTGTACTTAATCAGATATGTGGTAAATTGACAGTACCACCCAGTGTCTGTCTTAACTCTTCCTTGAACTCCACCTCACAATCACCCTTTTCCAATTCACACCATGTGAGCCTTGCTGCTGAACTCACACTCTCCCTTTTTTTGATCACCATCATCCTGCCAACCAACATTATATGCTGCCTAAATACACTTTCCCCTTCACCTCTTTACAGTCTCAAATCTCCTTCAAACTGCCCCTCCTGCATTGGATATATTCCATGTGTGCATCTTACTACAGTCCTGTAACTCACCCTATGCCCCTCCCTTGTGTTATAGTACATATTCACCACAGCCATGTCCATCTGTTTTGCAAAATCCACTACCATCTCTCCATCTGCATTCCTTTTAACACCATGCATACCCATCACTTCTACAGACCCTCTGTTTCCTTCACCAACAGGCCCATTGACATCTTCTGCAATGACCACTCTGTCACCCTTGGGTACTGTCATCACCACATCATACATATGACTTCACGGTTCTTTTTGTTATCCATCACACAACCAAGTTGTGTAGCATATGAGCTCAACCAACCATGGGGCACACACCCCAGTACAACACCAGGGTACAGAGACCAACAAGCTGGAGGTGGGTGACACCTACACAATGGACAGGGAGTGTGCAGGTAAGGGCCCAGTGGGGATTAGTAGACTAATGTATCAGACATACTTGTATCTGTATTGTATCTACATCCATGTGTCAGGTCCTATTGCAGTTGGGGATGGGGTTTTATAATGAACAGAGGTGCACATATATGGTGAGGACAGAAAATTGTGTATTATTGCGATTTGTACTGTAAATGTGCAGACATGCTTCATCCATCCTGTACTAAGGCCACATGTGAGTCTGCTGACAATGCCTCTCTTTTACAACTACCTATGTCCCTCTGGTCTGCATATGGGACAGCAGCCTGAAGCTGGTGAGTATGAGATTATTCTGTTGTGGCCTGGCAATACCCCAGGCATGTGAAGGGCATGCAATTTACCATGCACACAACTATCAGCAATAAAATCCAAATAAATCTCCACAGTTCCAATTGTAAATGTAATAAATGCAATACACAGTTCAAATGACAATAAAACACTCCGTATTTATTAAAACAAAAAAACAACCAGTAAGCACTTTCATTCACAAAGAACTTCTTCAGACCTGGTTGTCACACATACAAAATTCACATTTATAGTTTGCTCAAGTCACATGTCCCAAAACATTAGCAGTGTTTTAACCCTTTCTTACATAACACTGCTTTAAAATTTTCCATATCATTCATACCTTAATCTGCACCTGTGTTTAGCCGCACTTGCCAAGCATATTCTTTCCAGTTTAAATCCACTTCTGTATCCCATCTCTTGTCTGCATTTAAAACTTGGTCAATAACAGTAAAACTAAACCCCCTACAGTTATCAGACATGCCACAGAAGTTATACATTTTCACCTAGTTCAAAGATACTTCTAAGGTGGATGGCATCAACAGGACTACTAAATTGGAGTGAGGGGAAGTGTAAATGGTGGTGCAGAAGTTGAAAATGGTATAACCACACCCACATGATTTTCATACAAACACACACTCACACATCCAAACAGTTGCTGGTAACGAGATTAGAATTCCTGCCTATCTAGTTATTTCTGCTGTAGTGCTACGCAGTTATCAGACATGCCACAAAGAGTATACATTTTCACCTAATCCAAAGGTACTTCTAAGGTGGATGACATCAACAGGACTACTAAATTAGAGTGAGGGGGAGTGTAAAGGGTGGTACAGAAGTTGAAAACGGTATAACCCACACATTACATGATTCTCACACAAACACATCCAAATAGTTGCCAGTAATGAGATCAAAACTCCTGCCTATCTAGTTATTTCTATTATAGTGCTACGTAATTATCAGACATGCCACAGAGTGTATACATTTTCATGTAGTCCAAATGTACTTCTAAGGTGGATGACATCCACAGGCTACTAAACTGGAGTGAGGAGAAGTGTAAAGGGTAGTACACAGGTCAAAATTGGTATAATGCACACACTACATGCTTCTCACACAAACACACACTCACATCCAAACAGTTCATAGGTTCATAGATTAGTACTAAGCTAACTGCCCTTGTGGGCCATTTTCAGCCTAGCTAACTGCCCCATGTGAGAATCAAACCCTGCACCTTATGTATGTAAGGTAAACACCTTAACCATTATGCCAACCTCCCACCCTTGCCAGTAATTAGATTAAAACTCCTGCCTCGATAGTTATTTCTACTATGCAGTTATCAGACTTGCCACAGAGCTTACACATTTTCATCTAGTCCAAATGTACTTCTGAGGTGGATGACATCAACAGGACTACTAAATTGGAGTGAGGGGAAATGTAAAGGGTTGTACAGAAGTCAAAAATGGTATAACCCACCCACTACATGATTCTCTCTCTCTCTCACACACACACACACACACACACACACACACACACACACACACACACACACACACACACACACACACACACACACACACAGTTGCCAGTAGTGAGATTAGAACTCCTGCCTATCTAGTTATTTCTACTACAGTGCTATGCAGTTATTAGACAAGCCACCGAGCTTATACATTTTCACCTACTCCAAAGGTACTACTAAGTTGGATGACATCAACAGGGCTACTAAATTGGAGTGAAGGGAAGGGTAAAGGGTAGTACACAAGTCAAAAATGGTTTAAGCCAGAAAGTACATGGTTCTCACACACACACACACACACACACACACACACACACACACACACACACACACACACACACACACACACACACACACACACACACACACTTGCCAGTACTGGGATTAGAACTCTTGCCTATTTAACTATGTCTACTATAGTGTTACACAGTTACCGCACATGCTACACAGCTTACATTCAAATGGCCAAAGCTGCTAACTGCACAGCTGAGGTAAAGTATTACAGGTGGCGGAAAGTCTGCATTCAGTTTCACACTTACATCATGCTAGTTCTTTCTGTCTTGCACTTCAGATAGCATTATAGCTTGGCACTTCACCCGGTTATTGCATCAATAAGTGTGGCACACCTGGGAGCTCATCACAGAAGTAGCCCCAGTACTTACTAGTTATGTCCACCTCTCCTGGCATGATTAAAGTGCAGTTTTCTCTGCTTTCACCCATTAACCTGGTGCACTTGTCCATTCTGAGACACTGTTGCAACTGCCTCATGTACACAGACAACCCTCTCCTCTAGACTCCAAACACTAAGACCTGTGAGAGTTACCTGTATATCACCAAATGTAGACATATGCACTCTCCAGCAAAGACTGGACTAGTAGGTCAAGAGTATAAGATCAACACCTGCACCACACCATGTGAAACACATAGCTCACAATGACACCCACTTTGACACCCATGACATATAGTGAAAAAACACACACCCACCTTCATAGAGGCACTCAATGGACATTTACCCAAACAGCACAGACCAGCAAGTCAGACACCCACTCAGGCACCACAACATGGCACATGCCAAAGGACACATATTTCACCTACACAGTGTGCCCCTCAACCTAAGCTCCTTAGGCTAAGCACCTTGCACAATACAGTGATCATGGGTAACTCAGTACTGAGGCACACACATATCCCACTCACTAAGCTGAATATGGAGCAGGTAACAGCCATATATCTATCAATTGCCAGCATCCAACACATGACACAGCCAGTCATGGCACTCCACAACTACAAGTATCACTCTGTATCCATGTGGGTGTGAAGGACCTGGGACACACCTCCCTGGACTACATGAAAAGAGACATGGTTGAACTCTCTGATTATGTGGTCCAGGTATGTGTGACAGTAGCCTTGAGCAGTATATTGCTGCCACCCAGAATAATGCTGCAGTACTATCAACAGATAATTTTCTGCAACATTGGCTTACATCTTATGTGTCATTATCAGGGGATCCAGTATCTCTCTGCTTGGGATAACATGATTGACAGTCCTCAATGACTTGCCACAGATGTCCTACATCTGTCATCCCTGCATTTCTAGGTACTGGCTAAGTGTATTGTTCCAAATGTAATTATCACCATAACAGCTAGACATGTATGCAATCTGAGGGTCTTGTTGCTCAACAGTAGACATCTAACTGTCAGGATGCAGTCACTCACAGCAGTCGGAGTGGAGGACACATGTCTGCTGTAATGGAAAGGTGGTTCACAGCAGCAGACATCAGCCCTGCAAGAACAGGCTATGACGCATTCCACAGCTGTCAGCCCCAAAACATGGACTGCACCACAACTACACAGGTGGTGTTGTCTCCATATTCATTATGGATAGACACACCTCCAGACTAGTATCCCAGCATAATGCATCAGAGATACTTCCAGTACAACTGCCTTGGGGTAATAGTGCAATCCAGACCATAGCCTCCTATGGGTCCACATCTATGTCCCTAGACTGTCAAGGCACATTCCTCAGCATCCTGGCATCTATGAATATCCAGCCCAAGACTGACATATTAGGGGACTGCAACTACCCCACCATCACCTGGGGAAAGTTGTCAAGCACCAGTACACTGGACCACTGCTTCATGGAATTCATCAGTTCCAATGGCCTGGACCAGCTCATACTGACCCCCAGTAGAGGATGCAACAACCTTGACCTGTATTGATTACTTACATATGGGACTGTTCCTCAACCACAGTTTTCAATCCCTACCTGGTCAGATCCAAACATGATGTAACAATAGTGTTATGCAGTTTCCACATGCGCTACAGAGCTTACGACTGAGAGTTGGCCAAAGGTGCTGATATGGGGAATGACATCGTCAGGACTGATAAAGTAGGTCAGTGGGTGGGAAACATATCAAAACACTTCTACTTACAAACATACATACCCACACACACATTTGCCAGAAGAGTAGAACCCCTGCCAACCTAGTCATTTGTACTATAGTGTTAAGCATGTATCACATGAACTACTGAGCTTACAGGGATGACAGCTGGTAAAGGTTGCTGATAAGGGGCTGACATCATCTGGAAAGATAAGGTTGAGCACTGTGAAGTGTCATGGATGGGAATGGCATAAAACTGTTTCAACTATAAATGAACCCACAACTCTCAGTCTTGCACACACAACTGTTACACACACACACACACACACACACACACACACACACACACACACACACACACACACACACACACACACACACACACACACACACACACACACACACTTCTATATTTTCCAGGCCTGAGGTTAGAACTCCTACCTAACTAGTTATTTGTACTATCATGTTATGCAGTTATTGCATACACCACACCGCTTATGGGACTGAGGTCTGACAGAATGCACTTCTAAGATGACTGATATCTGCAGGCCTGCTAAAATAGGGAGAGGGGAGGTGTACATAGTTTCAATGGACCCAAAAGCTTTTAATTGTGAGCAAACACACACACAGTTACATTTGCCAGGACTGAGATTAGAACTCCTACCTAACTAGTTATTTGTACTATCTTGTCATGAAATTATCGCACACGCCACAGAGCTTATGAGGCTAAAGCCTGATGGAAGGCACTTCTATAGACTGGGATCACTACTCAAGCCCCAACACTCTAGCCCAAAGGTTCCCAGAGTTCATAAACTCAAATGCCATGGAACAATTGATCACCATCCCCACAAGAGGAGAAAACATACTGGATCTCATCATCACAAACATGGGGTCACAATGTTCAACACCGGTGGTATACCCATCATTGGTGAGATCAGATCATAAACTAATCTCACTGGAAGTCCACATCCTGCCCTCACCCCAGATAAAAAAGACCACAGTGAAGAACTTCTCAAAAGCCGACTTCACACTCCTAAAGACTGGTGTGGTCTCTTTCAAGGCCCCCGAGCCAGTGAAAACCATTACTCAAACCGCTGAATCACTTACAAATGCCTTTTACCAGCACCTCCAGGACTGCATGGATCAGGCAATCCAAAACAAAGACTCTTATTTTATTTTATTTATTTATTTTACATTTGTTAACCGGGCTAGTCTGACTGGATATATTTCCATTTTCAGCAGAGGCCCGGGGAGAAAAGCTCCACATATGGACATAAGAGATTTATAATGAGTACAAATAACAAGTTACAAATAACAAGTTACAGACTTGTAACACTTCAACCAATGCATCTTGATTACAAAAAGAAGGCAACTGGAAAAACTAAAATACATTCTATTAAACATCAATACAACTTCTAGAACCTGATAAATAATAAGAGAGACCATGGAAAAGAACTAAAACATTGAAACCTAAAACTAGATTACAAAGAAGTACACTACCTAGACTAGCTAAATACTATCATCTTTAGCATAATTACATATTGTAGCATGAGAAGAGAGAGTAAAGGGACAGGAGTTAGCAAAAAAAGCAGTAGAAGGGCAGTGTAGAGTTGATAAAGATATAAGCTTCCTGGGAATAGGGTCAGAGACACAAGGAATAGGATTTGTGAGGAGAAGGAGGCAAGGTGGTGAAAGACCACTTAAGGGGGGGGGGCGTAAGAAAAGGGAGAGGAGTGGTAGGTAAGGAATTAACATTTAATCAGGATTTGAACAGGGACACATCCAGTGGCTTTTCAGGTAGATTCTAAGTTTTTGTTTAAACAAAGTAGTAGATGCCATAGAAGTAAGTTCAGTAAGAAGTTGATTCCAGTGTTTACCCAAGGCATTTGAGAAGAGGGAGTCACCAGCTAGGTTATTAGATTTTGTCAAGGAAACTAGCAGTTTGTTTGATGAGCGGAGGGAGTTTAGATTAGAATATGTGGTTAAGAGGTTAGAAAGTGCAGGTGTATTTTGACTTTGGTATAGAGCTCTATGGACAACTGTAAGTTGGGAAAGAAGTAGCATGTTAGACAGTTCAAGCCAGTTAAGTTGCTGCAGATTTAAACAGTGATGTGTTCTAAAAGGCTTACCAGTAACAAATCTGGCTATGTTATTGTAGGTGGTTGATAGTTTGTGAAGATTGTTTTTTTTGAGGTTAGTGTAGATTGGTGAGGCATAGAGAAGAATAAAGATGAGGTGAGAGTGGGCAAGAGTAGCTTTGGCTGGGGAGGTTAAAAAAGTCCTAATTCGATAGAGAGAGATGAGTTTCCTGTTTACATTTTTAATGGTATTATTAATGTGACAGTCAAAGGTAAGGTTGTTGTCTATTGTGACACCTAGCAGTTTGGTAGTGGGGTCAGGTGATATAATGGTTCCATTATTAGATAAGATAGTGAAATCTAGTGCAGGGGATCTATTAGTAGGCTTAAAGAGTAGGAGTTTGGTTTTTTTTGCGTTAAGGAGTAGGCAACGTTTTAAGAACCAAGTTTCGACTTTGGAGAATATATCTTGAGTATTAGTTTGGAGTTCAGCAATGAATTTAGCAGAGCAAATTAGTGTGGAGTCGTCAGCGTATTGTATGCATGTAGCCTGGGGAATAGCTGCTTGTAGATCATTTATAAAGAGGGAGAAAAGAAGAGGTCCGAGGATAGAGCCTTGGGGGACCCCAAGTGAGATAGGTAGAAGAGATGATAGTTTCTTATCCCAGAGAATGGCTTGTTTCCTATTAGAGAGATAGGAACTGAACCAGTGGACAGCTTTAGGCTCTAAGGAAAGAGATTTGAGAATTTGTATAAGGAGAGAGTGATTAACCAGAAATAGCTAGAGGGGAGAGCGAGTCAATCAGTTTAGTAAGCTGAAACGTTACTGTTTCCTAAGCTATGTAGTGTAATCAGAAGGGCTTGGGGAGAAAGGTACAGGAAGATGGAGAGGAGAAGGTAGTTTTACAAAAATATAACAGGTATAAGGTATATGTAAGAATATATAGGGATTAGCAGTGGGTCCCTGAAAGGAGTAAGTGAGAGTATGTAGGTATGCAGAAAAGTCAAGATACAGTCATCTAGAGAATCAATAGGTGAGAAGAAGAGTGAGAGGAATGCAACAGCCAGGAAAGTAGTGTAGGTACAGCGAGGGAACAGAAAGGCAAGCGTCCAGTCTGGTGGACCCCAGCCATAAGCAAGCTTTACAACAAAAGGAAAAAGCTACTACAAGATAGAGCAAATCCGTAAAAGGGAAGACACCCTTGATCATCATAAGTAAAAAACTGAGATCTCTCATAAAAGCATCCTAGGCAAATTTTGAGAGAAAAATCGCTAAGGACTCAAAAGACAATCATAAGGCCTTTTTAGCTATGTTCGAAACCTGGGAGGAAACTCCCAGATATGCTCAGAATTAGTACAAAATTATGTAAAAATCACGGAACCTACAGACATTGCCAACATACTGGCTGACAGGTTCAGTGCAAATTTCTCCCCCCCCCCCCCCCCAAAAGGAGAGATATCTATACCAGAGGAATGTAGTCCCCCAAACATCTCAAATGCTCAGATGAGAACTGCTCTCTCCAAGGCGAAAAACACAGCATCCATGGGACCAGATGGTGTCCCTGGTTGTGTGCTCCACGAACTCAATGAGGAATTAAACCCGCAGTTAGGGCAACTGTTTAATCTTAGTCTCACCTCAGGATACGTACCCAAGGAGTGGCGTATGGCAACGGTGGTCCCACTTCACAAAGGAGGTGCCTCCACCGACCCCGGAAACTACCGTCCCATCAGCTTGACAAGCCTGGTCTGCAAAGCTATGGAGAGGATCATAATGGAACTCATAAATAAAGACATAGGGGACTTACAGATGTTGGATCCAACCCAGTTTGGCTTTGTCAAGGGCAGATCATGCCTTTTAAACTTGGCTGACTTTTTTGAAACAGTCACCAAGGCCATTGACGAGGGCAAGGCAGTCCACACAGCCTACCTTGACCTGGCAAAGGCTATCGACACAATACCCCACTCGGGTATCATTGAAAAACTCACCAGCCTAAACGTAAACCCATACATCACAAGATGGGTTGCAAACTGGCTAAGTGACAGAACCCACAGGGTCAGAGCTGCTGGCGCCATGTCAGACTCCAAGCCTGTCACAAGTGGTGTGCCACAGGGCTCAGTCCTGGGCCCACTCTTGTTCGGCATCTACTTTTCAGAAGTACAGGCAAACACAGGAGGATTATGGCTGACAAAGTTTGCAGATGACTGCAAACTGGGCACCATAGTTGAAAACCCATCTGACACAGACATCCTTCAGAAGGGTCTCATAGAAATGGATAACTGGTGCCAGAGCCATGGCTTAAAGTTAAACGCCAAAAAATGCATAGTCATTCCCTTCGGGAAATACAAGGTTACCCCTAGTTACCATATAGGTGGCAATCCACTAAGCACAGAAGAGGTTATCAGGGATCTGGGGACCCAGGTTGACAGTAACCTTTTGTTTGACACTCACATTGCAAAGTAGTTAGGAAGACCTTCTACATTGCCCACCTGATCATGAAGGGATTCACATCTAGATCAAGGGAGATCATCGTTCCCCTGTACTCATCACTCATCAGACCAATGATTGAGTACAATGCCCCATTCGGAATGTATCTGACCCGACACTTGCAGCAATTGGAAAGGCCCCAAACGTTCCTCACTAAAAGGATAAAGGGTCTCAAAAATATGTCTTATGCTGCCCGACTGAAGGAACTCCAGCTCTATTCAGTCGCTTACCGACTGCTCAGAGGTGACCTGTGCCTGACATACAAGGCCATGTCCAACCCGGAATTAATGAACATGCTTTACCTCAGAAAATCTAAATCCATCAGAACTACAAGGGCAAGAGACTTAAACCTTGACACGGCTATTAATAGGACATGCTGGAGGGACAGATTCATCACCCAGAGACCTCCCTATGCTGTGGAACAAAATCCTGGTTCATGTGAGGCAGAGCACCTTGCTGGCCTTGTTTAAGAGAAATCTTGATCAATGGATGGGAGATCGCAGGTATACCCCAGGGATAACCTCAATGTCACTGCTTGACAGAGGCACAGCAAAATAATGGGCATAGTTTCCTTCAAACTAAAGGGGTGGCGAAAGCCACAAAACTCTGGGCTAGGCTTATAAATGCCCTAGGGCAGATGGCCTAGTATGAACCTATGAACCTATGAACCTAAGATGACTGATAGCAGGATCGCTAAAGTGGGGAAAGGGGAGGTGTACTGGATTTGAATGTACCCCAAAGCTTATAGTTTTGAATACACACACACTTTTACATTTGCCAGAACTGAGATTAGAACTCCTACCTTACTTATTTGTACTATAGTGTTATGCAGTTATCACACACAGCACAGAGCTTATGGGGCTGGGTCTACCAAAAGTGACTTCTATGGTGACAGACATCTTCAGGACTCCTAAGGTGGGGCAATGAAAAGTGCACTGGGTAGGGAAAATGGTTGAGGAAGGCCTGTTCATTCCTAGATCCTACTGACATTTCACTAAGTGCATGAGCATGCCCAGTGTGTCCTTCTATAGCACACATTGCACTCCATTCCAGGGACTGTTGTAGTCCAGTCTGGTTTGTTTTGTGTTACAGCCATACCTGTCAACCTGTTGGTGCAGGATATCTGGAGATAGCCAATCAAAATGTGGGGACAATGGGCTATACAATGATTGCACCAATTTCTCTCAGTAATGTATGTGTTGCAAGGGTTACAGGGCTGGTTTTAGCAGACATCTGTCATATATGCCATTTGACACTGTCATGTACTGTTTCAGTACCTGGTGACATACCTCCTCAGATCATCACAGTGATTTACCAGAGGAATACAGGATAGATGATGCACACACAAGGTTTATGGGCCAAATTATATGCATTCTAGCACTATCCAGCCTGTTGAAGGGAGTGCCTACAAACAACTGCTGGTGCTGTGGAAAATGGTCCAGCACCTTGGTGATATATTACAATGGTGGAATCTCTGTGCATTTATGTTCTGGCCTGGTCTGATTTCCAGTCCACAGTTGGGTAATATAAGTCAGACAAGATCAGGGTGACAGAGAAACTCCAGATAGATTTGTAGGGGATAGTATTTGCGGGGAGTGGGTATCCTGGGCAGATATGTTTGCCTATAGCTACCAGTACCTTGCATTGGACTCTCCTCAATGGTTGACTGCACTCGGAGGGTCTTGTGTGTGTCAGACTGTTTGACCAGCCTGGAGGTATGTGTTTGTCACACATATATGTATGGCCCACCTCATTTTGCTTGGATGGCTACATGTTGGGGTCAGGATGTTGCTTAGGATGAGTGATCAGTGAGAGGTGTGTTACTCCCTATGGCTGTAGCCCAGGGTTCTGTGGGTTCAGATATGTCACCAACTTCCAAGGTAAGGCCTGCCTTCAGTGGGTGCATTCCCATGTTTAAACTCCTAGCCCTGCCTGTCAACTGTATGGAGTATCACCGAATGTCCACATCCATGACTCATATATCTTGTTGGTTACCCATATAAGTGTGGTTTTCCAGCAAAAGTGTTTTGCAAGCCACTCAGAGTTGAAGTCAGATACTACATACATTTGACATTGCAGTTTCAGACTTCATACCCATCAGACTTTCCATGCTAACACAAATCATTCCATCAACTTTATAAGATTATTAGAGCAGTATTTTACAGGTGTCCTTCTCTGTGGACCTTCATCACCCCATTATACATGGCTTTGTCCTGATTTCTGGCTCCCTGAGGCTGGCAGGTTTCCTCCTAGCAGTTGTCAGCATAGCCTTTCTTTGTATTTTGTGGACTGTGTTATATTGGTGCTGTGGACCCCATGACGCTCCCTAAAGGGCACTGTGGGTGAGGCATAGGCATTTCCAGAGGTCTGTAGGCAAGGTTTGACAGATACAGGTCATCTGTAGCAGAGCAGTACATTCTGATGATCATATGTTCCCAGGTTGCTGACAGGTGACACCTCTGGGATGGCGCCAGTAAGTTGACTGTGGCTGTTAGTGACAATTGCTTTCTGTTACTATTGTACCATCAGTCTGGGTGACAGCTAGATGCTGCTTAAGTGTAGGAACATGTTATTGCATTTCTATGGGACTATGGGGTGGGGTGAGATGACTGTACACGATACACATCTGTACAGACTGTGCTAATATTTGCTTAAAATTTTGGTTCCATGTAGCATAGTGGTGTACCCTATCATTCAGACTACAGGCATAACAGTATCAACCATGGGTCAGATTGTTCTGGCATAGACATTTGTAGTTTCAGATGTCTTACCTTTCAAAGCCATACTGCCACTGCCAGACCTGCTTTGATATCACTGTGTAACACTCTGTTGGTGGGGATTTCATGGATGTCACCATGTGGGGCCCTTTACCAGGCATTTCTGTATGGTTGTCTACAGCTGATCTGCTGAGTGGGGTTGGTGGTGGGTATGGGACCCCCACTTTGACATCCATGCATGTGACCTATGACCTCCCCAGTTATTTGGCCCACCACATACACTCCAGTGGTATTTGTCAACTTTGGTGATACTGCATGGTGTGGGTAGGGCAGTACTGGGGATACACATCCTGTTGTCCCACAGAGTTGTCAGTTGTCTGCTGCTGTTTCAGTTAGCCACCCCATTCCCTTACATGCTTGATCAATACCACAGATATGCTATCAAAACATTCTACCCCATTATTTTAATTTGTTACAGGACTGGCATATCTTGTGCCTGCAGCTGTTGAGGGTGCTGCTTGAGGGCTGACTATGTCGGATGCACACAATACACTGCCTATACATGTTCAGGTAGAGGTAGTGTGATGTTTGGCATCCACTTTACTGTGTGTGTGAGTCAGAGAGAGGGAGATCAGTCCCTGGGGCCTTACAGTGTCAGTGTATATGCTATGCGTTGCCTCTTTGCCAAGGCCAGGGCATACTGCGCACACCTCCATTTGCCTACAGGGGCAGGTTCAGGATATTCCTTCTCAG
Source organism: Protopterus annectens (assembly GCF_019279795.1). Classification (NCBI taxonomy): domain Eukaryota; kingdom Metazoa; phylum Chordata; order Ceratodontiformes; family Protopteridae; genus Protopterus; species Protopterus annectens. The sequence continues at coordinate 1,505,841,423 of NC_056726.1, forward strand.
AGTCCCTCTGTGCCTGTGGAGGTCTTGGTAATGGTGGAATGGTGGATGGCTGTGTGGCCCTTGCACATTTTGTTCCTGCTGCAGCTGTTTCTGCAGGATCATATTGTGTAGCATGGCATGCATCTATATCACATTATCGGATGATGACAAGAGTGAATGCTCTTTCATTGAACCGATAATGTCGAAATCACAAAAATGCGAACATACGGAACAGTGATTTTTTTTTCCCAGGGAAAAAATTCACTGCTCTGCAAAAAAAAAAAAAAAAAGTTTAAACACACTCTACACCCCCCTACTTAAATATACCAACTCTGAGACCACACCATAATGGAGGAAATGGTAAAAAGTATCTAAGACGGCCCATCGATTTTTTTCCCCGGGAAAAAAATTGATGTTTTGTGACTTCACTATTTTCTCCTTCTGACATTTTCGGATTGATGAAAGAGCATTCACTCTTTTCATCGTCCGATAATACGATATAGACCCACATGGCACATACTATGACCATGTTTGCATATGTGGCTGGAGAGTACTGCAAGGCTCCACCAGATATGTCAAGGCAGTGGAACCATGACTTGAACATCCCAAACACATGCTCTATAATAATCCTGGTTTGTAAGTGTGCCTCATTATGGCGTTCTTGTGTGGGTGTGTGTACATTTCTGATGGGTGTCATCATCCACGGCTCCAGTGGCCATATGGGATGTCCCCCCTGGCAAACCACTGATACAGCTGTGAGGAATGCCAGATGTGCTTCTAGGGCAGCCAGCGCACATGTTCATGATAATGCCGTGGGCATCACACATGACCTGGCAGTTGGTGGAGTGGGACCCCTTGCGGTTAATGTAGATCCTACCCTGGTCACCAGGTGGTGCTTTGATGTGGATGTGCGTGCAGTCTATGGCACCCAGTACCTCCGGGTAGTCTGCTACACAGTGGAAGAGATGCATATTGGCAGTCAGCTCCTCATGGGTGCTGGGGAATTTAATGAGCTCCTTGGCATGTGGTCGCATGGCAGGAACTGGTGGAGTATCCTGGACACAGATGCCTGTGAGACTCCCATGATACCCCCAGTTGGTTTTTGGAAAGTACCTGTAGCTAGTATTCTTAGAGCTACACATACCTTGGTATCCACTGGGATGGGTACCTCTCTGTTTATTCTGGATGTGAGGTGAGGCTGCCAGAGCTCCACAATTTGCTGCAGTATGTCCCTTTCCACCCTGTAGCTCTCTACTATCTCCAGATCATGTAGCCCCTAGTAGGTTACCCTGGGCCTGAACACTCTTTTCCTCCTCTTCATAAGTCTGGAGCAGTTGGCAGCATTGTCCTCTTCCCCACCCTCAGCCTCTTGCACATACTGATGTATGAGAGCAGCAGCAGCCCCTAACATTTTGTTAGTTTTGTCAGGTAAAATTTCCTCATTTGTGTACACTGGTGGTGTAGAGATTGTGGGAAAAACCAGACTGAAAGGTGTTTGCATAGTTTATAGTGGTGTGCTGCAGATGCTGCCTGTGTGATTGCCTGAGTATGAAACATTTCACCTTCCAGCTCTATTACTTGTATTTGAGTACCTTTAGTCTGCTATTTCCTTTTTTTTTTCTTGTTCCACTTGCCATTTCCTGTATTTTTTATTATTGTGGTTTAAAGCCCGGTGCGTGCTGCACACTCTCATTTAGGCAAGGTAAACAAGGCTCTACAGCCTCAGACACACCCCCTTGCTTAAATATACACAGTGCTACCATTTCCTATATATATTTTTTTATTTGTTTAAGTCCTAGTATGCGCCGCCCAAACCCATTTAGCTATGTTAAACACGATTTAGCAAAAATGCCCCTCCCTGGATGTGAACACGCTCTTCATTTCATGGTGTCAGACATTACAGCCTCAGACTCACCCCCTTGCTTAGCTGTGCTTAGCTGAGCGCAAACCCAGGTAATAGTGCTCCAATGTGCTTACAGCAAGCATGACACACCCCCTTTTGATGTCATTTACTTCTCCTGCTTATACGGCCGTATTAACGCACCTACACGGTTAGGTGCAGACTGACACTTAGAAGAAATCTGTGATTCAGTAATATTCCCCTAATTTGCATACCCCACTGCTTTACTCCATAGTTATTGCACTCACACTGAGCCTTTCCCCTTAGCAGCCAATGTTCCCTGGTGTTGTTTTCATTCTGCATGCCATTGCCTATAATGGCAAAATGCAGATTACCCTGAAAATTGCTTTTTCAC